>NW_023270854.1:20126819-20186664 GCF_011800145.1 Mirounga leonina
AAATAAATAAATAAATAAATAAATAAATAAATAAATAAATAAATAAACTGGACACACAAACACATACATACACATACCCAGTCATTTGCTTATCTGCTTTATTTTTCCCTAAAGCAATTAACACCATCCAAAATACTATATATTTTACTTAGCTACTTGTCTTGGAAAATTATCCAAAACTTGGAAGTAGCCAAAAGATTTTGGGGTGTTCTTTTAATGCAGTGCTGAGCTTTACTTCTCTACCATATAGGCTATTTCAAAATTTTGTAGAAGCAGAGGTCAGCTTGAAGATCTTTATCTGGTAAAGATGTAAATCACATCCAGTGGATGTCTGGAGGAACACATAAAACCAAAGTTTATAGTTTATGTCCCCCTTGGTCATTAACCAGTTTTGTATCTAATCCAGCAACCTTGTCCTAACATTGGCTCTAACTACCTAACTTCTCAATGATCTTTAAAGTTTTTTTAACATCTTACTTGTTCCCTTATTAATTAATGAGTTGAATACAATCTCTGACACATGTCCATTTTATATACAGCCCTCTTGAAAACTACACTTTAACACTTTATTTATTGCCTATGTATTCACTTTAGAATATAAGTTAAATGAGGAAAATAATTTTTGTCCGTGTTATCAATGCTTTCCACCTTTCCTGGCACATGATATGCACAAAATCCTATAAACTAAGAATTTTACTTTCAGGAATTCTAAAGAATCTTGAATATCTTTCTTCCCTCTGATAACTTTTAAACATGATCTCAGAAATCTGGGCTCTTCTCTGACTTTCACTGCTTTTTCCCAGCAAAGGGGGAGAGAGAGCACACAGGGGAAGAAAAAGCCTTTAAATCTATTTATGTCATGAGCCTTCCTTCTTGGTGTAGATTTGTGGTCAGACAAGGTACATAAGTGGCATTGGTGGAAGAGAAAATTAGTCCCTAAAAAAACACTAACAAATTGTGTTTATTGCACATATGAGCATATACATCACCTCAAACTAAACCTTTCACCATGACTGGCAAAGAGAAATCACCTTATGGTTTCCAACTACTTGTTAACTGAAGGAATTTTGACAGGAACTCTGTCCAAGTCATTTGTGACCGAAGTTTGTCTCTTCTCCAACCAAGGGGGAAGAAAGAAAGGGTAAGAAAACCTAAAAGACAGGAAGAAAGAATGTTTGGTGCCTTTATTTCCAAGTAATTTACCTAGATTTCTGCTTTGGAAGCTTACTTAATGCCTTCTGGAAGAAAGGAATAGGAAGAACGGATGTGCGAGAGGAAATGGATTCCAAAATCCATGTAGACAAGGACATGAACTTTTAAATCACACTAGGGAGGGTCTTGGGGTGCGCTCTCCAGTAGATATATAATGCGAGCCACAAATGTGAGGCACATATCTAACTTCAAATTTTCTAGAAGCCACATTCCAAAAAAAAAAAAGAAAAGTAAAATTAGTTTTAATAGATTTTACTTAATTCAACATGTCCAAAAATATTTCGATATGTAATCAATTTTTAAAAATCACTAGTGAAATATTTTGCATTCTTCTGTTTCATACTAAATCTTCAAAATACGGTGGGTACTTTACACTTACTACACATCACAATTCAGTCCAGCCACATATCAAGTGTTCAGTAGACTTACATAGCTTGGGGCTACCATACTGGATCATGGAAACCTAGAAGGAGGCTACTCAATTTACATAGCTCTGGACTAGGCATTTACATCTACCCTTTGGTAATCTAGTGTTATAACCAAGGATTTTATTATCTTTATATGGCTAGGTGAAGAGAGATAACCAAAATTTATCAAAACGCCACTAGAGTTAACAAGGAGAATTGATTTTCTTTTTTCATTTTGACTCCCACAAAGAATAAGACCTTAGGCCATACCTTTAATTTAAAAATGCAGCCTGGACGCAGTTTCTTCCCTGGAGCTATCTATTATCCATTGGTTCACTTAAATCCTGAAGGCATTTTTAAAAAATTATCTGGAAGCATGTAAAATGTTAGATCTTAGTATCATATATTATGCTTTGCATATTTATACCTCTTTATTTGGCTTCTTCTAGTTCTATTAGAATCTATACAAGCTAAAAATTATTTCATGAGTCCCCAAACTGCTCACTGGGGACCTCATTTTAACCTAATGGCCATAATTGTTTCCAATAATAAACATAATTAGCCTTCATATTTATATTGGTTTTTCACACATATTATCTAGTTTGAGCCTCAGAGCAATCTCGTGAGGTAAACCCAATTTATGGGGGGAGGAGACTGTGATTCCCACAGGGTTCAGGGGTTTATCAAGGTCATAAAGCTTGTAAGTGTGTGTGGGGGTGAGGGGGACTGGTTCATGGAAATGTATAAACAAAGATCTTCCTGAAGTGAATTTTCAGATATTCTTGGTGTTGGTTTTACTTTTTTTTAGAGAAGTGGTTTATTTCATTATCAATACATAATTGTGAGAATTAGGCTGCAGGAGCATTTTCCCATGAAATTTTCTTGGGTTCAAGTAGTTTTATATGCCTACCAAACAAATCTCCTTTTAAGCCTCTCAATCCCCAAACTGTCAAACATTAAGAGTGAGCAACCCCTAGCTTATCGTCTGGGACACAGCAAACACAACATATTTTGATGAATGAATAAATGAATACACAAATTTGTTTCCAGCCTTTTCAAATACCTTTATATTGAGGCAATGGAAAAGGAACATGCTATAGAAATTAGTTGCCTTATTTTATTGAAGAGGAAACGCACACATAAAAAGGTTACCGTGGGTCAACATTGGCCAGTAGAAATATAACCCAAGCCACACATGTAATCTTAGATTTTCTAGTAGCCACAAAGACAGTGAAATTAATTTATTTATTTAAGCTAACATATCTAATACATTATCATTTGAACATTTAATAAATATTTTTTAAATTGACAATGAGATAATTTACATTCTTTCATTCACAGGAAGTCTTGGACACTTGGTGTTTATTCTACCACCAGGTCAGACTAGCTACATTTCAGGTGCTCAAAAGCTATGCGTGGCTAGTGGCTATTGCAATGGATAGCAGTCTTGGGGTGCAGCAAAAATAGGACTTCAGCCCTCTACTCTTCCCATTCCTCACCATCCCACAAATATTTATTAAGCATCCACCATACATCTGGTACTGGAGATAAAATTTAGGGGCAAAAATCAAATGAGGCTCTCAAACTGTTACATATTTGAGGTGCACTAAATTGAAAGATTGACTCTAAACTGGACCATGGCCAGACCATATGTGACAACAGAACTCTGACCTACAACCTCCAGCAGCAACTAGCCAGGGAAGACAAACCACATTGGCCTAGAATGGTCAGGTGTTGGTCAATGACTAATAGCTTTCCTAATTTTTGTCTCCTCTTCCAACTTAGGACCAAGAGAAAACCAAATATGCTCCCCAAGCCAACTACATAAGATGACCTACTTCTAACTGGTCCACCTCCAGCTTCCCCAAGCCAACAGCCTCCAATCAGGGCACACCTAAGGCCTTCCCTTTTTTCCACTATGAAGCTTTCCCACTAGTCTGCATCCTCTGAGTCTCTGCCAAACAACAAGTAATGGTGGCTGACATCCCTGCCATAGTAAGTTCTGAAAAATGTTTAGTAACAGTTGTACTGAACACTAGAAAGGAAATCAGTACCTCAGAGAGACACACTCTCATGTTCACTGCAGCATAATCCACCATAGCCAAGATAAAAGAACAACCGAGGTGTCCATCAGTGGATGAATAGATAAAGAAAATGTGGTATATACACACAATGGAATACTATTCAGTCATAATAAAGATGAAAATCATGACATTAGTGACACGATGGATGAATCTTGAGAATATTAAGCTAAGTGAAATAAGCCAGACACAGAAAGAAAAATACTGCATGACCTCACTTAGACACGGAAACTAAAAAATCAAATTCACAGGGGGGGAGGGGAGGTAGGGGAAATGGAGAGATGTTTGTCAAAGGGTACAAAGTTGTAGTTATGAAGGATGAATAAGTTCTAGAGATCTAATAATGTACAGCATGGTGACTATAGTTAATAATAATGTATTGTATACTGGAAATTTGCTAAGAAAATAGATGTTCCTCATCACACAGGAAAAAAATGATTATGTTGAGGAGATGGATATGTTAGTTTGACTATAGTAATCAATATCTGTTTATCAAAACATATTTTACACTTAAATATGTACAATTTTTATTTTAAAAAATAAATTTAAAAGTTTTTAAATAGAAAAATGCACTCTGAATGAAAGTATATAATGGGACCTCAATATTTTAATTTTCCTAAAGCAAGTGCCACTTCTTCCCAAGACAAGACTTTTATTCCACTACTTATTTGAACCTCAACAAATGCTTGGCAAAATGAAAAATACTATTTTCCAAATAGACTTGCATTTTGAAGATCAGACATGTTTCCTTATCTCTCTGTTTCTTTATTCCTTTTTGCTTATTTTTCATTTTACTTCACTGAATACTCCTAAATGGTTTCTGGCACTCCTTCAGCAAGAAATAAAAGGAAGGAGACAAAAAGTTTCCCATTAAATAAAACAACTATGGCTCACTCAAGGGTGGTTTAAATAATTGTTCCCTAATATTATGTTTACTAATAGTCTCATTTTATCCAGGCAAAGACCTGTGCAAAGATTTGACTGCACTAAACCTGAAATAATTTTCAATTCTTTTGAATTTTAAATAGTTCAAAAACCAGAAGGGTTTTCTTCTCTTCACTTGGGCACTTATTAATATTTCACTAAAATCATTTTTAAATCTTAGAAAACTACATTGTTTCATATTTTAACTTTACATTTACTTGAGTGTTGTGTGCTTTTCAGTGGTTTTTTCATTTAATGTACTTTTATTTACATGGATTTTCTTTGTCTAAGAAAAACTGAGACAATTAACTGGAATTTAACCATTATTTTACCAAATAAATAATGGTGAAATAATGTATGAAGTGCTCTGAAATAAAGGGCCTGTAACTAGTTGCATCCAACTTAATTTACCTTCATAATAGGTTAAGCAAGGTACCTGAAAAATTACTTCAAAAATTTCTTAATTTCTTAATTCATTAAGATATGTATGCTCTTGTTATCTTTTTGTTGCTAATATCCTTGGAATTCTCATACATAAATGATCTAACATCAAAAATCTAGGCTTACTCAATTAATTTGAGGTAAAGGTAGAAAAGTCTATCCACTGACCTCACTTAATGGTATAAGGTCAAGTCTACCTTTCATGACCATTATTTAAGTAGTTTAAAGAATTCTTATTGCATATTTTATGAAATTCTAATGTACATTATCAAGTAAAATATGAATATTCTAATAATGTATATTTATCTAAATAAAACTGAAAAATAAAAACCTTTGAATTCTTCAAATAAAATAACATCCAACACCAAGATGCTATTATCCTCAGAAAGGACTCTAAATTCCAGGATAATTGAAATAGAAGCAGTAACTGTCCAAAGACAGCTGTCCACAGACAGAAGTCCACAAGAAAACTCAGAGAGAGTGTTATTGTCCATGTAGCCAAGAAAGACAAAAGCATTTCAGGAATGAGGTCGTGGTCAACAAGTCAAATGTCGCAGGAAGTAAAGTAAGGTAATTACTGAAAAGTGTCAAATGAAAGGTTGTGATGACTCTAATAAGAATTATGTTAATTATTTGATGGAACAAAGCTAGAATGCTATGGGCTGGGCTGATTACAGAAAGTGGGCATAGAGTATAAATTATATATTCTGGAAGCTTGACTACCAAAGAAGTATGTGGAAAGGGTGGTTACTAGGAAGACAGTCACAAGGTCAAAGGAGATTTTTGAGGGGTTTTTGTTTATAACTTCCTTTAATGTGGAAAAGACCTGAGAAAATGAATGTATATATTGAGGGGAAGAGACATTTGAGAAAGAGAGAGGGGCTGGGGGTTAAAGATCTAGGTGATCTTTGATATAATAAGTGCACGTGGGCTATGTCACAATGTATATCAAAGAAGAGGCTGGATTAGTCTTCAAAGAGCAATAATGTCTGAATTATTATTGATCTGTTAAGAAAGCCTCGAGCTTTAATGAGATAGAGACTACCAGCTCAGAAAGCATAGTCTCTTAATAATAATAATAATAGCAATACCATTTCTTAGATATAGCCAAATCTCCAAGAAGCTTTTCTTCCAGATTTTTAGTTGACACTCCCAAAATATATAGTAATTACAAAGGCAACTCCTTATGGTAAGGAGTCCTGGCAGGCACTGCTTTAGCCAACTGATTAAAGTTAATATCACCAGATACGAGTTTAAAAAAAAAAAAAATCAATGTACACCCTGATGTGATAGAGAACGTCACTTCTGAGTTAGCCTTCCCAATAATGCATAACCTCAATCTAATCATGAGAAAACAACAGACAAACTCAAACTGAGGAACATTCTAAAAAATAATTGACCAGTATTCCTCCAAAATATGAAGGTCATGAGAGACAAGGAAAGACTGAGGAACTATCACAGACTAAGGCAACTTAACAGCTAAAGACATGGAGAATCCCAGATTGGATTCTGAGACAAGGAACATTGGTAAAAAAACTGGTGAAATCATATAAAGTTCTGTTCTTTAATCAATAGGATTGTACCAAGGTTAACTTCTTAGTTTAGATAAATGTTCTATGGTTAGGTGTTATTTAAGCAAAGCTAGTTAAAAGGCATGTGGGGACTCTCCTTTTTGCAATTCTACTCTAAATCTAAAATTTCTTGAAAACAACAACACTGCAAGCAAAGTCCTCACTGTTCCCTCTGCAATTCTGTTCCTTTCCCTCTTTCCCCCCAAAATTTTCAAGGTAAAATTCAACATTCTTAATTTAGTCCACAAAAGGCCCATTTTATCCTGGCCCCAACTTCTTCGCTAGCTTCCCTCCCACGATTCTCCAACACTTTTTGATCCAGACAAACAAGAACACTGAGCACAAAAATATTTCCCAAATATTTCAATGTGTATCATGTCTCTGCACCTTCACTCATACTGTTCCTTCTATAGAGAAATCCCTTTGATGCCTATATCCACCAAACACTAAATTATCAAAATGGCCCAAGTGCCTTCCTTGAGTATTTTATCTCATTAGAGATTTCCTTACCCTGTGTTAGCAAACTATTCTGTGCATTCTGATATCATAACACTTTCATGCTGTAATTTAAACTATAATTATGCATTTATTTGTCTATCGGCTTCCTCAAAGTTAGAATCATTTTTTTTTTTTAAAGATTTTATTTATTTATTTGAGAGAGAGAATGAGATAGAGAGAGCATGGGGGGGGGGTCAGAGGGAGAAGCAGACTCCCTGCTGAGCAGGGAGCCCGATGCGGGACTCGATCCCGGGACTCCAGGATCATGGCCTGAGCCGAAGGCAGTCGCTTAACCAACTGAGCCACCCAGGCGCCCTAGAATCATGTTTGACCTAACTATATATATCTAACAAGTAGAAAACCTTTAGGGTACTCAATAAATGCTTGATGAAATGAATGAATGAATGAATGGTCCAGCCAACCAACCAGATGGAATTTGAGTATCTGAAATTAAGTAACCATATTTTAATACTAATAAGTACAAACATAAGCCCTAACTTGTGTTTGATCCAAGTAAGAGGACAATTTTAACCTCTTTTCATACCATGAGGTACACTATGAAATTTAAATAAACATCAAGGATTTACCTAGTCTAATAGAAGAGCAACGGAGGCTAAAACACTAGAAAAGTATTTCTAAAGACCTAAGGTAGACAAAGGATTGATATCCTAAGACATAAAGAGTTGGACTGGGGTTTCCTAGAGTGTAGGACTGGCATATAGAAGGTGTTGGTGTGAATATAAATTGGTATAAGTTTTCTGAAAAACCACTTGAAATAATATATCAAAAGTATTTTTTTTAATGTGCATAACCTTTGACCCAGCAATTAATGTGTATTAACACTCTGCTCAAGAATAATCATTAGCCGTAACATAGACATGCTTCATGCTGACAAGTTTCCGGAGCAACAATATGACTGCATGGTGCAAGAGCTGAGATTTTGTATGACTTGATCTTTGTTCTTTTGCACCAGGGCAGAAAACAAAGACCAGGATGCTGTATCATGTGAAACTATAAGCGTGCCATTCATGTCTATTGAACTAAAGTCAAAACTAATTGGGAAAGAAACTTTTTAATCTTTATCACTTTTAAATTTCAAAATTCTACAGATGTTGAAAGGTCCTAGGTTTTTCCAAGCTCTTTCTCCTGACTGAAGAAGTAGATGTATAATTCCTGTCCGGCTGGTCCCAGAAATACTATAAATGTAAGATACTCTAATGACTTTAGCTATCTGGGTGATGTTCTTCCAATACATATTTTTCATTTCTATGATACATTCTATAATGCATACATTTAAAACATTTTCCATTTATATGCCTCCTTTTCTTCTCATTCTCTTTCTCATTTCCAGTCTGTTCCTTCTATTATGATAAATAGAATTGAGTATTCAAGAGAGGATTCCCTCTTTTTAAAAGGAGCAGAAATCATGTCCTGTATGGCAAATTTTCAAAAGCAAGAAACACTGAAGTCAGTGACTTCATCTCCAGATTAGGATGAATAACTTTAATTACTCAAAGGATATAAAATTGAATACATGCTTAAAATCTATTATTGAGGTCCTTAAACCCTGTGCCTCTGACCCAAGTGACACACACATACATCATGCAATCAACACCCAAAGAAGGAAAGTTCCAGACAACCCATCCCTATTTATGACGAATGTCTTGACCTCTCTCATCTCATTTATGCTTTATGATTTTTCTTGTAGCTATAGAACTCTGGAAAATTCCCCATACTTGCCCTACCAGCAACCCACCCCTTAGTGATGACCAATTTGCCATGACTAGTTTTGATCTTGGATGACTTCTTCAGGTACAGTTTTGTTCTTGTCTTTTGATTCCATCCTCTTCTGGCTATTGAGGATGACTAACATTCAAAATGCTGCCCAGGTCCCTGTTCTATAACCCACACCCATCTATGTGACACTCACAGGAGGATTAGCCTGACTTGCCTGGCTTCTCTTGATAAGAGACTATAAACATTGAAACTTTCAAATTTGAAGGAAAAAAATGTTTGAACCAGCACAAAATATCACCTGAACATTTGGTAGAGTAGGAATAGAAGGATATATATATAGAGAGAGAACAAAACCCCCCTCCCATATGGTCATCTTTATAGCAAATAAGTCTGAACATAAAAAAATGACATTGTTTCTGTGGACAGGGGTATCTGCTGCCACTTCCACTGGTCCCATATAAAGAGACCCTCTCCCCAAAACAAGAATGCTATTGTCTGAGTTTTGCCAGAGCAACCAGTTAGCCCACTGCATTTATCTTTAAGAAGTGCCTGTTGGCACCTTTTCCCACCAGAACATGTCCATTTACCCTAATCAGCAGACACACAGATAAATGTATGTCAATGTTCCAAAGGTGGACAACAAATGCAAGTCATGGCCGATGTGAAAAAAATTAAAGATGCATGCCCTGCTGATTATGAAAGGAGTGTCTCCTTAATTAATAGTAATTAAAATAATAATTCATATTTGTGGATTGCTTACCATCTGCCAGAGATTTTGCTAAGTTAGAGGCTTACAAGCATTGTCCTATTTAGTCCTCACCATGACCTATAAGGTAGGAGCTATGATTATCTTCATTTTGCTTAAGAAGAAACATGAGTTAAAAAAAAAAAAAAGATTCATTTATTTATTTGATAGAGAGCGGGGGGGGGGCAAAAAGAGAGTGAGAGAAAGAATCTTAAGCAAGCTCCACACCCAGAATGTGGAGCCCACATGGGGCTCAATCTCATGACCCTGAGATCATGACCTGAGCTGAAATCAAAGTCAGACGCTTAACAACTGAGCCACCCAGGTGCCCCAAGAAACAGAAGCTCAGAGGAGCTAATATACGTTCCAAGTCACAAAACACATGAGATAAATTTTCAATAATGGAAGAAGGAATAATAGGTCCCAAAGGTCCATTAAGAAGCCATCTTGTCTTTCCAAATAGAACACAGATACATCAACCCAGTCACATGAGTATAAATATTAATTTAAAAAATCAAAAAGGATATTACAGAAATTTCTGTATTAACCAATTCCACTGTCTTTAAACATCCTAGAAGAAGTTACTCTCCAAGAACTTTTACCTATATTCCTCCTCCTATAGAATTTATAGATTTCTTCTCATAAAGAAGACAGAGAGTAAGAAATCATTATTCCTCAGTGTCTATAGCTTTTTGTGAAGAAAGAGATTTTCTTCAGATTTCAACCTTTCAAGTTTCATTGCCATTTAAGTTTTCTAATATTTTTCTCTCTCTCCCAAAATTAGCTCAAATGTACATACCTGGAAACATTACCAAGAAATTAATAAGGAGATTATAGAGGAGGAAAAATCACCTGATTTCATTAGATGACCCAAATTTGACAAACTCAGATGTTTTGAACCACCATATTTGACAACAGGACTATACAGACTTCAGAGTTAACCAAAAACTCTCCTGTGATAAAGCTACCCACATGCTTAAAAAGACTGATGAAGAATGAAGGAAAGATGGGCTGCACCACAGGGACACTAACAACATACGTGGGCTTGCAACTAATAATGCAAGTAGTTTTCATTTTTTGTTTTCATGTAAATCTTATGAGTGCTAAAATACAAATGAATTCCTGTGCACAGGAAAACATCATGGGTAAGTGTAGGACAGAGTACTAAAGGAGCACTAGAAGACCCGGCAAGGGATCCAGAAATCTGTTTTTGATTTTTCAGAAAATCCAACATCATAACTCCTCTCTATCATGGCTCTAAGTACCTCCCAGAACTCAGGAAAGTATCCTCTTAAGAAGATTTCAGATTTGCGGGGCGCCTGGGTGGCTCAGTCAGTTAAGCGTCTGCCTTCGGCTCGGGTCAGATCCCGGGGTCCTGGGATCGAGCCCCGCATCAGGCTCCCTGCTCAGCGGGGAGCCTGCTTCTCCTTCTCCCTCTGCCTGCTGCTCCCCTTGCTTGTGCTCTCCCTCTCTGTCAAATAAAATCTTTAAAAAAAAAAAAAAAGATTTCAGATTAGGAAGGCTGTGGCCTCCCAACCTACATCCTTCCTATCACATGCCTTCATGATCTCACTTATCCCACCGCCATGATTAACCTCAAAGATCATAGTTTTAATTTGTCCCACCAGTCATTACTTTGACAAAGAATCTACCTCTAAGGGGAACTAGTTGGCAACACTGGACTTGTCTTTATCAAAGCACCATCACGTTGTGTAAGAATGACTCATGGTAAACTCCCCTGGGGCTAGGGCAAGGTCTTGTTCAGTTCCCATTCTTTTTTTTTAATTTTTTTTAATTTTTTTTAAATATTTTATTTATTTGAGAGAGAGAGAATGAGAGAGAGAGAGAACACATGAGAGGGGATAGGGTCAGAGGACGAAGCAGACTCCCTGCTGAGCAGGGAGCCCGATGCGGGACTCGATCCAGGGACTCCAGGATCATGACCTGAGCCGAAGGCAGTCGCTTAACCAACTGAGCCACCCAGGCGCCCTCAGTTCCCATTCTTAAAATAGGCAGTGCAGCACTAGTACCTGAAAAATAGTAGGTACTCAGTAAATGTTTTTGAAGGAAAGAATAAATTCTGTTGGAAAACACTGGGCAAATATATCATAATATGTCCTTCCATGTAGTTTATAAAATGTTGGGACTTGGGGGAGTTGAACGTTTCCAGGCTTTTATTCCAGAAATTTTATTTGCCAACTGTTTTTTTAAGATTTTATTTATTTATTTATTCATTCATTTATTCATTCATTCATTTATGGGGAGGGGGGTAGAGCAGAGGGAGAGGGACAAGTAGACTCCATGCTGAGCATGGATCCCAAGGCAGAGCTCCACATGGGGCTCCATCCCAGGACCTGAGCCGAAATTAAGAGTCGGATGCTTAACCAACTAAGCCACCCAGGCACCCCTGCCAAACTATTTTTAAATTTAGTCCTAAACCATAAGAATGAATTGATACAGTGAATAAAAGAGGTGATCTTGGTATGCTTTTCTATTTTAAAAAAGTCACTTGCAGTTTTCACATCATATTATATAATTGTTCTCTACAAAGTAAACATGCTTAATTTGAACCCTGAATATGCCAATGAGTGCTATATAGAGATTATTATAGATGCCCTTAATTCTGTCAGTTTCATCTTACAGTTTAAAAAGAAAATAAAACAAACACACATGCAATAAAAGCAGCATAAGAATAGGTCAATGACATTGTAGGGTAGAAAAATACACCATTCCAAAATGTAGCACTTTGGCATAAGAATAATTCTGAGCTGAAGGCCACTGAGGAAAAGCAGATACAAGGAAAGCTCCCTGCCCTCTCCCTATTTGCCTACAAAAGGACAGAAACTGACAAAGGTGCCCTTCCTCCCTTCTCCACCAGGAAGAACAACAGGTAATCAGCAGAGACAACTTTAGACTCTCATCAACTAGAGATGGCACTAGAGGAATCTGCGTAACAAACCACTAACTAGCCCTTACCTTCCATTAGTTTTCCACATACTGGCCTTTCCACAATTTGCTGCCCCTAGAGACTCAAGGTCCTTTTTCTTTTGTCCTATCACTTCTCTAAAAATGTATTATTTCTTTGCTAAAATGCTAACCAAACCTCTGAGTTACTCATCTCTAGTACTCCCATGTGATACATGCTTGATGCATATGTTAATAAACATTCTGTTTGTTTTTCTCTTGTTAATCGGCCTTTCGCCAGTCTGATTTACAGGGCCCCAGCTAGAGAGCCAAAAACGGGTAGAGGAAGAGATTCTCCCTTCCCTTCAGTATCAACTGTGTAAAAACTAAAATGACATTTGTGGCAAAACGCAAGTATTTTTTTTGTCAGTGACAACTATATTTTGCATTCTTACAAGGTTTATGCATAAAATAATTATTCACAAGATTTTATTTGTTTGGTTTGTATGTTTTTAATTTCCTCGTTACTTCCAACCTTTAAGAAAGCATAGCTGAGAGTAATATATTCACGAAGAGCAGAGTATGTGGAGAGGCAAGGAAATGGCAACAGCAATAAGCCTACCCTGGAGAACAATACTGAGGGTCCACCATCCACTGTGGGTTTCTAGGGATCACTTAGAAAAACCATGAAAAACTTTGAATTGTTACATATAGATAACTATTTAAAAACACACACAAAATTAAAGCACTCCTTAAAAGGGTATTATGATTTAAGCCCACTGATAGAAACAGGATATAACTGTATTTGGCATTACCTGTCCCAAATTAACTTTGTGGTGAGCTGAACAGTGTTCCTTGTACAAAGAAACAGTATGGCCTGTTTTCTATGAATTGTTTTAGAAAGGAATAAATCCCTGGGATTATCCTTCTCATTATCCTGGTGCTGTGGAGATGGGCATGCCACTTAAATTCTCCATCTTCTTTGTCAGTTCTAATGATGTGTCTAGACATGCAGAAGGAAGTAAAAAATTGAAGCAATCAACTATATCATTTGGACAGAAAATCACATACAGCTGAAATATTGAGTTGATTGGATAAAATGAAATAAACTTCCCGCCAGTCCTCACTTTTCACTGCTTGCTCAGACACAATTCTTGTCTAGGATGTAATAACCGGGCTCAAAACTGGCACAAACAAATAATTTGAAAATGTATGCAATTCAGCTAAATCGCTGGTAGTCAGTTCATCCTCATCACAGAAATAGAGACCACTAGTCATGAGGAAATAAACCACCAGTTCTCCATGGTCACAATTCCTTGGCCAGAACCTAAGTTTGCATACATATTACCCCAAAATAACTGGAGAGAAATTGGCATTTTTGCCAAATATGCAGATCTGATGAACATGCAGATATGCCATCTGATCTTTAGGTTTTCGGTTTCTCTACATATTTACAAAATATCTATTAACTAAAACTACTTCTACAAATATGGAAGCAAGACCAGAACATTAGGCATTTGGGTGGGATTTTGGGCGGAGAAAGAAAAGAAAGTTCCAGGAACCTCATACGTAAGTGATTTCTTGTAATCCTCACACACACACAAAAAAATTGTCATTCCTCCATTCAACAACAAAAAACGGCACTTGAGTGCCCACTGCAATACAGTTAATGTGAAAAGGGAGATGCCCCCCCACCCCCGAGTTCACAGGGAGATTGACACTGAGCAAATATTCAATACTAAACTCTATGCTCTAATGAAAAGGAATATAATGCTCTGGGAGTATATAACAAAGGAAGCTGATCTAGACTCAGGATCTCTCATTTCAGAGATGGGGCCACAGACGTTCAGAGAGGTTAAGTAAATTGATCAAGGTTACATAGCCAAGAAGTTGTAAAGGTAGGATTCCTTTCCTGCCTGACTCCAGAGCTCTATGCTCTTTCCCTTATGTTTCTCTGGGGCTCACTAAGACAACTGCATCAAAGAGACAGGACGTAGTCACAAAGCCGGGAAGATTCTTTGCAGTGGATTATACCTCCCTTTCTTCCAGCCCAACCAGTTTAATATTTCCTACAAAGGTCCCTCTAAATCTGAGGAAAAGGTTTACAAATCCTCGCAGACTAGGGGTGTCTGGGTGATTCACTCGGTTAAGTGTCTGCCTTTGGCTCAGGTCATGATCTCGCAGTCCTGGGATCAAGCCCCAGGTGGGGCACCTTGCTCAGTGCGGAGTCTGCTTCTCCCTCTGCCTCTACCCCTTCCCACCCCTCATGCGCCCTCTCTCTCGGTCTCAAATAAATAAATAAACTCTTAAAAAAAAATCCTCACAGGGGCACCTGGGTGGCTCAGTCGTTAAGCGTCTGCCTTCGGCTCGGGTCATGATCCCAGGGTCCTGGGATCGAGCCTCACATCGGGCTCCCTGCTCAGCGGGAAGCCTGCTTCTCCCTCTCCCACTCCCCCTTCTTAAAAAAAGAAAAAAAAAATGCTCACAGAACTGATTAATTCTGATTTTGTTCATATACCACACCTCTCTGGCTCCATGCTGGGACTTGATGTGAGTAGCTGAGCTGGTCCATTAAATCCTGGTTGGCAGTTATTGCTCACTGTCCTATGTTACAAACACTATGCAGGAGAAAATTATGAAAATACTCCTGAGACCCAGAGCAATCACCGGTGAAGAACATGGCTACTACTCTGTTGTGTAAATTATTATTAGAAATTAGCATTAGGTTTATTTCACACTTCCTGTACTAGTATTAAAGGTGGCACATATTGACCAACTTCTTCACATCTTGGTATGTCACTGTTAGGGTGACCCACTGACCCAGCTTTTCAGGAACTTTCCTAATTTTAAAACTCTAAGTCCTGGGGCGCCTGGGTGGCTCAGTCGTTAAGCATCTGCCTTCGGCTCAGGTCATGGTCCCAGGGTCCTAGGATCCAGCCCTGCATCGGGCTCCCTGCTCCGCGGGAAGCCTGCTTCTCCCTCTCCCACTCCCTCTGCTTGTGTTCCCTCTCTCGCTGTCTCTCTCTGTCAAATAAATAAATAAAATCTTTAAAAAAAAAAACAAAACTATAAGTCCTTATCCTGAGAAACTCATCAGACCCAGACAAACGAGGACATTTGGGCACCTGAGGCACTGTGTCACTCAGGGACCAGAGAGCTACAGGGTAACAATACATTCTGGAAACATAGGCAAATATACCTATTTGGTGATATGGGATTAAAATCCATGGGGTGTTCAATGACATACATGGAAGTTCAAAGAATTTCCCTCATTAGCAATGTCTATTCCACTGCAGTGTACAAAATGGTAATCGAGTGTTACCTAATGCAGCACTGCCATCAATCCCCGCATACACATACACACACATCTGCAGTGCATCGTCTCCGATGATTCGTGCCTTCAGTATCCATTAAATAAACCTGTGCCTTTAGCCTACACTGGAAGAAACAAGCATGGCTCCGTGTCTGGGAAGTACGCATGCCACTTCACAGAGCCACACAGTCCATCGCAGCTCTGGCCGACATCATCCCGCCAGTCCCTTAACCACTCCAGGGCAGGGCACCCCTTCCCTAGCAGGTCAAGTACAGTCATTACTTGATGCCTTGGCAGAGTCAAACATGATGTGTTTCTAGACTTTATAGCTACACTGCAGTAAAACGCGTGCTTTTCTGGCTAGTATGAACCTATGCAGGACATGTGACGGGTGTTGTTCCTTTATTCCTTTATTTTTGTTTTCACAGATGAAGACCAACTGACAGGTAAAGTTGTTTGTTTGGTTTTATATTTTCCTACAGAAAGCAAAAGAGGTCAAAATTGATACACAATGAACTCACGGTTCTCTGCTTAGTTCATTTTTACCAGCTCAAGAAGTTGTAAAATGTTGAAGACCAAAGTCTAACTGTTATATTAGTAGATCTATACAGCCTTGACATACTGAGACTCATATTATCACCTTCCTCCAAAGCAAAAACAAAAGAAAACAAAAAAATTATGGCTATGACACCAGAAACTTTAACAGATGAGAAAGCAATTCTACATGGAGTCATACTATAGTCCATCTGAGTCAGTATCTATTCTCCAATAGGCATAATTTCCAGATTCAATTTGTATACTACATTATGAGCAAAATTCAGCCTTTTGGAATCATAGCACACCTCTTAGGTAATCAACAGAAATTTTATGCAATTAACCAAGGACAGATTTTGGACAAAAGTAAATAATCATTCCAGGGTGTTACAGGAAACAACCCCACAGCCTGAAAAACATGTCCATCGTGATTATTATAAGTCATTAAAGTATTTTTCTCTCTTCCTTACAAAAAAATGTGTAGCTATGTAAATAATACAGTGTTATTTTCTTAGTGTTATTACTTTTTATATTTGATATAAACAAAAACCAATACATAATAACTTGCTATAAAAAATAAGGTCAAGTCTCCATCTCACACCCCGCTTTATCAAGCAGAGAGAATGCAAGTCAAGCCAGAATCGCTCTGGAAGGAAGAACCCACTTGTTTTGCTACCAGTATTACTTTCTTGCTCAATTCAATCTACTGGAGATCCTCTGGGGGCTCATGTTCAGCACACTTCTGAGGCTAACCAAGGCATATATTATTGGTTTCATTATTAATTCAGCAGCCACCAATTATGGAATATTTAATGTATATCAGGCTTTGTCTTAGGCTTGCTGCATAAACTATTATAAATCCTTACAACTATGAATGACAGGAGTTATTTTTTAAAATTTTACTGATAAGGAAAAAAGCACAGAGGGGTTGATTAACTGCCAAGATCACCCAGCAGGAAGCAGCAGTAACAGGATCAGGACACACATGCGTCAAATTCTGTTCACATATCCATGTATATAGCATGACACTTTGAAGTGTTAAAATATGGCAAAAGTTAATATTTTTGCTTCTCTCAGAATTCTCTTTTTTAAAAAAGTTTTTAATCTGGTAAAACATTGGCTTTTTGTTTTGTTTTGTTTTTTAAGTGGGGGCACAAATGGGTTATCCAGACTATTTTTCCTGTAATACTTGAATTTTTTTCCCAGTGTGTTTGTGGGTTTTTAAAATTTTTTTTATTAACATATAATGTATTGTTTCAGGGGCGCAGGTCTGTGATTCATCAGTCTTACACAATTCACAGCGCTCACCATAGTACATACCCTCCCCAATGTCCATCACCCAGCCACCCCATCCCTCCCACCCCCCCTCCACTCCAGCAACCCTCAGTTTGTTTCCCGGGATTAAGAGTCTCTTATGGTTTGTCTCCCTCTCTGGTTTCGTCTTGTTTCATTTTTCCCTCCCTTCCCCTATGATTCTCTGTCTTGTTTCTCAAATTCCTCGTATCAGTGAGATCATATGATACTTGTCTTTCTCTGATTGCCTTATTTCCCTTAGCATAATACCCTCTACTTCCATCCAAGTC
The DNA here is from genome assembly GCF_011800145.1 of Mirounga leonina. Lineage (NCBI taxonomy): Eukaryota > Metazoa > Chordata > Mammalia > Carnivora > Phocidae > Mirounga > Mirounga leonina. The sequence continues at coordinate 20,144,770 of NW_023270854.1, forward strand.
ATTGCAAATGGCAAGATTTCATTTTTTTGATGGCTGCATAATATTCCTGTGTGTGTGTGTGTGTGTGTGTATACCACATCTTCTTTATCCATTCATCTGTTGATGGACATCTAGGCTCTTTCCATAGTTTGGCTATTATGGACATTGCTGCTATAAACATTGGGGTACACGTGCCCCTTTGGATCACTACATTTGTATCTTTGGAGTCAATACCCAGTAGTGCAATTGCTGGGTCGTATGGTAGCTCTATTTTCAACTTTTTGAGAAGCCTCCATACTGTTTTCCACAGTGGCTGCACCAGCTTGCATTCCTACCAACAGTGGACGAGGGTTCCCCTTTCTCCGCATCCCCACCAACATCTGTCCTTTCCTGACTTGTTAATTTTAGCCATTCTGACTGGTGTGAGGTGGTATCTCGTTGAGGTTTTGATTTGGATTTCCCTGATGCCGAGCGATGTTGAGCACTTTTTCATGTGTCTTTTGGCCATTTGGATGTCTTCTTTGGAAAAATGTCTGTTCATGTCTTCTGCCCATTTCTTGATTGGATTATTTGTTCTTTGGGTGTTGAGTTTGATAAGTTCTTTATAGATTGTGGATACTAGCCCTTTATCTGATATGTCATTTGCAAATATCTTCTCCCATTCTGTCAGTTGTCTCCAGTGTGTTTGTGTTTTATTGATGAGGATGCTCTGCCCTTGACCGTGGACTCCTGCAGCCAGTACAGCTGCTCCTTCTGCTGCTGCATCTTGGTCTTCAGGTTCTCCTCCTACTTGTTCAGCCGGCGGCACATGGCACATGTCTTCTGGGGCCACAGATCCAGGGGCTTGTACTTCTATCCTTGTGGAATTTCCTGAGTTCTCTTGCTGAGTCTGGCTGGTGATGGTGAGAACACCGGCGATGGGTTTGCGAACAACTGGGATCCAGTTGGGAGAGCTGGGAAGCTGCACAGCCTGTCACTCTGGCGGCCCGCAGCTGGGACAGCTCCACTTTCAGCTCTTCTGGCCGTTTAAGCAGCTCCTCCCTCTTGGTGTGAAAGACTCCAGCCTGCACAGTCCACTGCCACCACAGAGGGAGGAGCAATATTTGAAATATTTTGAACATTCAGCACTAAAATAAAAAAATTCTGAAGCTGATCAAAATGTTAAAACCCAAGTAACAGGAGACGCTAATTTTTTACAGTTGTAAAAAAAACTAGAAGTAGATGTATTAAGTATTAAAATAATTGTTGAAGTTAAGCACTAAGTTTAGTTCTGCATCTCTATCAATTCTATAAAATAGATAAACAAGGGAAAATATATTATTCTAATTATTCATTTTATGAAAAATGAAAGTTTTCTTAGAAGAGCCAAATATTTTTTTCTGCCAATATATCTTAAGAAGTATTTTTAAAAATTACTACCATTTAGTGAGTGTCCACTCTATGCTAGGCCCTGGGCTTGGCAGAATACATATACTACCTCTGAAGAAGAACAAACATCATTTCAATCCTTTTGATAGGCGCATGGCAAAATAAAAGAAAGTATCTTTGACTATAGTTTTGCCATTTTTCTGATTCATCCTTCAGAGGAATACTTTTTATCTGCCTTCTATTTAAAAAATACTATATAGCATTAACTATTAATGCAGGAAGAGCATTTCTGGAAATTAAGACAAATTAAAGGTGATGCGGCCTGGCAAGTTGATTTCCAAGGAGCTGGTCGAGTGCAGGAATAGAATGAAAGAAACTAGAGAAAGAAAGAAAATCCTTTTACCAGCTCTGTGAAATATCAAATACCTTAAGTAAGCATTTGGCATTTGCAAAACTGCAGTCAGTTTATAGATGAATTCCTTAATATGTTCCTGTTTCGTGGTGCTCTCTGTTGCCAAAAAATCCCTGATACGCAAAAAGCAGTATTAGAATTCTATGGTATTGCTAAAAATTCTCATGTGTACAATCTGTCAACCTGCCTTTGTTTTAAATAAGCTGAAGACATATTTTGTAACTTGGAATAGGTAACATTCACTTCAGAACTTGCAAATATATACTGTTCTTAAAATGGGAAATACAACTATTTATGATGCAATCTACATCACTGCTGTAGGTAAACTTTGAAGTTTGCTTTTGTGTTTTATATTCCCTTTCCAGGTTTTTGTTTTCATTATTTGAGATAAGCAATGCCTACTTTCTGCAATTCTGTTTCTCTTTGTACTGTTTTAAATGAAATGAAGCAATGACTAATAAGGCATTTTCACTTTATATTTTGTACTGTAACAATTTTTTTTAAAGATTTATTCATTTGACAGAGAGAGACACAGCGAGAGAGGGAACACAAGCAGGGAGAGTGGGAGAGGGGGAAGCAGGCTTCCCGCGGAGCAGGGAGCCTGATGGGGGGCTAGATCCCAGGACCCCGGGATCATGACCTGAGCTGAAGGCAGACACTTAACGACTGAGCCACCCAGGCGCCCCTGTACTGTAACTTTTTTTTTTTTAAGATTTTATTTACTTATTAGAGAGCGAGCGAGAGAGAAACAGCATGAGAGGGGAGAGGGTCAGAGGGAGAAGCAGACTCCCTGCTGAGCTGGGAGCCCGATGTGGGACTCGATCCCAGGACTCCGGGACCATGACCTGAGCCAAAGGCAGTCGCTTAACCAACTGAGCCACCCAGGCGCCCTGTACTGTAACATTTTTAATGTTTAGACCCATTCAATCCGGTTGCAATACTTGGAGTGACTTGAACACAAAGTTTTATGAAGACCACAAGTGGATTATATGGAAATAATTGAAAAATACACTACCCTAAAATGTTACATCTCTATATATACTATATACATTTATATACATTATATAAATATATGCACATTTATAATGCAGTTAATTTATACTCAACATACATATATATTTTACACACACACACACACACACACACAAAATGAAGGGGATTCAAAGTGTTTAGTTACTGGTAAGAAGAAACCAAGACATCTTTGCTCCTAGGCATTCTAGACTCCTCCTTTTTCTGGGTTCTGTAAATGCTTTTCCTGCCGTGTGGCTCAGTTCTGCACAGGAATGTTCTGACCTTGTATTAAGACCCTGATACAACAGGGAGAAAACCCATAGCTTTTCATTATGAATTTGCTCAAAGCTCGTTTTGGGTCACTGTTTGTAATTTATTTTTGTGACAGCCTCCATCCTCCAGAAATCATACTCAAACACCTCCTACCACTTATTCAGGACCAAGGTGGGCTATTCTCTCCTTAAACTGAAAACAATGAGTCCTGGTTGCATGTGCTGTATTTTCATCTATGAATAGATCTCTTCCAGGTGGGATCTGAGCTGACACTGGATTATCTATCTGCAGAAACATGAAATCCTCACATGTCTAGGTAACCCTATTAAGTCCACTCCTCAACTGGTCTTCACCTCAGGGCATTCCTTTACAATTATTTCAAGCCCTCCTATTGTGAACTATCCCGTATCTAACCCACATGAGAAGTGTGCTCCTTGTGTTGCACTAAACTACTCTTCTGTGAGCCCCACTGTCTAAATTTTATTGTCCTCCTTTCTGTTTTTCTGAAATACCAAATGGCCGGTTTGAAGAACTGAACACTAACTCACAGGAGTGCTGTGTCTGTGAGCTCATTTATTCATGTTCACAAGCTCATTTCCATTGGTTAGTGTTTCTCAAAGAGTAATCTACATATCAGAATCTCCTGTGGAGTTCATTAGAAATGCAGACCCCCAGGCCCTCCTTCTTAAATTAGAATCTCTCAGGGATGGGGATAGATCAAGGTGTTAGGGTTTTGTTTTGGTTTTTTTTCATTTTCTTGTGTGCTTTTGTTTTTTAATTTCCCAGGATGAGCCCAGTTTAGTGACTTATAATGTATCTTCAGGAGAATTACTTAAACCCTCTCAGTTTCCCTAAGCTTTGGTGTTGTCAGCTGCAAAATGGGAAGAATAAAAACCATCATTCAGGGCTATTTGGTGTAGTACGTGGTTCATGTTCAGCTCAACAAATGATAGATTTTTTTTTTCATTTGCTGGATTGCTATTGAGTTTAGGGCTTCAGGGGGGTTTCTGATAACTATGGGGAGGAGTTCATACCCAGCAGCCTCTGCTGCCTAGGAACAGAAATGAAAAGGCAGAGGCCAACAGGTGTTCTAAATTCCTCTATGAACAATGGATCGTTTTGATAATATTTTACTTATTAAAAAAAAAACAAAACAAGAAACACAGAAGGTTGCTGATTTAAACTTCAAAATGAGCTAAGTAGGAGTCTTAAGTAAAGAGTGTGTGCTGGCCTATACAAAGGGGGCTTGTTAAGATACTGGCTTTTAATTTTATATGTTAACTTGGCTGGGCCATGTGGTGCCCAGATATTTGGTCAAACATTATTCTGGGTGTTTCTGTCAGGGTGTTTGGGAATGAGACTAATATTTATTTATTTATTTATTTATTTATTTAAGATTTTATTTATTTATTTGAGAGAGAGAGAATGAGAGACAGAGAGCATGAGAGGGAGGAGGGTCAGAGGGAGAAGCAGACTCCCTGCCAAGCAGGGAGCCCGACGCGGGACTCGATCCTGGGACTCCAGGATCATGACCTGAGCCGAAGGCAGTCGCTTAACCAACTGAGCCACCCAGGCGCCCTGAGACTAATATTTAAATCAGCAGACTCTGAATAGAGCAGACTGCCCTCCATAATGTGGGTGGGTCTCATCCAATCAACTGAAGGCCTGAATAGAACAACAACAACAACAAAACAAAAACAAAACAAACAAAAAACAGCCTCCCCTGAGCAATAGAAAATTCTCCAGTACACTGACTACAGACTTCATCTGCAACACTGACTCTTCCAAGTTCTACAGCAGAATGCCTTTGAACTTAAACTGAAACATAGCTCTCCTGGGTCTCCACCCTGCCATCCTTCCAACTCTGCAGATTTCAGACTGGCCAGGCTCCATTATTATGTGAGCCAATCCTATATAATACATCTCCATTCACACACACACCCTATTGGTTCTGGTTCTCTGGAGAGGCCTGACAAATAGAGAACTTAAACAACAGGCCACATTACAGAACCTTTCTTCTGTAGGTGACGGGAAGATTTTTGAAGATTTTTGAACTCAGGAATGGCATGGCCAGGGCTAAGCCAGGCCACAGGAATCTCAGAGTAGCGTGCAGGATCATTTAGAAAGGAGAGACCAGAGAGAAGATGGCGGAGGATTAGGAGGACCCTGCGTTCATCTTGCCCCACAAACACAACTTGATAACTATCAAATTCTAAATACCCTAGAAATCAACCGGAAGACTGACAGAACAAACTCCACAACTAAAGGGAGAGAAAAAGAAGAGACCAGAGGCAGGATGGTCAGTTAGGAAGTTACTATTAGTGTTTAGGGTGGTAGCATTGAGATAGAAAAGCGGGGGATGGATGGACATTTTTATTTTATTTTTTAAAGATTTCTATTTATTTATTTGTCAGAGAGAGAGCACGCACAAGCAGGGGGAGTGGCAGGCAGAGGGAGAAGCAGGCTCCCCTCTGAGCAAAGAGCCTGACGCGGGACTTGATCTCAGGACCCTGGGATTATGCCCTGAGCGGAAGTCAGAGGCCCAATTGACTGAGCCACCCAGGCATCCCATTTTTATTTTATTTTATTTATTTATTTGTCAGAGAGAGAGAATGCAAGCACAAGCAGGGGGGTGGCAGGCTGAAGGAGAAGCAGGCTCCCCACTGAGCAGGGAGCCCGATGCAGGGTTCAATCCCAGGACCCTGGGATCATGACCTGAGCTGAAGGCAGACGCTTAACCAACTGAGCCACCTAGGCATCCTGATGGAAATTTTTAGAAACAGCATCAACAGAACTTGGTGACTGGTTACAGGTGGGAACTGAGCAAGCGTGAGAGGGGAGTCGGTGAGGACAGAGGTTTGAGGACAGGGGTCTAGAAAAATGGTGATGGCCTTCACCTAAGTAGGAATGCCAAGAAGAAGAACTGGTTCGTGGGGAAGTGCTCATGAGTTCAGGTTGGAAATACTGAATTTGATTTGCTAGTGGGACATCTAGGACACCTGGAAAATTGAGGCTAGTATTCAAAGAGGAACAATGATAAAAACGTATGGAGAAATTACTATATGCTAGCAAAGTGTGAACTTTACAAGCCTAATCCATTGTAATCTCTCCTAGCATCATGAGACAGAAACTCTCAACTATACAAATATCCCCTTTGTACAAAGGAAACTGAAGCTTCAGGAGTTTAAGTCCCTTAGGAGACAGCATACGCAGTGAGTCAGAAGAACAGTAAAAAGGCCAGTGTGGCTGGAGGGCTTTGAGCAAGAGATGAAAGGGGTAGAAAACTAAAGACATGGCCAGGAGCCAAGTCACGGAGGGCCTCTGGAAGGCATCTGCATTGCTTCTAAGGGTGATGAGAAATCACTGGGGCAGCAGGAGACTCAGGTTCTTAATATAATTTAATGTTTCAGAAGATTCATTCTGGCTGTCATGTGGGAATAGGCTGTAGAAGACAAAAGTAGAATCAAGGCACCAAGGTAGGAGGCTCTTGTGGAAACCCAGCCAGAAGAGATGAAGGTTTGGATCAGAGTAGGAGAAATGGGGTTGGGTAGAAAAACATTTTGAAATTAGAACCTCTGGGCTTTATTTAGGAACTCCCTGGGGAGTAGAGAAAGAAAGAAGTCAAGGATGACTCCAGGGTCTCTGGGACTCAGCAAGTGGATGCTCAGCAGTGCCATTTACCATGGTGGGTAGCACAATGAGGAAGAGGGAGAAGTTAGAAGGGGACACCATGTTCTATTTTAGACATGTAAAAGTTATCAGCATAACACAGAAGTAACAATATGGACACCTTGAACATTAGGTTGACAGAGCAGAATCTGAAATACTAAATGGTGCTCTAGACAAACAGTGTCTCCCCATTATCCATGGAGGATCATCACTTTAGGACTGAGTTATTTCTAAAACCTAACCTGAACCTATCTATACCATAAATGCTAAACCAAACAGAACTGTACTAATATGGTATATGTCAAGCCCTAAACAAAACCTTGGGGAAACAAGTGATGCATGAGAGGCTAACCTCTTCCTAGTGGAAAGGGAAAAGCCAATGGAGACTCTGGAATAACAACATGGACCAATATCTAATGGGAACTTACTCTCCTAAGTCTTTACCTGCCAGTTCCCTTTAACCATATGGGATAGGTAGCATTATGGCCCTCGCTGTATGGAGAACTGATCTAAGTGACTTGCTAGAAAGATTTATTTGGTGGCCATATGCTAAACAGAATAGAGGGAGAAAGTCAACATCCAGGGAGGCAGTCAGAAGTCTCGTTACAATAGGCCATGTTTATTCATGAGAGATGGCAGTAAAAATGAAGAAAATGGAAACATCACTGGAGAGACCTTGATTAGAATGTAAGGCCCAGGGGCGCCTGGGTGGCTCAGTCAATAAGCATCTGCCTTCGGCTCAGGTCATGATCCCAGGGTCCTGGGATCGAGCCCTGCATCGGGCTCCCTGCTCCACGGGAAGCCTGCTTCTCCCTCTCCCACTCCCCTTGCTTGTGTTCCTGCTCTTGCTATATCTCTGTCAAATAAAATCTTAAAAAAAAAAAAAAAGAATGTAAGGCCCAAAAAGGAAGGAACCACATTTGTCTTGTTGCGCTCTGAGTGCCTGGAACAAAGACTGGAATATAATAGACAATAAACATGTGCTAAAGGAAAAAACAAAGGGGAAGAAGAAGGGAAGGACAGAGGAAGGGAAGAAGGAGGGAAAGAAGGAGGAAGGAGATCTTTAAGGACGTAAAGCTGGTTTTTTATGTGTGTGTTTAGGAAGTCATTACACGCTGGAAATTTTTACTGCCAGGCTTCTTAAATTTTCTGAGAGTCTGTCCAGTTCTCCTTAAGCAAGCTCCAGTTTCTTCATCTAAACTTGCCAGCTAATATGGCGATGTTCTTTTCAGTATCACAAGTAGGTGTTGGCAACTTAATATAATTACCATTAGGCATAACTTCTTCCTCATTCTTCAAAATGTTCCCCAAATGTTTGAGGGAGTGTAGGATGTAATGGAGAGATAAAACACGCAATCATCACAACTGTAAAATTTTATTATCACTGTTTGTGTAATAGCTTTACTACAGATCTCCATTTTTTTTCAAAATAATATATAGTTCCATGTGAATTTGTTTAACAAAGAGAAATTAATCATGAATAGAATCCTCTGCCCACAGACCTAATATTTTTCATTCAACATTTTTGTTATACAAATGATTTATTTTTAGGTATGTAAGTAGCTACTTTTGCCCTAAAGGTAGGTATCTGGACATACAAATACCTGACATAAAATTTTTAAAAATGAAAGGATGTACTAATACAAAGAAAAAAAATCTCTGGAAATTCAAATACCTCAGTAAGAAAATGTTCACAATATGCGCTGAATTCAAGTGAGACATGTTAAAATAAATCTGGCATATGTTGTTTTCCATTCTGTCTTTTCAAGATTTCATTCTGTTGTTTCCTTCTTTGTTTCCTTTTCCCTTTTTTTCCCCCTCCTCAAATTGTCATTTATATATGAGTTTAAGACTAAAGATTCCAGTTTTATCACTCTGGAGAATCCTTAGCACAAAGGAAAGTACTGGTATTCCTGGGATATCGTCTTCACTGACTGTTCCTACAGTGAACAGACTGTCATAGATATTCTCCCTTGAAATGAAATAAAACAATGTTTCCAGAAAGAACTGTCCCTGAGAACCCTGGGTATTCTACACTGTACAGTGTATAAATGTCATTGTGAGCAAAGGTTAATAAATCAGGGATGACTCCGTGTTTTGGTAGTAACACAGAGTACCAGTTACGTGCAAGGCCCTGAAGTCTGGCTGCACAGCTTCAGGTTTGGCCCCACTGCTTGCTCTTCATTTCTCTGTGCCTCAGTTTCCTCTCTATAAAACGGGGATACTGATGACAATAATGGCATCTAACTCAGAAGATTGTTGTGAGATAGATATAAACAGCTTAATTTATGTAAACCATGATGATGCCTGGCTGGCACTTCCTATCATTTTTTTTTTCTTTTTTGTAGTTTTTAATTTTATTATATTATGTTAGTCACCATACAATACATCATTAGTTTTTGATGTAGTGATCCACGATCCATTGTTTTCGTATAACACCCAGTGCTCCATGCAGTACATGCCCTCCTTAGTACCCACCACCGGGCTGACCAATCCCCCCTCCCCCCTCCCCTCTAGAACCCTGTTTGTTTCTCAGGTCCATAGTCTCTCATGGTTCATCTCTCCCTCCAATTCCCCCCGCATTTTTCCCTGCCATCTCCTAATGTCCTCCATGTTATGCCTTATGTTCCACAAATAAGTGAAACCATATGATAATTGACTTACTCTGCTTGACTTATTTCGCTTAGCATAATCTCCTCCAGTCCCATCCATGTTGATGTAAAAGTTGGGTATTCATCTTTTCTGATGGCTGAGTAATATTCCATTGTATATATGACCCCATCTTCTTTATCCATTCATCTGTTGAAGGGCATCTCGGCTCTTCCCACAGTTTGGCTATTGCGGACATTGCTGCTATGAACATTGGGGTGCATATGGCCCTTGTTTTCACTTCATCTGTGTCTTTGGGGTAAATACCCAGGAGTGCAATTGCTGGGTCATAGGGTAGCTCTATTTTTAAATTTTTGAGGAAACTCCACACTGTTTTCCAAAGTGGCTGTACCAACTTGCATTCCTACCAACAGTGTAAGAGGGTTCCCCTTTCTCCACAACCTCTCCAACATTTGTTGTTTCTTGCCCTGTCAACTTTTGCCATTCTAACTGGTGTAAGGTGGTATCTCAATGTGGTTTTGATTTGGATTTCCCTGATGGCTAATGATGATGAACATTTTTTCATGTGTCTGTTAGCCATTTGTATGTCTTCTTCAGAGAAGTGTCTGTTCATCTCTTCTGCCCACTTTTTGACTTGATTATTTGTTTTTTGGGTGTTGAGATTGAGAAGTTCTTTATAGATCTTGGATACCAGCCCGTTATCTGTAGTGTCATTTGCAAATATCTTCTCCCATTTTGTGGGTTGCCTCTTTGTTTTGTTGACTGTTTCCTTTGCTGTGCAGAAGCTTTTTATCTTGATGAAGTCCCAAAAGTTCATTTTTGCTTTTGTTTCACTAGCTTTTGGAGACGTATCTTGAAAGAAGTTGCTGTGGCCAATGTCGAAGAGGTTACTGCCTATGTTCTCATCTAGGATTTTGATGGATTCCTGTCTCACATTGAGGTCTTTCATCCACTTTGAGTTTATCTTTGTGAATAGTGTTAGAGAATGGTCGAGTTTCATTCTTCTGCATGTGGCTGTCCAATTTTCCCAACACCATTTATTGAAGAGACTGTCTTTTTTCCATTGCATGTTTTTTCCTGCTTTGTCAAAGATTATTTGACCATAGAGTTGAGGGTCCATATCTGGGTTCTCTATTCTGTTCCATTGGTCTGTATGTCTGTTTTTGTGCCAGTACCATGCTGTCTTGGTGATCACTGATTTGTAATATAGCTTGAAATCGGGCAACGTGATGCCCCCAGCTTTGTTTTTCTTTTTCAACATTTCCTTGGCGATTCAGGGTCTTTTCTGATTCCATACAAATTTTAGGATTGTTTGTTCCAGCACTTTGAAAAATGTCATTGGAATTTTGATCGGGATGGCATTGAAGGTATAGATTGCTCTGGGTAGCATAGACATTTTAACAATGTTTATTCTTCCGATCCATGAGCATGGAATATTTTTCCATCTTTTTGTGTCTTCTTCAATTTCTTTCATGAGTGTTTTGTAATTCCTAGAGTATAGATCCTTTACCTCTTTGGTTAGGTTTACTCCGAGGTATCTTATGGTTTTTGGTGCTATTGTAAATGGAATTGTTTCTTTAATTTCTCTTTCTACAGTTGCGTTGTTAGTGTATAAGAAAGCAACTGATTTTTGTGCATTGATTTTGTATGCTGCCACATTACTGAATTGCTGGATGAGTTCTAGTAATTTGAGGGTGGAGTCTTTCGGGTTTTCCATATAAAGTATCATGTCTTCTGCAAAAAGAGAGAGTTTGACTTCTTCTTTGCCAATTTGAATACCTTTTATTTCTTTTTTTTGTCTGATTGCTGTTGCTAGGACTTCTAGTACTATGTTGAACAACAGTAGGAGTGGGCACCCTTGACATGTTCCTGATCTTAAGGGAAAGGCTCTCAGCTGTTCCCCACTGAGGATGATATTTGCTGTGGGTTTTTCATAGATGGATTTTATGAGCTTGAGGAATGTTCCCTCTATCTCTATACTCTGGAGAGTTTTAATCAGGAAAGGATGTTGTATTTTGTCAAGTGCTTTTTCTGCATCAATTGAGAGGACCATATGGTTCTTCTCCCTCCTCTTATTAATGTGTTCTATCACATTGATTGATTTGCAAATGTTGAACCACCCTTGCATCCCGGGGATAAATCCCACCTGGTCGTGGTGGATGATCCTTTTAATGTATTGTTGGATCCTATTAGCGAGGATTTTGTTGAGGATTTTGGAATCCATATTCATCAGGGATATCAGTCTGAAATTCTCCTTTTTGATGGGGTCTTTGCCTGGTTTGGGGATTAAGGTAATGCTGTCCTCATAGAATGAGTTTGGAAGTTTTCCTTCTGTTTCTATTTTTTGAAACAGCTTCAGTAGAATAGGTATTATTTCTTCTTTGAATGTTTGGTAGAATTCCCCAGGGAATCCATCAGGCCTGGACTCTTGTTTTTTGGGAGGTTTTTGATCACTGCTTCAATCTTGTTACTGGTTATTGGCCTATTCAGGTTGTCCATTTCTTCCTGTTTCAGTCTTGGCAGCTTATCGGTTTCCAGGAAGGCCTCCATTTCATCCAGATTGCTCAGTTTATTGGCATATAGTTGTTGATAATAATTTCTCATAATTGTTTCTATTTCCTTGGTGTTAGCCGTGATCTCTCCCCTTTCATTCATAATTTTATTAATTTGGGTCCTTTCTTTTTCTTTTGGATAAGTCTGGCCAACTGTTTATCAATCTTATTAATTCTTTCAAAGAACCATTTCTAGTTTCGTTGATCTGATCTACTGTGTTTCTGGTTTCTAATTCATTGATTTCTGCTCTAATATTAATTATTTCTCTTCTAATGCGTGGCTTAGGCGTCGTTTGTTGCTTTTTCTCTAGTTCTTTAAGGTGTAGAGTTAGTTGGTGAATTCGGGATTTTTCTATTTTTTTGAGTGAGGCTTGGATGGCTATGTATTTCCCCCTTAGGACCGCCTTTGCAGTATCCCATAGGTTTTGAACCGATGTGTTTTCGTTCTCATTGATTTCTATGAATTGTTTAAGTTCTTCTTTGATTTCTTGGTTGACCCAAACATTCTTGAGCAGAGTGGTCTTTAGCTTCCAAGTGTTTGAATTTCTGCCAAATTTTTTCTTGTGATTGAGTTCCAGTTTTAGAGCATTGTGGTCTGAGAATATGCAGGGAATAATCTCAATCTTTTGGTATCGGTTGAGACCTGATTTGTGACTCAGTATATGGTCTATTCTGGAGAAAGTTCCATGTGCGCTCAAGAAGAATGAGTATTCTGTTGTTTTAGGGTGGAATGTTCTGTAAATATCTATGAGGTCCATCTGGTCCAATGTATCATTCAAAGCTCTTGTTTCCTTGTTGATTTTCTGCTTAGATGATCTGTCCATTGCTGAGAGTGGAGTATTGAGATCTCCTACAATTAACGTATTGTTATCAATATGACTCTTTATTTTGGTTAACAGTTGGCTTATGTAGATGGCTGCTCCCATGTTGGGGGCATAGATATTTACAATTGTTAGATCTTCTTGTTGGATAGACCCTTTAAGAATGATACAGTGTCCTTCTGTGTCTCTTATTACAGACTTTAGTTTAAAATCTAATTTGTCTGATATAAGAATTGCTACCCCAGCTTTCTTTTGAGGTCCGCTGGCATGGAAAATGGATCTCCATCCCTTCACTTTCAGTCTGGATATATCTTTAGGTTCAAAATGAGTCTCTTGTAGACAGCATATGGATGGGTCCTGTCTTTTTATCCAATCTGCAACCCTGTGCCGTTTTATGGGAGCGTTTAGGCCATTCACGTTGAGAGTGATTATTGAAAGATATGAATTAATTGTCATCATGTTGCCTGTGAAGACGTTGTTTTTATAGATTGTCCCTGTAAATTTCTGTTGTAGATCATTCTTGGGGCCTTTCTCCTTTTATAGAACCCACCTTAATATTTCTTGCAGGGCCGGCTTAGTGGTCACATATTCTTTCAACTTCTGCCAGTCGTGGAAGCTCTGCATCTCTCCATCCATTCTAAATGAAAGCCTTGCCGGATAAAGTATTCTTGGCTGCATGTTCTTCTCATTTAGTACCCTGAATATGTCTTGCCAGGCCTTTCTGGCTTGCCAGGTCTCTGTGGATAGGTCTGACGTTATTCTGATGCTCCTCCCTCTGTACGTAAGGAATCTCTTCCCCCTAACTGCCCTTAAGATGGTTTCCTTGGTTCTAAGATTTGCAAGTTTTACTCTTACATGCCGGAGTGTTGGCCTGTTTTCCTTGATCTTAGGAGGGGTCCTCTCTGCCTCTAGGACTCGAATGTTTGTTTCATTCCCCAGATTAGGGAAGTTCTCAGCTACGATTTGCTCAAATACATCTTCTAGCCCTCTCTCTCTCTCCACTCCCTCCAGGATTCCAATAATTCTGACATTGGAACGTTTCATGGTGTCACTAATTTCTCTGATTCTATTTTCATGGATTCTGAGTTGTTTTTCCCTGGCCTCCTCTTTTCCCTTTTTATCTATTATACTGTCTTCCAGATCGCTTATTCTCTCTTCTGTCTCAGTTACCCTAGCTGTTAGATTATCTAGATTGGATTGGATCTCATTGATAACATTTTTAAGTTCTGCCAATTCACCTAGTCATTCTGTTGATGGGTATTTGAGGGAATGTGTATAGTCAAAATTATTGACCAGAACTCAAGCAAGATGCACCTGTTTTCTTGGGACCTTAGGGTTGCTGGCCTCTTGTTTTCCCAGCCTATCTTCTGTGGGAGGGGCATGCCACGCTGCTACTCAGGCAACCCTGTTTGGGCGGAGTTGCCCTGCGCCCCTGTGGCGGGGGATGGGCTCGGTGGGAATCAGTCTTTGGGGCTTTTGTTCTCTGGCGCCTTTCCCTGGTGGCTTTCTGCATCTCTTCCGCGAGTCAGAGCAGAAGAGACCGTTTCCAACCCTCTGCCTCAGAGCAGAGAGACCTCCGTCTGTTCTTCAGTGAGCTCTCCAAGGCCACACCGTCTCCGTTTCTGTCCCTGCTGCTATAAACTGCAGCGGCCTGGGTTGTGCCCCCCTCCGCAGCGCTCCCAGTCCTGCCTCCAGGTCGGGGCACGTCTCTGCCCTTTGTGCTTCTAAAACCGCCAGCCGCTCCCAATTCACGCGCGCGTGACTCCACCGCTTGGGGTTCTGTCCCGGGGAATGCAGTTCACGAGCACGCAACTCCGCTGCTTGGGGTTTCCACCCCCGGGGGTTGCAGTTCACTGGCACGACCCCGGCGCACCAGGTTTCCGACTCGGAGGCTGCAGTTCGCGTGCGCGCGACCGTCGCTCCAGTTTCTGTCCGGGGGGGGGCCTGCAGTTCGCGTGCGCGCGGCCCCCGCCGGTCTGGTTTTCCACCCCGGGGGCTGCCCTAAAGTTCTTTCCTGACACTACCGGTCTTCGAGTCTGTGCCCTGTCCACAGCGCGCGAGGCTGTCACTCACCGGCGGTGTAGGATCCCCACAGCCAGGCACCCTCCCGTTGCCATTTATCCTCCAATATCTGTCCTCCGATATCTGCCCGCAGAATCACGGCTCTCCGCTTCGTACCTCAAAACCAACCGCCTGCGATATTCTGTTTGTAGAGATCCAGATCTTCTTACATCTCAGGCTGGTTTCGTGGGTGCTCAGAGTGGTCTAGTAGTTCCAGGGACCAGTTGAAATAGGGTCCCCTACTCCTCTGCCATCTTTCCCCTCCCCCTCATTTCTTTTTAAAACAAACTCTGCTGGGGTGCTTGGGTGGCTCAGTCAGTTAAGCGTCCAACTCTTGATTTCAGCTCAGGTCAAGATCTCAGGGTTCTGAGATGGAGCCCTGCCTCGGGCTCTGCACTCAGCAGGGAGTCTGCTTGAGGATTCTCCCTCTACCACGGCCCCTCCCCTGCTTTTCTAAAAATAAAAAAAATAATAAACAAATAAATAAATAATAATTAAAAAACACACATTGCTTAGGGACAAGCTACTTCCATGAAATCAAAAAAAAGAAGAATCTTTAGCGATCTGGGATTTAACCAATATGAAGATTCTCACCCAGATAAGTTTATCTTAATTCTCTGATTAGGATGGGAATTGTCTGCTGCTGTGATATACAAAGTTCCAGGAAAAAAATAAAAACTAAAAAATATATCTGGGAAGATATATTTGGGTTTGTTTTGGTAGACATTAGAAGACTTGGTAAATAATTGTTTTTATTTGCTTTAATTTCATAATTTTTTAATAACATATAAAACTCTGGCCCTAGCTCTTTATCCTACCCCAATAAATCTTTTTAAAAAGTTCCCTCTGGCTAAGTGTCCTCTAATTATTTCATGTATATTACACTTGTTCTCATCTGAACTCATCTGCAAGTTCACTGAGACCTGAAGTCCTGATGGGCTCCTCTCCATTTTTCTTGCAGACCCAAGCACCATACTTCAGGCTCTCAAAATCTTTGTTGATTAATTGTTAATAAGCCCTTAAATTTGTGTAGTGCTTTATAATTTACAAAGCATTCCCACATATACCATTGCATTTTGTCCTCATAAAAAAAATGATCAATATTTTCAAGTTTAGGAAACTGGGGCAGGGAAAAATTAAATAATTTGCCAAAGGTGAAAATTAATATTAAAAATCAAACTTTGAGTTTGAGCCAGCCCAGCATTCTTCACACTACACATTCCCCACAACCTGCTCCCCCTCCTCAGCCCCCACCAATGGGGGACTCTCAGGCACATCATGGATTTATGTATTCAGGAGTTAAGTGCTTATCCAAGGCCAAGGTTTGGAATCCCAAGTCCTGATTCCCAGACCTGTGCTCTTTCCAGAGATGAGAAAGTGAGTTAGATATGGAAGGAAAAGGACAGCTGGAGAGTAAAGTCAATGACTCCCTTTGGTGTGAAAGATCAATATTTTCCCCTCAAATCAATTAGCCATGAATTAATTCTAGTGTAGCCAGTATGAATCTCAGTCCACAAGCTCAGGTGTTCTAGAAATATTGCTGTTTTATTGCTTTTTAATCAACTGAATGTGGCACCAAGCCTGCATTTTTATCTCAGTCATATGAGCACCCCTTCCATTCCTAGGTTGCACCAGCATCAGTGGGGTCATGTGAAGTGCAGAAAAGGCAGGAAGAGCCTGGGTGAACATCCTCATTCTCCAAAACCACAGTGGTCCTGCAAGGGCAGGAGTCCTGGCCTCCCTGCCATGAATGGGCCATTAGGGATCTTTTCCTGGACTGGCAGTCGTCAGGCCAAAGGTCTCCCTTCCTTTAGGTGCCATTTTTCTGAGGCCTGTGCATTTTCTCAGCCATTGACCTGAAGCAGGGCATTTACTCCCACTCATGTGAGACCTCAAACCTTTCTCATCAGTTTGGGGAGAAGCTTCCACCTCGATTTCTCCAGCACCTCAAAGTCCTTTCTATTTCCCTTCTCCTGATAGGACATTCCCATTAGTTCGTAAATCATCAACTCTTTTCTGAGGGAGGGAAGGAGGGAGGGAGGGAGGAAGGAAGGAGGAAGGATGCTAAACGATTTCACATAAAACAAGATTTAACGAGACTAGATCCTCAAAATATGAAGGTGAGCACAATAAAAACCACACATAAGAGGTACTATGCAAATATAAAGTTTCCCCAGGCCCTTGGATACAGTACAAAGTTGCCGGCTGAACATGATCTCTTTTGTGGGAGGGAAGCAGGACAGAGGTGATGACGACTGAGGCCTTGCCTAAGAGGAGCAGAAGTCCCTGACACACCCACTGCCTCCTTTCTCTCCTATCCTCTCCTGATCTCTTACACACCTGCAAATGTATCCATCTTTTCATGGGATCACCAAAAGGGAAGTAGAAACAGGCTTTGGAAAATAAGAAACATACAATTTTCACTTTTCAAAAAATATCTGACCTTTAGCTAAAGGAAGAGTTTTTGTACACCTATAAAGTAAGGGCATGCAGATAAGGATGGAGAGAAACAGGAGGAATGACATTATCAAAGTCTATTCCCCTAGATGTCAGCAAAATATAACCAACTACTCCAGCGTCATTTTTCTAAGTGAGAGGAAAAATAGAAGGACGTTAAGGAATCTGCCAAAACACTGTATTACAGGATTACGAGCTTAAAAATAACTTAAAACAAAGGTGGAAAAACTTCGAGGGCTCTCCTTTTCAAAGACAAAAGTTACTGACATTGTTTTAAAGCTTTTCAAAGACAGAATATCTCCCTTTGGTATCCCTAACCTCTCTAATGTGTAGTTTATTATCATTAAGTGTTACAAATTCTTCAGGATGGCCTGGGTCTTATTTAAATTAATTTGTTTTGTTTACCATTAGACACTTTGTTTTAACCTGAGATTGAAAATGTGTTGGATTTTGGATTATAATTCAACATTACTTGATTTATTTTGCTGCCTAATTGTTCCAATTGTAAAATGGGTTTTTAGAAAACCAAATAATATTAATAATTTTAATACAGCAGTTAAAGAAGACAACCGTATAAGATAGAGATTATCCCCATTTTGCAAAAATGAAACTGAGGCTCAGATATCTTTTTTTTTTTTTTAAGATTTTATTTATTTATTTGAGACAGAGAGAATGAGAGACAGAGAGCATGAGAGGGAGGAGGGTCAGAGGGAGAAGCAGGCTCCCCGCCGAGCAGGGAGCCCGATGCGGGACTTGATCCCAGGACTCCAGGATCACGACCTGAGCCGAAGGCAGTCGCCCAACCGACTGAGCCACCCAGGCGCCCCGAGGCTCAGATATCTTAAGTAATTTTTCAAACTACATGGCTCCAAAGCAAATACAAATTTTACATACCATTGTCTCCAATGGCTGACAGAAAAAACTGGAGAAAGGCCAAACTCAATGCTCATATTGCACTTTAATGAAAAATGAATGGTCTCTTTAAACAGACTGTTATAAGGCAGAAATGTAATATGAGCCAAACATAATCATTTAACATTATTCTGTCTAGACATACATCAGATCTTACCAATTACTGAAGAGCAAGATGCAGAAAAACACCAAATAAATGCCTACAAAGAACAAAAAAATATCTTTGGGGAGTAAACAACAATATTAATACTGTTCACCAAGGCATCACCAATTGGCCCCATGTCTCCAAATTTTCAGATGTGAAAATTTGAATGTTCTCTCACTTTCCTGCACTTCTAACTGTCCCATTTCTAAAAGCTCCCTTTAAAACCCCTGGACTGCAGAGACTAACTGAATCAAGGGGCAAAGCTATAAAAAGCGATTGTAAGAGTCCAGGGCAAATCTAAATGTGCCTCGGCTCGCTTAGGAACTGCCCACGGTGTCTGGTGGGGCAGCTCAGAGAGAAGAGGGCGTGGGGAGAGGCGGGGTGGGTCCCACCTGCTTTATCCCAGCCCCTCAGGACACACAGGGCCAGCCAAGCAGCTCCAAAAGGGACGCTTGGGAGAAGGGAAGTTTAATTCACTCCTGGGCCTGAGATTCCTCCTTTCCCGTGCACTTATCCTAAGCACATAGTAAATCTAAATCCTTACAGTCAAAATTGTACCTCAAAAGCTTGAGTAGCAGAGCCCACCAGTGGCTGGGCCCTAAAATCACCTCTTAAATCTCTGAGACCCAGGCCGCGTTCAAGACCGAGTAAAAGCCCTGGGAGTGAGACTCAAGCATTGGCATGTTAAATATTTCCGCAGGGATTCTAACAGCGGCTGAGATTGAAAACGACTGTGTGGAGACTCAGAACCAGCTGCCGGGGACAATCAGAGCGACTGTCCACTTTTACTTCGCTTCTGAGAAGGAAAAAGCCGACGATGATGTGAAGCAAAAACCACTTTGAATGCATTTGTAACACTCTTCTATTGCATCTGTTCAACTTGTAATTTTAGTGACATAATTTTTTAGACCCAAATTCTCCATAAGTTCTGAAAACTCCATTGCAGTTAAATGCCTCTTTTGCTTAGAAAAGAAGATGCAAGGAAAGAAGAGAAAACAGAGCTATTAACCTTAATGGTTGTCACTTAGAGGTTCTGTATTTCTATACCATATTTCTGTCTTAGATATTCATGCTTTGATTCTGGAAGGGAACTTTTGAGGAATAGAGCTGCTAGGCAAATTTCCCCAAGTGAAGGTTTTGATTAAAAGTAACTATTTAGGGGCGCCTGGGTGGCTCAGTTGGTTAAGCGACTGCCTTCAGCTCAGGTCATGATCCTGGAGTCCCTGGATCGAGTCCTGCATCCGGCTCCCTGCTCGGCAGGGAGTCTGCTTCTCCCTCTGACCCTCCCCCCTCTCATGTGCTCTCTCTCATTCTCTCACTCTCAAATAAATAAAATCTTTAAAAAAAAAAAAAGTAACTATTTAACATCTGGCAGGAAGGATACAATGCATCCTCAGCTGGAGCAGAGCTGGGAGTAAAAGGTGGCAAAGCAGATAGAAGCAATCTAAGGACTCATCAAAGAAAACCGCATCGAGCCAGAAGAACCACTATCACCAGAGGATACACGAGCTCAGAGAATTCGCAAATCATAAGAGAACATTTTACCAAATGTAATTAGAAATACAAATCTAACTACCACACCCACACAGACACTATGGTTTACCCTGAAAACAAGTAAATACATATTTATATTTTGTTTCATTATGACCTTAGACTAGTATGGGGAGACAGGAGTACTTTTATCTGACCCAAAGGGGAAAAGGTGTAATTTCAAAGCTTATTGAAATAGCTTAACAGTAGTCATCAGGGTTTGATGGCCCTGATGTTTGAAAAGAGCAATGATTCTCCCGCGAAAGAGGAGAAACTCACGTTACTCCACATAAAGTCTAAGGCTCGCTCAACGCTGCGGTGTCTGTCCAGACTGTGACCCTTAAACAGCATTTCTCTTTGTTAACTTAGATTTCGACTGTATGGAATCTAAGGGTCATTTCTGTCCCTGTGAGTGGAATATGGGTGCGTGTCTGTGTATGTGAGTACACGCACATCCCCCCCGCCCGCCGCCAATTACCTGAGCAATCTGCTGCAGAATGAAGAGGCACAACTTCACCTCCACAAAAGCCAAGGCTGGGGTTTTCTGCTCATGTCACTTGTAACTCTAGATAGAACAACTCAGGATTTAGCAAAGGTGTGGCTGCAGGTCACTGTGTCCACCAACAGTGCAGAGGAGGGGTCTGAGAGGGGGAACTACATCTTTTAGGATGTTCACAGTTTCCTTTAGACAGAGATGTACCTTAGGGCATTTCTCTCTCTCTCCCCCCCCCCTTCTCTTTCTGAAAAAAGAAGGCACACCTGAAGGGAAGCAAAGACTGTAACTGGACATCTATTAAGTAACAACACCCCTCCCAAAGAGATTTAATGGTTTAGTCTTCAGGACGCCTGGGTGGCTCAGTCAGTTAAGTGTCCAACTCTTGATTTCGGCTCAGGTCATGATCTCAGGGTCGTGAGATTGAGCCCCATGTCGGGCTCCACGCTGGGCTTGGAATCTACTTAAGATTCTCTCTCTGCCCTTCCCCCAGCTCACACACTCTCTCTCTAAAAAAACAAATAGTTTAGTCTTTTCTAATGGAGTCTGGGAACAGCCATATTTATCATCTAAGTATTACAGTTCTATCCTTTTTTATAATTCTGAGTCACAGATTGATAACTATCACTCAAAATTCATTCTGCTCCTTTCACATTAATAGAACCTTTGAGTTTAAGCTGGCTACTTGGTCACCCAGAACGCAGACGAGATTCCTCAGCCTCCCTTGCAGCTAGCTAGGACCATGTGACCATGTTTTGGTCCAACAGGACAATTGTAAAAGTGACGTGTGCAACTTCCAGGCTTTCTTCTAAAAGACTCTACTAGGTGCACCACCTTGATGTCACACGAAGGAGAGCCGTGTAAGAGCGCAGACTTTTATATGGCAGAGAAACACACCCCCATCACAGTTAAGCCACTATTAATGTTGGGTCTCTGTTTCCACAACTAAGCCTACATCCAAACTAACAGAATCTCCAGTTTATTCCTTCAGTAATTTTTTGTGTTGGCGACATGGTGAAGAATTAATTGAGCAGTAAAAACCACCACATCCTTCTCCACTTGACCGTTCTGCCGCAGCCAGCACTGTGATAGCAGCGTCCTATCACAAGGACTACGACCGTAGTGTCCAGGCCACTGACGGCCCCTGAAACAAGCAGAGCCCCAGGGCCAGGCTGAGAGAAGTGAGCAAGAACATGTGCCACAGAAACAACTTAGAGGAAACATGACATAAGCCCACCTTTCCCTAAATATACTAAAGGGAGGTGAGACTTGGAGACGGAGATTGACACACGGGTTCCATCCAGGTTTGGATGAACTGGGAGGAGAGCAGATGGGTTAGTGCACAAACTTCTGTGAGGGAGAGACTTGAGATCATGTGTCTACTCCACTGCTGATGAGCTGTATGACCCTGGGCAAGTGACTTAGCCTCCCTTAGCCTGAGTTTCCTCATGTGGAAATGAAGTTAGTAATAGCTACTTCATAGGGCTATATTAAGGATTAAGTTAATGATGTACCTGAATATTTAGTACAATGCCTAGCATGTAAGTGCTCAATAAATAAAGTTATTTAAAACAAAACAAAACAAAACTCCCCACTCCAGCCAGGAAAAAATCATTACCTTTCCTCAAAAATCAGTCCTTATTCATTCCTGCTCCAGGTCACAATATACCACTCCTAAAGGACCCTCCATCTTCCCCTTTCTGCAGGCTAAGTCTGAACCTAATCTTACCATCTTCATAAGATCTTAGCAGCTCATTCTCTCCCTTCTCCCAACTCTATAGATGCATTGCCTTGTCTGTATCACTCATTGCCACTTAATCCCACAGTTTTTCATTATAACTTAAGACTTTCATGTATATTAGGCCTGTCTGCCATTAGAATCTAAACTTCGGAGTATGTTCTTTTCCTTCAGATCACTTATCCTATTTAGCCCTACATGGTATGCTCCCAAAATTCTCATTAAAGGAATAAATGATACCCTTCAAACAAGAGTGCATGTGTAGCTTACGGAGCCAAGTAGAATAAATGTCATTCTATTCATATACTGAGTAACCAAATGGCAGAATACCTTAAACTTTAAAAATCAAATTAATGGAATTTTGACATTTGCAATCATGAACGAAGCCAACACTATGTACTCTGAATTTTTTCCTTGACAGGAATAGTTCCTTCCCTAACAGCAGGTAAGTTCTAGCTGCAAATTCAGCTCCCTGCACAGCTGTCTGCCCTGCCATTTCAAAGCCTGTCATGGTGCTATATTTTGTTGGGCTCTAATCAAGTAATAGTCATTAATTTATTTCTCAAACATTTATGTGCTAGCAACACGTGGGGCATCAAAAATAAATAATTCAAAAATAAATAAATAAATAAATAAATAATTCAACAGACCTCCAATCTAGTGTAGTTTACTACTCACCTACTTGTGGGTGAGCTTTAATATCTGTGCCTTATTATTCCAAGAACAAACTCAAGGGAGGCCAAGAAACACCTGCATCCATTGTACGTCTAACTTCACAGGATATTATTAACTGTTACTCTCCATAAGAATGGACTGGAATTAATGTTTTGCACATATAAGTCAATCTATGTAAATCAATTAGAATAGTCTCTGGCAATATAGTTAAGTACTTGACAACTATTAACTACTACATGTAGTAGTATTCATATTACTAGTATTAGTTAGATTTTAAGTCATAATGTTCAAGGTAATGTCAAAAATAATTCGCCCCCAGCTCTGAGCAGCAATACTTGAAACCTAGGAAAGGGTGAAGGTAAAAAGCACAATGTAGTTAAGTTTGGTGCAGTTGTCCATAACTGTGAACTTACCAGCTAGCCTTTCACGATCCAGAGTTAATTAGGAATACAAAAGTTAAAGTGCAATGAATTTGTTGAGTAAATACCTGCTGATGTATCAATCATGTGTTTTCACTGTCACCGTAAAACAAGAAAAATGGTGATTACTGTTTGAGCAAAAATGCTCCAACAGGATACATTAATGACTAATATGTGGAGCCCTATACATTTATGAACAATTAGAATATAAAAATAAAGAAATGCATTCAGATTATTTAGCTCAAAAGCTTGGAGAATTTAAAAGGATATACAAATGGTTAAGATGGTAAATTGTATTTAAATACATTTTATGATTGGGGCGCTTGGGTGGCTCAGTCGTTAAGCGGCTGCCTTCGGCTTAGGTCATGATCCCAGGGGTCCTGGGATCGAGCCCCACATCGGGCTCCCTGCTCGGCGGGAGGCCTGCTTCTCCCTCTCCCACTCCCCCTGCTTGTGTTCTCTCTCTCGCTGTGTCTCTCTCTGTCAAATAAATAAATAAAATCTTTAAAAATAAATAAATAAATAAATAAATAAATATATTTTATGATTTAAAAAGTTTTTTAAGCATACACAAAACAATGCAAATATTTTCAAAAGGTGCAACAATCATGATGCCTATAATTTTTTATAACTTCAGTGTAAATGAAGTTTAGTCAAAAGTGTTAGCAGTCGATCACAAGATGAACTAATTTTTAAGCAAAATAGAATTGGAAAATTGACTTGCTTATGAGCTTTAAAGGAGAGAAACTTACAGGTGCACATTCAAGATTAGGATGGCTTTAAAAGGAAGCCAAACCCTACATGTATAGTTCACTAGAAGCTCCTGTTTGAGGAAAAGATATGAAATATGAAGTCATAATATAAAAATGTCAGCTATTCAAAGCCACGCCTATTTAATAGTAAGATGAATGGTGTGGATTCTAAGCACCATAGGAGTTTGGCATGAAGCAAGAATCAGTGGTGAGGCCCTGGGAAGTCTTCCTTAAAGAGGCAGGCTATAAGTGTGTCCTTTAGGCAGGAAAAGCAATGATACTGAACTTCAGGGAAAGGAGACAAAAGACAGATTTTGAGGAACAATAAGCAAGGAGAGAATTAATGGATAAAATCTCATGTTGGTGTGGCTAATTTATCATCCACTTTCCCCTTGAAGTCGTTTCTAGGGGTTGTAATGAGGTCTATGTGGTCCTGCAGAGCCACCAGGGTCTTGGCAATTTCCACTCTGGCTCAGGCCCCACACCCAACCCAGAGAACAAAAGAAGTTGAGAGAGAAAAGCAAGAACATACAGTGAAATTCTTTATGTATGGTGTACTTGCCATATCTTACAAACCCAAATGTTGTTCATTGCTTCAATCAGTAATTTATTCATTTATATTATCTTAGAAATAATTTTTTTTAAGATTTTATTTATTTATTTGAGAGAGAGAGAATGAGAGAGAGCACATGAGATGGGGGAGGGTCAGAGGGAGAAACAGCCTCCCCGCCGAGCAGGGAGCCCAATGAGGGACTCGATCCAGGGACTCCAGGATCATGACCTGAGCTGAAGGCAGTCGCTTAACCAACTGAGCCACCCAGGCGCCCCCAAATCATATATATTTTAAAGATTTTATTTATTTATTTGAGAGAGAGAGAACGAGAGACAGAGAGCATGAGAGGGAGGAGGGTCAGAGGGAGAAGCAGACTCCCTGCCGAGCAGGGAGCCCGACGCGGGACTCGATCCCAGGACTCCAGGATCATGACCTGAGCCGAAGGCAGTTGCTTAACCAACTGAGCCACCCAGGCGCCCCAAAATAATTTGAAATTATATTACTAAAGTTAGCTCAAAGGCATGATACACCTAAACAGCAAAGCAAAGAAGTCAGTAAAGAAGAAAAGAGGTGCTTCTTCATGTTTGTATTGTTTGTGACTAAACTATGGCTCCAAGGTCAGTGTTTCTATCTGGTGATGGTTTCTCAGCTCTTCCAGGCAGCCAGTTCCAGAAGTCTCCTTGGCTACCCCTCAATCACAGCCCTGTCGGACTACAGTTCATCGCTTTACATTTCTGTCCCTCCAGCTAGGCTGTGAACTCCTCAAGGGCAGGGACCCTGTTAAGGCTCAGGTTCTAGAGCCAAACTGCCCAAATTTGAATCCTGTCACAACTATTCCCTAGCTTTATGGCCTTAGGTAATTCATCTAACCTCTCTGAACTTTCTGATCTATCAACAGGGCCTACGAGTTAATACATAAAAAGCATTTTGAACAGTCAGTGTCTGTCCATAATGAGCATTCAAAATATGTTAGCTATTTGATTCCTCCAGAGCCTAGCACAGCATCTGGAATACAGTGTGTACCCAGGAAATACTTGGAGAATGATGTATGAATGAATGAATTTCTTGGACGGGGAAGGGAGGAATGACTTATGTCCTTTGAATCTCTCTCAGAAACTAACCTAGCACAGTGATGGATTAATATATTTGTATTTAAAGAAAGGCTACAAGGCAAGGATTTTACCTGAAATGAAGAAACAAAGCCACTGGGGTGGCAGTCCAGATCCCTATGAGAGATTTTTGACCAGAGATCTTATCTTTAGATCGTTCTATTCAGGCATCTCTTTAGTTACCTCCTTCATCTACCAACACATGAGAAACACATGAACTTTACCTCCTATAAAGGAGGGGTGAATACCGATGGGAATGTGAAAGAATCCATCTCCCACTCCTAAAATACTGATTGATGTTCTACAATATACACAATGGTGTCACCCCATCTTTCCTGAAGCTTTGGAATCATTCTTTAATAATAACTCACAGAAGCATTAGAATTTTAGAGCTAATCACTGGTTTGGGAAATACACCCAAGAATCAGCAATTGGCAGGTGTAAACCTGTCCAGAATTTTATGGGTGGAGTGTAGGTGGTGTGGATAATTCCACTCGGATCAACACCTCTGTTACCTAGAAACAACTCATTCCCTACAAGATTATACTGGTTTTAGTCAAATATATGAACTGTATCTTGCCTAAGCATTCTTGTATATTGAGGAAAACTTCCATAAACCTAAGGATGAAACTTGAATTCCAAAGAGTGAAAACTGAGAACACTAAAAGTAAAATATACACATATACATTTTAGGATTCTAGTTCTTGTGACTCCCTTGTGACCCATAAGGCCAGGGACAAGTCATTAAACATTCCTGAAATGGAGCAATAATACCTGCCTTCCCCACACTGAGGGGCCATTGTAACCATTTATTCATTCAACAAGCTTTTAGGGGGCACCTGCTATGGACCAGGCTGATAGTAAAGCTCCTGGGTAAAACGATGCACCTGATGCAATCTCCCAAAGAAATATGTTAACATAGACTGCAAGATGTTACAGGATAGTATTATTATATTATCATAAGCATAGTTGCATTTACTATTTAAGGATAATAAAAATAAAAATCTCACAGCAGGCGTTCATGGATTGTCCCCTAGCCTACTCCACAGCAAAGGATTCCCTCTGTACTTTGATTCTGCCTCCCCCTAAAAGGCCTTCCCTGACCATCCTAACTAACATATCCCTCCCCTCACTGTGATTTTTTTTAAACCATGGCACTTGTTTGTTTCCTTCATAGTAAATATTTGTAATTCCATATGTTTACTTGTTTGTTATTTATTTCTGCCACTTAAACATACATTCCATGAGGTCAGGGATTTTGTTCTCCTTGTTGTCATAGTCTCAGCAGTACCTAGTACAGTGCCTGGAGCATACTGGGTGCTCAGTAAATATCTGTCCCATAAAAGAATGAATGGAAAAACAATCATGTCATAAAGAGCCAGCCCAATTGAAGAGAAACAAACGTGATGGCTCAGAAGTAATGAGACTGAAAATGAACCCGTGGAGATTTTATACTCAAATTCTTGATTAGTCTTAGCCTGCATTTGTTGTTTATTCAGAGGTATAAGAAAGCACATGACTGGCCATATATTTGTTATTTTTTTCAATTCTTATAAAAACAACCTTTTCAAGTATGTATTGTTAACCTCATTTTAGAGATAAGTAAACTGAGGCTCAAAGAGGACACCAGCTCAGGTGGTAAGTGACAGAGCCTGTTTTTTTGTTGTTGTTTTTATTACTTCATCCCTGCAGACTAATGATGGAGGAGAGAAAACAGCAGAGAGATTATGGCACAACGGTTTTGCAGAGTAAGGAGATGAGAGGTGACAAGACATAGTAAAAACTCATCTCCCCACAGATCTGAGCACTGAGGCAGTGTCCTCACTCCGTGTATGAAGAAACCCTGGCTTGCTCACTCAGGACAAGTGATCTGCCAAAGCACTTGCACCCCGGGTTTCTCAGAAGGTCAACAGTGATTTCTGAGAATACCCTGAACACCCTCTCTCTGGTATATATCATTTCCCTGTAAGGAAGCCATTTAAAAGGCACAAAGACCACACAGGAAAAGACAATGTCACTGCATTCACAGAAACAGGATTTGGCCTTCAATACAGCCTGAGCTGGGTGCTTTACAATCAGGTTTTCATGCGTGGGTATTAAACCCTTATTTGGAAACTAGAGAAATGGCCCAGAAGTCTGTAGGAAATCAATTTGTTGCAGAATTTCTCCTAGAGTCACAGCTCTCTCCTTCAGTAAACACAAACTTCAGACTATTTGCAAAACCTTCTCTGGTGGTGTGTGGGCGCCATCTGGTGCCCAGAGGCAGGGTGGTCCCAGCCTCAGACTTCTGGTTTCAGGCTTGACATCCTAACCACAAAAATGCCATCAAAATTGTTGAATCACTATATTGTACACCTGAAACTAATAACACTGTATGTTAACTATACTGGAATTAAAATAAAAACTTAATTAAAAAAATACAGAGCCACCTGCTCATATTCCATGAATTCCCTTGTCAATAATGCATAAGCCAATAATATCCATTATAACTGCTAAAAACCTCAGTTGTAATTTTGATGTCCATATTTTCCTTTATATGAATTTTATTTTATAGTTGTGGCCTTGTTCTTATCAAGGCATACGTCATATATTTATATTATGTCATCTCCAATTTCATTCATTTAACTAGTATTTGTTGAGTCCTGGTACTACAGAGAAAACAAAAATGAAGGAGGAGGGAAAAAAAACAAAAAACCCTACCCCCAAGGAGTTCCCACTCTGGCAGTGAAAATAAAACATCTTGACAACTTAGAGAAGAAAGGTCAACATTGCAAGTATTATAAGAGGGACTGCAGGAAGCTAGAAGAGTATCTAGAAAGAGGCCCACTCTCTGACAGCTGAAAGGACCATGGAGGTTTTACTGAATGTGGGCACTAGATCGCTGGTGGCAATGACTGCCCTGATTGAAGGTAGGGAGGTAGCACTCCTCTCCTTGAGACTGTTGGGCTCAGTAGAAGAGGATTATGTGGGTAAGATGGGCCCGCTGCACTGAAACCTGGGAGTCAGGGGGAAGTAGAAGGGACCCAATAATATAGAGAGAAGGGTAAGGAAGAAGAATGCAACTCAGGCACAATAAGAATTTCCCCCTTTTGGGCACCTGGGTGGCTCAGCTGGTTAAGCGACTGCCTTCGGCTCAGGTCATGATCCGGGAGTCCCTGGATCGAGTCCTGCATCGGGCTCCCTGCTCGGCAGGGAGTCTGCTTCTCCCTCTGACCCTCCCCCTCTCATGTACTCGCTCTCTCTCATTCTCTCTCTCTCAAATAAATAAATAAAATCTTTAAAAAAAAAAAAAAAAGAATTTCCCCCTTTTATGACAGGATAACCCCCAGGTGCTAATGATGGCCCCCCTCCCTCCTAATCCAAGCCAAAAGTGATGCAAATATCTATGGGCTCCAGCTTTAGGTTCCTCAGCCTGCAGATCCATCCTCACAAGTGGGCTGGGAGACAGTGAACTTGAGATTTGAATTTAAGAGTGCCTTCCTGAGGAAGAACAGAGGCCCCCTACCTCTGCATTGACTGTGAACTTAATCAGAGGTGCCTTCTTTCCATTGCTTTCTGGTTATGGACCACAGCTCAGTAGTGGTATTTATCGGGTACAAGTAAGCTGGGACACAGAAAGGCTTTTGGGGGACACATGGGCATGGATCCTAGTTCCCAAATGTCCTTGGTCTTTTCCTAAAAGTAAAAACCTTAACAGGCCTCTGATGTGGGACAGGGCCTCCTGCCACCTCCTCTTTGACAATCCTCCTTTCCCTCCTCACAAAGGAAAGACAGCCTTCCCCAGTCCTACCCCAAAGCACTGTCCTGGGTTCGAAACACTTCCAGGTCACTAAAACCATAGTTTGAGAACGTATCTCCCCTGAAATAGAATCCTGTGAGGACAAAGCAAAGCAAGTAAGGTGGGAAATAGTGGAGGTAAAGCCTTATTCATCCAGTGTCACACTGAAGACAGTCTTGAGTCTTTCTTTGTCTTCTCTCTCTTGCTCTTTTTCTCTCTACTTTAGGATGAGAATTCAGAAGTGGGATGGCTGTCATAGGAATGTATTTGAGGGACGCCTGGGTGGCTCAGTCGGTTGGGCGACTGCCTTCGGCTCAGGTCATGATCCTGGAGTCCCGGGATCGAGTCCCGCATCGGGCTCCCTGCTCGGCAGGGAGTCTGCTTCTCCCTCTGACCCTCCTCCCTCTCATGCTCTCTGTCTCTCATTCTCTCTGTCTCAAATAAATAAATAAAATCTTAAAAAAAAAAAAAAAAAGGAATGTATTTGAATGGAACTGAAAAACTGTACGAAAGAAAGTCTTTGTCAGAAAGAAAGTCTGATTTGGCTATTTGGATTGGCGATAAGGAACGGTGTTTTCAATTAATTACATGGTGGGCATATTTTATGAATGGACAACTTAAATCTGCAGTTTCTAAAATATATTTGAAGCACAAATATGTTATACAATAATCTGATAACTGCAACATTTACAACTATTTAAGCTTATGATAAAAAGTTTTTAAATCAAAAGTTTTAAAGTATCAACTATAAATGTGAGAGAGGAGATAAAGATTTCCAAACTGGAGATAACACAAGCAAAAACAAAAAACCAAAAAACAAACCAAGACAGAGAGAAGTACTGTGCTAATAAAGCAAAGTAAAAATTACCCAAGTCAAGTACTGGTTGTCATTCTTCACAGTCCTTGAACCTGGACCAGCCACTGTGTGACTTTTGTGCATTACAGGGCCCTCAGTCCATAACCAAATGTGAACAACCCAGCTCTTTGTATGACAGAGGTCCTTCTCAGGGCTCTGGAGGAGTAGGGCAATTCAAAATCTCCTTCCTGTCACTTAATCCCAATTTGAGATTTGTTGTTCATTTATAAACACTTTCTATGGTGTATACTGTTTCTTTCTTTATCTTTCATTTGTTAGTTTCACGTCCTTTGCTTAGAGACCAGACAGCCATACCACACCCTTGCAGCTTTCCTCCCCACTTCTTTTCCTTTGATGCCCCACGGTGCGCCCAAGTTGCACTCCATAGAACGCGAGAGCTGCTAATCCGTGCTCCTCCTAAAGAGCTTCATGGTGTAAATTTGGGGAATGCTGAATACCCTTCCCCCTTGAGATTCACAATCTATATTTGTATTGTTTCCCCGTCTAGACTGCTGGGACCATGTCTGTGGTATTCACCTCGTCCACTGGTAGCTGCTCAATGAATATGACTTGAATAGACCAGGACACGAGAGACCCTGAATGAAAGAGTTTATTAAGAACACCCATTCAGGGGGCACCTGGGTGGCTCAGGCATTAAGCATCTGCCTTCAGCTCAGGTCATGATCCCAGCCAGGGTCCTGGGATCGAGCCCCGCACTGGGCTCCCTGCTCAGCAGGAAGCCTGCTTCTCCCTCTCCCACTCCGCCTGCTTGTGTTCCCTCTCTTGCTATATCTCTGTCAAATAAATAAATAAAATTAAAAAAAAAAAAGAAAGAAAGAAAGAAAAGAAGAAGAACACCCATTCTGGGGTGCCTGGGTGACTCAGTCAGTTGAGCCCCTGACTCTTGGTTTCGGCTCAGGTCATGATCTTCAGGGTCCTGAGATGGAGACCTGCATCAGCCTTCCCACTTAGCAGGGAGATTGAGATTCTCTCTCATTCTCTGCCTCTGCCCCTCCCCCCTGCTCATGTGCTCACTTGCTCTTACACACAGTCTCTCTAAAATAAATAAATAACTCTTAAAAAGAAAAAAGAACACCCATTCAATATTATTTAATCCACTGTTTCCCAGATTATTTAATCCCGGAAACGTGTGTGTGTCACTAAAATGGAATGCACAAACAATCCCAGAGACAGTTGTAAACTGTCTTGCTCCACTAGGGCTCTATGGCCTATTTAAGAACAATTCCTTCACCTGGCAATCCATGTTGCCTTGGGAACACCCTAGCTCATGGGTATACAAGGGAACATAGGAAAACTCAATACCATATTTTGCTGGCTCCTATACTTAACCTGCCATATAGAACTCTAAACCCCTCAAAGCCCCCTTGCATATTTCCTGAGAATCCGCAAGGACTGTCTCAAATGTACGAACAAGCAAGCCCAGTCAGGTGTCATGAGGAGCCCCAGCCACCATCTCCTCTCATGTCATAAGGCACCACCACACCCACTGGGAACTGCCTCCTCTGGAAAGCACTTGTCATTTCTTCCAGGGACCTCTGCATCCTCCAGCCACTGCTACTGTCATTGGCTGCCATGGTTATGCCTGGAACCAATGATTCTGCTGCTGGGTACTATCCCATTTGCCACACACTATAGCCTATGCTGCTAATAAACACCTTGTCCGCTGGTCTGATGTTCCGAGGCCTTGAAAAGCCAGAGATGCTCTACATTCTCTGGAATCCTCAGTGTGGTTGCACTCCAACATGAAGTGGGGAGATCCTCTCTCTCGTTGGTAGCTACGTTCTGTTAGCTACCGGCCAAAGGGGTGTCTCAGGCCCTATTAGAAATAGGCTGCAGATGTAGCCACCTTCAGAAGACTTTCCCAGAGACACATCTGAACCCCAACAATGAAGATGAACCAGCCACAAGCCAATGGACAGCGATGCACTTCCTTCTGTCCTCCCTGCTGAGCTCTTCTCTCCTTTCTCACCTCCCACTTGCACTGCAATCAGGCTTCCACTCGCACCCCTCCAGCGGAGCTGTGCCTGAGAGGGCACTGAATGCTGACATCAGTGCATTTTGTCACCCAAAGTTCCCTGGACTACTCCATGGCACTTGCCTCTCCTGATAATTCCTTCCTCTTTGAGCTGCCTCCATGTGGTAGCTTTCCACCTTCAGTTTAGCTTCATATGCATGTCCTCCCTACCTCCCCCCAAACACCCTTTTTGTAATGGCAAGAGTGATGTTCTTGTCTTTGAAACATTAAGGACCTAAGTAGCACAGTCATAAATTTAAATCTCTCCAAGTTCCAGATCTGTCTATTCAACTGCCAAACATAGAACTCCACTTAGAGTTCCGCAGGTACTTATAACTTAGCATGTCCAAATCTGAGCCCATACTCCCCCACCCACCCACCCCATACCTTGGTGGCTTTTCCTGTATTTCCTACTTCTGTTCATTTACTCAGAACTCCTTCAATATGCTTTTCTACACAACTATTTCAATCTTCCCAACAAATTCATGTGAACATTACTATTAACTTCCAGATTTTCAGGTAGATAAAACTGAAATTTAGAAAGGTGACATACATTTTTTTAAAGTCCCACCACTGATAAGACACAAAGCCAAGGTTTGGCCCTGGTTCTATCTAATTCCAAAACCCATACAATAGAATGGACTAAAAGAGCCCTGAAGCTGGGGAACCTCCTCTTAATCTTCACACACCACTTACCTAGTACAACGTCTGACACAGGGAAGGTCAGCAGTGAGTGTGTGATCCTTGAATTACTAAATATGTGTTTATCGTCACATATAAATAAGCAAGGCACTGTGCTAAGAATTAAGGGAGAAAGAATAAAAGACCAAACATGGACCCTGCCCTTAAAGAGGTACTGTCTTATTTAAAGAAAACAATACAAACAAGATTCAGGAAAGGGTGACCCTGTCACCACTATTCTCTAACATTATTCTGTGATGGCTAATAAGCTTCAAATACAAAATAGAGAGGAAAATATTGGAAAGCAGAAAAAATATTATTTGCAATATGATTTGTATAGCTGAAAAACCCAACTTTAAATTTTTTTTTAAAAATAATCAGAGTTCAGGAAGGTGGCCAGTTATAAAATTAATACATCAAGATCAACAGTTTTCCTAAATATCAAAAATAATCAAAGAAAAAATATAATGAAAAAATAACCCATATTTAATATAAAATTTAAAATATAAAAAACACCAACTTAAAGAGAAATGTGAGAAAGCTACATGAGGAAAACAATAAAATTCTTCTGAAATATATAAGATATGACTTAAATGATGCAAAATATTGTGTTTCTACATAAGGCAGTTCAGTATCTTCTGAATGTCAATACTTTTCAAGTTATATGTTTAATACCACTCCAATCAAAAGGCCAACATATTTTTTTTGGAATATGGAAAAATAATACCAAGTTTATCTGGAAGAATAAAAATACAACAATAGCTAAAAATTGTAGGAAAAAAGAGTAACCAAGTGAGACCTATCCTTCGAGATATTTAAACACACGGAGCAAGGCTATTACACAAAGGCCAGCCTAATCAATAGAATATAATGGAGAACCTGGAGGCAGACCCAAGACAATGTATTTGGAATAAAAGTGACATTTCAAATCAGTGAAGAAAAGATGAACTATTCAGTGACAATGTTAGACCACATGCTAACCTCTGGATAAATAAAATGAGATTCCCTACTTCATGCATCAGTCACCTTTTGCTATCTAACCAGGCAAGCTCCAAACCTTTGGGGCTTTAAAAACAACAACAGTGTATCTAGCCCACTTTTCCGTGGGTCAGCAGCTCAGGCTGGACAGAGAAAAGCAGCTCTTCTGGTCTTGGCGGGGCTCAGGCATATGTCTGTTGCTGTCAGCTACCACTCTGCTGTTTCCTTAGCTGGGGACCAACTGGTCTGAGAGAACCTCACTCACATCTCTGAAGTCGGCTTGCTGTCAGCTTGAGTGATGGACAGCAAAGGCCCACATGCAGCTCCTCAACCCGCAGGCTTACTCACAGGGTGGCTGACAGAGCAAGCAGAAGCATGAAACGCCTCTTAAGGTCTAGTCTTGGAACTGGCACATGGTCACTCCCACTTGGTTCGATTGGTCACAGAGAGTCACAAGGCCAGCCCAGACTAAAGAGGTTGGGAAACGGATTCCCCCTCCTCCTGGGCAGAACTGCAATACCCGATTACGGAGAGGGGTGCCTGCTGAGAAGGGTGGAGAACTGCAGCCATTTTTGCAAGCGACCACACATCAAACCTGAATGAACTCCAGATTACAGAAACATTTCAATGTAATGATAAAAATCATAGAAAACTTAGAAGAAAATATGGATAAATATTCATATGAGAAGGGGTGAGAGACACTTTTCTAAGCAAGACACCAAATTCTATCTCATAAAAGGTTGACATAGTTGACTACCTAAACATTTAAAACTTTCATGACCCGCAAAACACCAAAAAATAAGATAAAAAGTTGGGGCTCCCGGGTGGCTCAGTCGGTTAGGCATCTGACTCTGGCTCAGGTCATAATCTCAGGGTCCTGGGATCCAGCTGGCAAAAGGCTCCTCGCTCAGTGGGAGTCTGCTTGTCCCTCTGTCCTTCCCCCAGCTCATGCTCTCTCTCTCACCCTCTTTCTCTCTCTCAGATAAATAAAATCTTAAAAAATAAATAAATAAAAGGTAAATCAGGTGCAAGGTTTATCACTAAGAAATGGTTAATTCAAAAAGAGCTTTTATAATTTGACAACTTAAAAATATAGACAAAGGACAATTCACTGAAGTAAAAATCACAAATTATCCATAAAGATGCAAAAAGATGTTCATACTTAATAGTAATTAAAGATATGAACTAAAACAATAATATATAATTCTCTGCCTATGGGACTGGCAGAGAATTTTTTTCATGATAATGCCGTGTTTTCAAAGAGTCTGGAGTAAAGAACACACTGGTGGTGAGAACGCAGATCAGCAGAGTCCTTCTGGATGGTGGGTTTGGGTAAAATTTAAGCACGTGTACTTTGACCCCAGCTATTCTCTGCGCCCTTCCCGGATGAGGCAATCTACTAACCCCGCCGCTATTACCTGTCCGGCGATCCTGTCTGGCTCTCGCTGCCCTTCAGACGTCCTTCTCCACCATTTCCAGCCCCGCCAGGGCCTGGAGCCCGGGCTGAAGTGGCTGGGCAAGACGCAGTGTCGCTGTCGTCCCAGCAAACCCAGGTCATCGAGCCCATGCCGGCATCACCCGGGAGGGACAGGTGCCGCTCCGGGCACACAGCTCCGCGCCGAAGCAGTTCTCTTGACCAGAAGCCCGCTGCGCCTTACGCACCCCACGCACCCCCCAGCTTGACAGTGTCCACCCGCTCAGGGCTCTCGGCTTCCCCAGCTCTTTGAGGAAGGCGGCCAGAGCTCTGACGACTCCCGCCGCTGGCTCACGTCCCAACGCTGCCTGGGGCCGCCAGGAAGCCAGGGCGAAGGGAGCCACGCGTTTTCCCGACACCCCGTTCAGGCGACAGTTCTCGCGAGAGTTCTGAGAGTTCTGAGCGCTTCCGCCAGCGTCTTCCCACGTAGAAATACTCCCGGGCGTAGCCGGATGCGAGATCGGGTGGGGGGAGCTATGTGTGGGGTTTTCCCACGTTAGCTAGAATGATTATTGAGAAAGTGACATCTGGGCAAAATCCTGGAGGTGTGAGGGAGTTAGAAATCTGGCTGGAGTGATCCACGCAGAGCCAAATGCCCTAAATCAGAAGCAAAGCCAAGGGAGCTTGCGGCTCAGCCCAGAGGCTGATGTGGCCGCAGTGGAGTGACCGGGAGAAAAAGTAGTAGAGAGAAGGCCAGAGGAGTAAGGGGGTGAGGCGTGGAGGGGCGACCATGGGAGAGGAGGCATGAAGGGGCGGGGGGGCGTGACTGGAAGGGTGTGGCCTGAAGGGCTGTGTCTGGGGTCTGGCAGTTGGAGGGGTGTGTTGGAAGAGGTAGATCCACTCTGCCTACTTTGTTAAGAATAGACTGAAATGGGCTGGAAAGGCAGAAAGAAGCCAAGTTAGGAAGCTCCTGAAGCAAGACAGGAGAGAAATGGTAGTTGCTCAGACCAAGGCGGTAACAGTGGAGGTAGTGAGAACTGGTCAGATCCAGGATTTGCTGGCAGAGTGGATGAGACAGAGAGGAGGCAAGGATGACTCTGAAGGTCTTGGCTTGAGTAATCCGAAGGTTGAGATTGCCATTAACCGTAAGGAAAAGTGCTCAGGTGGAATCGATTTGGGAGGGACCATCAGAAATTCGCTTTTGGTCATGTTGAGTCTTCGATGTTTATTACACAAGCAAGTGGAAATGTCAAGTAGACAGTTGCATATTAGAGTCCAGGGTGGGGCAGGAGGGTCTAACAGAGAGATGAGGTTAGGCAGGTGGAGGAGTGAGAGCAAGGATCTCCAACACCGTCACAAGTCAAGAAGCAGTCATCCACGAACCACCAGGCATGGGTGAGGCATGTTTATCATTTCATCATGGTCTTGTCTGTGAGGTGGGAAGGGAGCTATGAACTAAAGATAAGCCTAGGGGTCCGGGTGCCTGGGTGGCTCAGATGGTTAAGTGTCTGCCTTTAGCTCAGGTCATGATCCCAGGGTCCTGGGATCGAGTCCTGCATTGGGCTTCCTGCTAGGTGGGGAGCCTGCTTCTCCCTCTGCCTCTCTCTCTCTCTGACTCTCACGAATAAATAAATAAAACATTTATAAATAAATAAATAAATAAATAAATAAATAAATAAATAAATAAAAGCCTAGGGGTGCCTGGGTGGCTCAGTCAGTTGAGCATCTGCCTTCAGCTGGGGTCATAATCCCAGGATCCTGGGATCAAGCCCCAAGTGGGGCTCCCTGCTCAGCAGGGGGCCTGCTTCTCTCTCTCCCTCTGCTGCTCCCCCTGCTTGTGCTCTCTCTGTCAAATAAATAAATAAAATCTTAAAAAAAAAAAAAAAAAGTTAAAGATAAGCCTAAAGCCAAGAAATAGTCTTCACCATAGTACCCTGTGCTTGGCCTCACACCGCCATGAGAAGTACTAGCTGAGAGTTGCCATTGGATTTCTTCGGGAAACAACCTGCTCAACACTCCAAAGCTGTGTTCCAAAAACGTAGAGAATCAAAAGAAGGTATTGAGCACATCGTTGGGAAGATCAAAATCTCTCAATGAAACCAAAGCTTTACAAAGTTAGGTTGCCCTTTAATTCCCTGCTCCAGAAGTGAGAGCTGGGCTTCTGATTCCCAGAAATCATTTGTTTCTAGAGCAGTTTTATGCCCACCGCTCTCATTCACTTTGGATCTAGAGAGTCAGCTTTTCAGGTCTCAATTTCCTTATCTGGAAAGGACAGGGATTGGACTAGGTCATTGAGTTTCAGACCCGTTTCTGTTTTGTTTGAAGCAGGGCAGTGTGAAGGCTGGTAGAGGCACTGAGCACCCCCAGTTTGGCTTGGCCCTCTCCGAGCCCTAACTTTATGGAGGTTGCTTATACTACTGTAGGAGCACAGCTTGGACTGCCTGGACTAGCTGATCTAAATGTCCCTTCCCAGCTCTGAGGGTGTCTTTTTCTCTTACAGCCTTCCTGCACACCAGGGTAAGGTGAGGTCAAGCATTGGTGAGGATCTGGAAGGCAAGGAGTACAGCAGCATATAAGGGGCCTTTGGTGAAGGAAGTGGAATCACCACAAGCAGGAATTCTGTAAAACACAGTAACAAGCCATATGGCATTCCAGGTGGTTATGGAGATGCCATAGCATGTGACAGAGTAATCTGGCTCGTGACATTTAATGAATGAGGTTTTTCTCTCTTTTAAACAAAGGCACTTTCGGGAAAGGCTTCAGATAGTAATTCAAGTTCATATGAATTTCCTATTGTGGATGTATCACTGATGGTTGGAGCCCCAGCCTTTCATCTAACCCATCATTCCGATTAAGCTGCCCTTACCAGCATCTGTCCCAAAATAATTAAAATTTCTCACCAATATTCTGCCTCTTAAGCCTTCAAAGAATGGGTTTTCTAATCCATTTGACCTTTATGTGTGGTATTTGGGGAATTTTTAGTGCCTGCATATAGAGAATTTTCAACATTTCATGCTGCAAGTCAAAATGGTTCTCATGCCCCAAGAAAAGGAGAATGGAAGAGACCTCTCTGAATGAACTATTGCCTCTGGAGGGGTTTTTCCAAACAGTCAGCTAGTGTCACTGAATGTGAAGAGGGGATCTGCCAAAAGGATTCACCACTCCTTGCACCATGTTACACCACCCGGCCTTGCCTTCCTGCAGTTACTACAGAGTTATAGAAGTGTCTGTATCTCCCTTGGCATTTAAAATCACAGCCACCATTAATTACTCTGCTTCCTCCTAAATTTCTCCCAGTGCGGCAAATACTGACTATAATATATAAGGAAGTACCAGAAGAGATGCAAAATTATCTTGTAAATACCTGGTTTTATAACCACTTTAGCTGTAACTTAAAAGTCCGAGTTGACTTCTTTCCAGGGAATATTCTCTGCCTTTGAGGCCAGAAGAATAAGTTGCAAGAGTGGTGAGACACCCCATTGATTTTCTTGATACGGCATTAGCGTTTGAAATTGACAAACTCGGCTATTGGCTTTATCTCTGCAGAGTACAGGAAGATGAACGAATTTGACTAGTACTTAGTAGAAAGATGACCTACAAAATTACAGAGCTACTATTATAAATTTCATTCTGCAAAGGGACCTGGAAAAAAAATCTTTAAAAAATCAATTGCCCAACCTTGAATGAATCAAAGCCCTTGCGTTGTTTCATCTAAGTTGTGTGCTTATGCAGTTTAAATCTCTATCTCAAAAAAAAAAAAAATGTTAAAGTTATTTATATATTTTATAAATATTATTTCATTTCTCATGGGCAAGCTCATCAAAAGCGGGGAAAAAATCATGAACAAGTTGCCAAACAAGCCATTCCTTTATGAAAGCTGATAATCTGTTCCTAGACCACATCCTTCCACTGCTCCCTCCCTAAATAGAGAGGAAAGTGAGTCCTGTTTGGAAAAGCATTGCCATAAAATCTAACCCGGCTGGTGTAATGGGCATCTACCACACTCCCACTACCTGAAGAACTGGACTGGAATGGGCTGGAGAGAGGAGAAGAATGTTAAAGGAAAAGATGCTGCAGGGCAGAGTTCACTGATACTGACTTCCTCTCTTCTTAGCTCTGGGTTCTTCCTGTT
The DNA here is from genome assembly GCF_011800145.1 of Mirounga leonina. Classification (NCBI taxonomy): domain Eukaryota; kingdom Metazoa; phylum Chordata; class Mammalia; order Carnivora; family Phocidae; genus Mirounga; species Mirounga leonina. The sequence continues at coordinate 20,184,183 of NW_023270854.1, forward strand.
ACTGAAACCCAAGTTCGTCTGCTCTTGGATCCAAAGACAATATTCAGAGAGACAAGTGTTGGTTGGAAAGGAAAGGTTGCTTAATTCAGGAAGTCAGCAACCTGGGAAGATGGTAGACTAATGTCCAAAGATCATCTCCAAAGTCCCGGAGCAAGCAGGAGTTTTTTTAGGGGGAGGCCAAGGAGGTAGGGAGGGTCAAAGTACAGGGGAAGCATTCTCCACATGATCTCAAGCACACAAGCTGGTGTCAGGGTTGGCTATTTTCTAGCATGGTCAAATTTGATCTTCTGGGAACCCCTGGTTCCTTGTTTCCCCAGGGTCAGTGTTCTGCTGAAATCTCAAAGAGGTTACCATTAGTCAAACTATAAGCTAGTGGGCACAGATTAATGAGCACAGTTACATTCCAGATAACCATATAGAGCTGAAAGAGCAGGGACAGCCTCAGCCATCAAAGGCCACCGTGAGGATTGACTTACTATGTACATGTCATGACTGTCAACACTGAATCAAGGAGGTGACACATCAAAGCCAAGGGTTTATCTGAAGAGAAAGGAAAGAAAACATTAAGAAGCATAAAAATTAAGGAGAGGAGCCACAACATGAATGAGTTTCACAAAATATGCAGTTGAGCAAAAGAAGTCAGGTACCAAAAAGCACATAGAGTATGATTCCATTTACATAAAGTCTAAAAACAGGCACAAATAATTTTACCATACTGGGGCCAATGACTAGACACCACTAGAGCACTTGATTGAGCTGCTGTTTGGATGGGCATGCTCGGTTTGCAGAAATCCATCAAGCTGTAAACTTAGGATGTGCACAGTTTTCTCCATGTATGCTATATTTAAAGAAGAAGTTCAAAGTTAAAAACCTAAAGGGTGGCACCTAAAAATATGGGCTGAAGTAGACCGTGGCTGATTAGAAAATTATTCCACCCAAAAGCAAATACTTTATGGGGAACATTCAAGATAACTCATTGGAAGAAAGCTCAAGACCTATGCTCCAGCCCTTCATCAAGCCAGGAAATTTATTTTATTTTATTTTATTTTTTAAAGATTTTATTTATTTATTCATGAGAGACAGAGAGAGAGGCAGAGGGAGAAGCAGGCTCCCAAGGAGCAGAGAGCCCGATGCGGGACTCAATCCCAGGACCCTGGGATCATGACCTGAGCCGAAGGCAGACGCTCAACCATCTGAGCCACCCATCAAGCCAGGAAATTTAAAACAAAAAACAAAAAACACTAAACTCATACTTTTCCCTTTTGTGTGTTCCCACTTCTTTCTGTCCTATAGCTGTCTGTACGTTAAGAATTTTTTCCCTCACCCAGGCCAAGTGGGGGCTCTGTACTATAAACCTGTAAACCCATCTCCAATGGCTTACTTTACAAGATAGGAGAAGGTATATTTGAAAGGACAACTCTTCCTGGCTAACAGGAATTTTTTCCCCTAACTTTTACCATCTATAACTACTTATGAACAGAGACAAACACCTCCAAGGACAATATTGTCTGAACAGCGCTAATACTCAGGAATACTAATAATTGTTGTATTTTTCACTTAATTTATTCTTTATGGTACTAACCCCTACAGTACACTGCATCCTTAATACCAAAACAAAAACAAATTTAAAACCCTGCCTCTTGGGGCACCTGGGTGGTTCAGTCAGTTGAGCATCTGCTGATGTGGGAAACAGAGGCAGAAGAAAAACTATTAAATTTCCTTACTACCTACAGCCCATTGACAAGTCCTTGAAACAGGCAGAGTGACATTACTCTAGGGACTCAACTGCCTCGATGTTGACATTTAGCTAAGGGCAAAAGGCAATCCTAGCCCCCCTACCCCACCCCAGGATCCTGTAAGTCTACTTTAACATATAAAAATTCCTTTAGAAATTTCCTTTATCTCTAAAGCCCCAAGATACATGTTGGCAATCACCCCCTAAGCATATGGCCCACTGATACACATTGGAAGGGTCTCATGACTAAGGTTTTATTACAATTAGATGGTAATAAATGACCTTTTCCCAACAATAGGTAGCCCCCTCAAGGTCCTAGAAACCTTGCTTCCAAATTCCTTAAGAACTTATGCTATCCATAACCCCCTCCCAACTTCAAAGTATATAATGGGCCACTCCTCAGGACCCCAGTGCAGCTCTTTCTACCCATGGGTCCTGTCCCCATGCTTTAATAAAATCACTTTTTTACACCAAAGACATCTCAAGTATTCTTTCTTGGTCATCAGCTTCAAACCCTAATGTTCTTTCCTACATCATCTGCCTCCAGCTCAGGTCATGATCTCGGGATCCTGGGATCCAGCCCCACTCAGGCTCCCTGCTCAGCGGGGAGTCTGTTTCTCCCTCTCCCTCTGCCCCTCCTCGCTGCTCTTGGTACACTCTCTTTCTCTTTCAAATAAGTAAGTAAAATCTTTTTATAAAAAAATAAATAAATAAATAAATAAATAAATAAATAAATAAATAAATAAA
>NW_023270854.1:20186674-20418556 GCF_011800145.1 Mirounga leonina
AAATAAATAAATAAATAAATAAATAAATAAATAAATAAATAAATAAATAAATAAATAAAAAACCCTGCCTCTTGGCTGCTCAATTTCCTGAAAAGAGAGACAAAAACATAACAATGATGGTTACTAATTGCTTTCCAAATTTTTGGGGGTGATAATTTAAATTTTTTGAATCTTCTCATTGTCCTGACATCCAAAGTGGGCTTTTGGATGTGTACCAGTGCCTTGTCTGACATTGAGTGAGTCCAGGGCCCCCTCACTACTGCCCGTGTGGTACAATATCCCAGTTAGCTGCACATCACAGCTTGCTTCCTCTCAGAGTGAGCTACTCCAACCTCTGAACCAAGGAAAAGCCTGAATGCATCAGGCTAAAATAATAGTGATAGATATATTGCCAACAGGATAAAACTGGGCATTACTGAGCCAAGATAAGAGATATGAAAGACACCTGTTGAGGCCATTTAGGGTTTCTTGTTAATATTTTTTTTTCTTTTCTTTTTTTTTTAAATTCATTTGAGACACAGAGATACAGAGAGAGAGAGCATGAGCAGGGGGAGAGGCACAGGGAGAGGGAGAAGCAGGCTCCCTGCTGAGCCAGGAGCCCGATGCGGGGCTCCATCCCAGAACCCTGGGATCATGACCTGAGCCGAAGGCAGACGCTTAGCCATCTGAGCCACCCAGGCGCCCCTTCTTGTTAATATTTAAACACACACACACACACAGATCGAAACAGTCTTATCTGGATGCTTAAACTTCAGAGACTAGAATGAAGCCTCAAACCCTCCCCCACCCACAAAAAAAAAAGTAGGGGAAAAGAAATTTTATGAGAGTTGTGGAAAATTTGAGGACCAAAGGACCAAAGACCCTGGAATGGGAATCACCAAAGGGGTTGTATGTTGCCTTCTCTGGAAATAGGAGAGCTAAGATGGATTCAAATTCTCCACATCTTGGGTCTCTTGCCTATCTTACCACAATGCTAACTACATGGTAAAGGCACAATTTTTTAAAATGAGCAAGAATTTCATAAAAATGAGCATTGAGTAATATTTTATGATTCCACCTACATGAGGTACCTGAGAATAGACAAACTCATGGAGACTAATTACCAGGAGCTGGAGGAAGAGAGGAATGGGGAGTTAGTGTTTAAGGGGGACAGTTTCTGTTTGGGATGATGACAAAGTTCTGGAGATGGATGGTAGTAATGACTGCACAACCATGGGAATGTCCTTAATGCCACTGAATGGTACACTTAAACATGGCTCAATGGTAAATTTTACATTTTGTATATTCTAGCACAATTTTTTAAATTTTTAGTAAAATTATAAAATTAATAAAAATTTTAAAATAAAACACAAGCAGTGAGTATCTGGCTAGATAAGGATAGTGACCTGTGATCTCAGGAGGCTCTGACCACCTTTTTACAGAAGTAGCTGGAACCTGGGCATCCAGTGTGTGGAAGGCCCATAAAGGAGAATCAGGGGCTGCCTATATGTAGATGACAGAAGCCATCTCTCCCACTTGAAGATGGTGCATTTTTCTAGTATAGAGTTCTGCTTCATGTGGAGGAATCTTTCATACATTTGAAGATAGTAAGCAAAAAAACACTACGCAGGACGAGGAGTTGGGGGGCTCAAAATTTCTGGACTTTGTTGCAACCTGGGTAAAGTACCCTTCTCGGGACTTAGTTTCCATTTCTACAAACTAAAGCAATGAGACCAAATGACACATGGCCTCTACCAGCTCTATGATTTCATGGTTCTAAGTTATCCTTTAACGTCTTTTTCCCAAACAGTTCCAACTTAAGTGCAATGACGAAAACAGTTTCTCATCTCATTAGTCATCACTGTTCTGTTCTGAACTTTCAAGTGTCTTCTTCTTTTCAAAGGAAGAGTGATCCAAATGAACATACCAGTTTCATAAAGCTAACCTGAGTGCAGACTGTGGAGGACACACCACTGTCACTTCTAATTATAGCACAAAATCACTGTGGCTTTTTTGGGGGGGGGGGGAGCTTTCTTTCTTGTTTAGTTTTTTAATTGCAGTATAGTTAACAAACAGTTGTATATTAGTTTCAGGTGTACAATATAGTGATTCAGCAATTCCATAAAAACCCAAATGCTCGTCACGGTAGGTACACTCCTTAATCCCCATCACCTATTTACTTTTTTACACCATACACAAAAATAAATTCAAAATGGATTAAAGACCTAAATATGAGACCTGAAACCATAAAAATCTTAGAAGAGGGCACAGGCAGTATGTCTCCAACATCAGCTATAGCAACATATAGTATTTCTAGACAGGTCTCCTGAGGCAAGAGAAATAAAAGCAAAAATAAACTATCGGGACTACATCAAAATAAAAAGCTTCTGCACAGTGAAGGAAACAATCAACAAAACTAAAAGGCAACCTACTGAATGGGAGAGGATATTTGTAAATGGCATAATCGATAAAGGGTTAATATCCAAAATATATAAAGATCTTTTTCAGTTTTTTAAAGCAATAATATACTGCGGAATCATTTTCAAATGTTAAGAAAATACAGTCATTGGGAATCAAGTTATATAGTAACATTTTAACTATTTTCCTTTTCCTTAATCAGCTGGGTGATAAAAAGCAGCCTGATTGCTTTTCAATAGGGAAGAATGAGAGTATGAACAAAGACACTTTTTATAACCACCTTCCACTATTTAGAAGCAATAAGGAACATTCAGGGTTGTTTACCTAAACCTGTAGGTCCTCTATTCAAATTAATTCATTCTATTCAGTTATTCAAAGTGCTGTTAAAAAAGAAAGTTCTTTTTAAAGATTTCTTAATACAGTTAAGAACAACTGACACCACTTCAAATGAATCAAGTGTGTCTGTAATATAGACTGTGTATATAAAATGGTTAAGGTGGGTTCAGTTTAAAGAAGTTTTCAAATGTCTGGGTTTTGCTTGAATGATGCCAGATAATCAGTCTGATTGAGCAATTCACTCATTAATCTATTGATTTGGTAATTAATAAAGTTGGCCTAAAAAAAAGCTTAAAAGCACTTGAGTGTAAGTGGACTAAGTCACCTTAGAGAATAAAATGGTATGAAAACTAGAAATCAGCATCCCAAGGAGGGATAAAGGACTGAAATTAGACCAACAAAGTAGAAGTTAAGAATACATCCCCCTATAAAATAACATACCAACAATATTCCAATTGAATTGTCTTCATTAGATTGTTTTTATTTTTAAGATTTTTCTTTTTTAAATACATAGTGGATTGGATTACTAAGTCATATTTCACGGATGCATACAGGGAAACCAATAATGCGTCAAATACATAAAACCATAAGAACAGATTTCATTCAAAATTACAATGGCAAATTAATATACAAAAATGCATAAAATCTTTATTAAATAAAACCTGACACAATACTTCTTTTTTTTTTTTTTTAAGATTTTATTTATTTATTTGAGACAGAGAGCATGAGAGGGAGGAGGGTCAGAGGGAGAAGCAGACTCCCTGCCGAGCAGGGAGCCCGACGCGGGACTCCATCCCGGGACTCCAGGATCATGACCTGAGCCGAAGGCAGTCGCTTAACCAACTGAGCCACTCAGGCACCCGACACAATACTTCTTAATATAAGAGAATGGATTATGAACTAGTTTATAGTATATAAAACAGTTCCTAAAGTAAAATAAAACTTATAGATAAAATCTGTCTACAAACACTGCCGTTTTCCTTTTATGACTACTTCCCCTCTATCTGGACATTCTCTTTCCATATACTTACTGCCTTGTGCTGTTCCCTGCATCTTCTCAACTATGTTCCTCCTCCTGGACAGTGACCCATTCCCTATAAAGTCTCTTCAAAACAACACCGCCATCATAAACCTCCCATTGCTACCAAGTTCTGATCTTGCCTGGCTCTCCCAGGAAAGGGCAATAAGGTAATACACAGTAGTTCCAAGCGATAACAGGCCTTATGTTATCTGATTAGGTACATTATGTAGATGGCTACTTCCTCGTGCTAGAAGTGAGCTATTCCTGATTCTCATTGAATTCTGTACTTGTAGTCAACAGAAAGATACAGAAATAAAAACAGAGACAGAGAGAGAAAGGAACATTATAGACCTTTTTAGCCTGGGAACAAACATCCTAAGACATCTAAAAATTCCACTGGGTATCAGGGGAATATCTGAGGCATGGTGGTGGTCAAAAGCCTTAAAACTTAGCTACAACGACTCAAAATTTTTATATAGGACCAACTGCCATTAGTCCCATAAAACCAGAACTAACGGCAGGACCCAAGTACAATGCAGGAGTACCAAATACCTGTTAAAATAAATTGTAAACAAAACCCAGCACAGATTAAATCTGAACAAATTCTTTTCTACTTAAGACGATGACCCCCAACTTGGAGACCACCAGCCCCTACCAGCTTCCAGTGATGACAAGCGGTTCCTGAATCCACATACATAGCCAGCACTGCCAATGGACTAAATAAACCACATGTTTCTCAAGTATAGGCATGACTACTCCTCAAATGTAAATAGTTCCTGATGTGATTAATGAAATCCAATACATTCAAAGAAAGTACTAAATTTATAATTAGTTCATCACTGAATATTTTCTCAGCTAATACACAGTAAGTAAACAACCAGTAAAATGAGTGAGTCCTTGAATATTTTGCCGTTGTAAAAAGTTACTTCATACCAACAAAAGGGTTAGGAATCACCTGCCTCGGGTTCTATACTGAACTCTCCAGACAAAGTTTGAGGGACCCAGATTCCAGTGCCTCAATACGTACATACATAGGCTGACTTCCCTTCACAGAGATGAATGACAAAAATACACGCATGGTAGTAAGATTTACTGATATGCATAAAAAGAATGACTTTTCATTTAGAGTAACAAAATTTGAAGTAACAAAAGGAAAATAAACAAATATATACACATACACTAAAATCAATATAAAAATACATTATTGGGTCTCCTCCATAGATCTACTAATCTACACAGAGGATACTGAAATGCATACGCTGCCTATCATCACTGTCAGCTAAATATGCTCACAGGGCTGTTTTGCACCTTCTTTCCCACTTCTACTCTGTAAAGAGCTCCAGATTCATTAGCCAAGTGGCCCTTCTTTAAAAACAATAATAACAAATGAAGAAGGAAAAATAAATATGAACTCATCGGCAAATCTATGGCAGGTTGATTGCCTGGTCCTCCTTGAATTTGGGGATCTTCTTAAACTCACTTTGCTTCTTGAAGAAAAGTTGGGCCAGGATGTGGTCTGCTGTGGCCTGGAGATAATCGTCCATGTCAAGGGTTTGCAACCGGCAGTGGAAACCAAAACAAGATGTATCAGCACCAAAGTCCTCAGATTCCTACACAGATCTTACGGTCATCAAGGCACTTGCAAGCCAGCAAGGTACTTGGCTGTGTAACTTTATGGCCGCTACGAATTCCTGCGAACGGTCACCTCATATGCCTGTCTTCCCTTGCCACGGGGGGCTCACCTTTTCAATTCTGAGAATAAGGAAAGTCCGATTGATGGCTAGAGGTGCTGAGGCATCGGAAACTTTCTTTGGAAGGGACGTCTATCCTACTGAAAGGGAGTTCTCTTTGATGAGTGAAGACCCCCTGTTTTCCTGTGCGCAGGGACTAGTAACAAAAGGGCTTCTCAGAGCTCCATGCCCAGTGGCACATGACAGAGGCAAACCTCGCTGTCCTCCTACTCCACAGCCAGACACAGGCCTTCCTCCATGGGGTTGATAATCTCTGCCTGTCTGGCCAGGCTATCCAGTCCGCTGGGTCTGACCATCTGTCCTTGTTCCCTCTCTCTGTCACGCTCTTTCCTCTCTGACATTAACTCTCTTTCTCAGTCAGCCTGTCTCAATTTGCCCCTCTGGATCTGTCTCACTGTGTGTTTCTGTCTCTCAATGTGTCTATGCGTATGTGTTTCTCAGTTGGTTCGGAACTTGGGGAATTAGGAGAGAATGTGATATATTCGATCCCTTTATCACCAAATAAGATTATTTGATTCCCTTCTTTTCACACATAGATTCTGTCAGTTCATTCATTTATTCACTCAGCTCACATTTACTGAGGGCCTCCTGTGGTCCAGATACCTTGCTTAGCAGAATATTCTGCACATCTGAGGTACTCAGCAATCTCTCTAAAACTGTTTTATACTCACCTGGTCTCCGGTGCTGAAGGCAAGAAGGCAAAGCAAATCCTCATCACATGAGCTCTTAATGTAATGTTGGGTTCCAGTGGGGAAAAATACCACATCTCCGATGTGAACATCAAACTCTATGATACCCTGAGTATTAATAATGCCCACCTAAAGAGGGAGGGGGAAAAACTATGTTGAAGTTAAGCAAATAAAATCCAATATTTATTAAGAAGATGTATTAATAGGGGCGCCTGGGCGGCTCAGTCATTAAGCATCTGCCTTCGGCTCAGGTCATGATCCCAGGTCCTGGGATCGAGCCCCACATCGGGCTCCCTGCTCCGCGGGAAGCCTGCCTCTCCCTCTCACACTCCCCTTGCTTGTGTTCCCTCTCTCGCTGTGTCTCTCTCTGTCAAATAAATAAATAAAATCTTAAAAAAAAAAAGATGTATTAACAGTGAAGAACAGATGAATAAAAACATATAATTATAAAAGGACTTCTTAGTAAGGGTAAATAGCAGAAAATAGAGGCCATCTTTTACATAAAATCTTCTGTTTCTGAGACGTAGCCCCACAGAAGTCAAAAGACACTCTATTTCAGAAATGTTCCTCAAAATGCATTAGTGAGTTCAATACTGTGGAACATCATGCAAAAACAACATCAATCACTATGTTCTAATTAAGGATCATAAATTCCCTAATCAGGCAGAAGGCTTACATCCCACTGTTTTATTGCCCTCATGCCCTCCTTTTGACTTTCTCCAGGAAATTCAGCCTTCCAGGACAGCAGCATCCTAATAGTCCCCCTTAAAGGGATCAGAAACAAAATGTGCACACAAATGCACACCCATGAGCACACAAGCACACCAAAAATAAAATCTTATCCTTGAAATGTAATTTGGGAGTGACTGCAGTGCCCTTTTCCAGGGTATTCAAGCCTTCGCCTCTAAAAACATAAAACAAAACTTTTGCTATGCATGCCCTAACATGCGCAAGTCAGTCTGGTTTGGTTCTTTCTGTCAGGATGGAGACGGGGAAAAGCTAGTAGTTCATTTGACCTGGGTAGGCCATTGGAGATTTGCCCAGGGAGCCCCGTGAAAGTCCAGAAGAACTGTGGTCAAGTCACTACCATAACGTGCTATTCGGTGTGGCTTTTCTTGTCACCAAGACAAGTGTAAATCAGGGCGCCTGGGTGGCTCAGTCGGTTGAGCGACTGCCTTCGGCTCAGGTCATGATCCTGGAGTCCGGGGATCGAGTCCCGCATCGGGCTCCCTGCTCGGCAGGGAGTCTGCTTCGTCCTCTGACCCTATCCCCTCTCAGGTGTTCTCTCTCTCTCATTCTCTCTCTCTCAAATAAATAAATAAAATCTTAAAAAAAAAAAAAAAAGACAAGTGTACATCAGAAGGATCCTGCATAAACAGGGATACGTGGTCACCCTGCTGACACTCCACACCTCCCCAGCCACCCCCACTCACATTACACTGAGGGGCCAACAGTGATGTCACAGTCCCCAAAGGGCAACACCTTAAACCTTGCATTACCTAAAAATGTGAAACTCTGAAAATGTAAAATGTTTCAAACACTTCACCCTATGTGATAACTTCTTTATCATTTCTAACATGGTCTTAGCATTTCTCATGCTAATAGCAAAGTTAGAAGCTATCTAGCATGGCCTGCATGGTATTTTCTGTGGAAACTGTATCCAGAAAGCCATTAACACCACGTCTTTCAATGTTACCAATAACTGAACCAAAACAAAGAAAAACCTCCTGTTTGCTTCTTCCTGCATTAAAAAGGAAAGTTCAAAAAGCTGTTTGTGGAGAAATTACCTTTGCACATCCACTTATTACATACCCCATTTCATTTGCATTGAAATGAAAATGTGGCTGTCGTAATCCATTGTTATAAATTCTGAGTGTACTCAAAGTGAGAGCATTCTGATGCTTGAAAAAGGAAAAAGAAATAAATCCAGTTATTTAGCAAACATCCTACTCAGCAACTTAACCATTCACATAATCCTAATTATAACTTATCTTTCTGCAGCCCTCACTGAGAACATACAATTTTTTTTATCCCTTATATTTATTGTATCTCTTGTTCCTTATAACAATCCTGTAAGGTTGGTAGTCTTATTCCCCCCCTTTTTTGCAGGTGATGAATTTGAAATGTAGATTGGCTGAGTAATTTACTTAGGGTCGGACAGTGGCGGACCTGGGATTTGAATCAGGGAATTTGATGTCACCGTTGCATTCTTAGTCGTTATGCAAGGCAGCCAGTTGAGCATTTAAAAACAAATGAAAGAGAAATCTCACAAGCATCCAGTCTTTCCATTAATGCAACCATCCATGCCAAGAAGTGAAGCTCCCAAATCCACGCTGTGGCCTCAATTAATAGTTTCCATTAATCAAATCGAGTAATGTTTGACTAGATTTTTCCCTTTCCTTTTTTCCAAAAGAAGGCTGAATCCAGTCTAAATCGTATGTTTCATCAATCTTAATAATCATCAAAAAATTTTTTTCTCGGGGCGCCTGGGTGGCTCAGTTGGTGAAGCATCTGTCTTCGGCTCAGGTCATGATCCTGGGCTCCTGGGATTGAGCCCCAAATCAGGCTCCCTTGCTCAGCGGGGAGCCTGTTTCTCCCTCTCCCATTTCCCCTGCTTGTGTTCCCTCTCTCACTGTCTCTCTCTGTCAAATAAATAAATAAAATCTTTAAAAAAATTTTTTCCTCAATTACCTGATTCAGGAATTCACTAAAAATTTTTTCGTGGTTGCTTAGTTCACTTCCATTTTTCCAGTATTGCGCCAGTTGTATTACTCCTCCTGGAAATTGATATTCTTTTGAACCTGAGTCAGAGGAAATTTAAAAAACAAAATAAAATACTTCATTCAAAATGGTACTACAGAAGGAGAGCCAAATGTAGTCCCACTAAGGTACATCAGCTCTTCTGTAGTCACAGGAAACATGTGGTAGGAATCACTGCCACCAGATCCTACATGCCCCTAAGATACTGACCTCATACGGTCACATACTGTCTTACCTTCCAAGTTCTGAAATTTCTAACATAGAGTGACCTCTTTAACACAGACTATTCAATGCAGGGGACCTTGCTAGAAAACTTGAGAGTCATTCTATCATTCTACATGTCAATCTTTAGTCCTGCCTCTTTAAGGTAGGTCAGTCCCATCAGTCCTACCTCTTTTAAATTCTCCTGCTTCATAACAATCTTCTCCTTCTCAAAACTACCATAGTGCAGGCCACCATCATCCCTCACTTGAGGGTCTTCAAGAGCCCCCTGACTCATCTCCTTGCCTCTCATCTCTCCTCTTCCAATCCACAATTCAGCTAGATCAGCCATCACTTCAAAAAACTAACACTAACTTAAAAAGATATCTGCACCCCCATATTCATTGCAGCATGATTTACAATAGCCAAGATATGGAAACAACATAAGCGTCCATCAATGGATAAATGGTTAAAGAAAATGTGGTGTATACATACAATGGAATATTATCTAGCCATAACAAAGGATGAGATCTTGCCTTTGGGACAACATGGATGAACCTTGAGGGCATTATGCTAAGGGAAATAAGTCAGACAGAGAAAGATAAATACCATATGATCTCATTTATATGTGGAATCTAAAAACAAAAAACAAGCTCATAAATACAGAGAACAGATTGGCAGAGAGTAAGGTGTCTGTCTGCAAAGTAGGTGGTGAAAGGAGTCAAAAGGTACAGACTTCTAGTTATAAAATAAATAAGTCATGGGGATGTAATGTATAGTATGGTAACTATAGTTAATAATATTGTACTGCATATTTGAAAGTTGCTAAGATCTTAAAAGTTCTCATTACAAGAAAAAAAATTCTGTAACTATGTATGGTGATGGACATTAACTAGACTTATTGTAGTGATCTTTTCACAGTAATACTGGATCATTATGTTGAACACCTAAAGTTAATGTTTTATGTCAATTAACTTCAATAAAATAAATAAAATAATTTTTAAAAATAAATATAGGGACACCTGGGTGGCTCAGTCAGTTAAGCCCCTGCCTTCGGCTCGGGTCATGATCCCAGGGTCCCACATCGGGTTCCCTGCTGGGCGGGAAGCCTGCTTCTCCCTCTCCCCCTCCCCCTGCTTGTGCTGTCTCTCTCTCTGACAAATAAAATCTTTAAATAAATAAATTAATTAAATAAATAAATAAATAAATAAATAAATGCAAAACCTAATTTAAACTTTAAAACTTAATTTAAAATCTCCTATTTAAAATCCCTTAATTGCTCCCATCAAAATAAAGTATAAACTCATCAGCATGGCTTCTAAAACCTGCATATTTGGACCCTCCTCTCTCATCAGCCTCTTCGCCTGAGGCACCCCTGGCCCCAACACACGCCCCTCATACTTTGAAATCTTCTACAACATTCTCCTTTGCTTCCATTCCTTTTCTCTCATTTCCTATTCTTTAGAGAAATGTGTTTCTTCAAACTCATCTTGACTGTGACCCACTATAAAAAAAAACACGTTACATCTCAATCCAACACCTATATAATCCCATATATAAACACTTAACTATAAAAGCTTTGCAAAATAACATACTATACATTTAAGGTCATAAAAACATTTCCACACAAGACTGTCTGGAGACTGTACATAACTAGGATTTATAACCAGTTCTGCCAAGTTGGGAGGAAGATTGACCGCCTGATCCTCTTTTTGCTTCTGGAATGTTCTAATGAAATTAATTCCACCTTCAGGCTGAAACACATAAGAAATCATATAAGATATTTGTGAAACATTCTACAAATTTTAGTAATAGAAGGGTAGATAGCTAAGGATAGGGTAACATTGTGGTTTTCAGTGGTCCAGTCAAAGGAGCTGACCTCAACCATCCTGAGGCTTGTGATATTCATGAAAATCCTCCCAAGTTTTCAATGCATTTTGGCTTAAAATGTGTTGATATTTTATAATCATTATAACTCTTACAAAAATATACAGTGGTTCTCATATTTACCAAAATTCTCCTAATGACTCATTTTTTCCACTTCTCCCTATAACATTAGGCTTTACATTCGCAGGGCTTGGAAGTAAATCTCAAAACCTCCCTAGATAGATTTCTAAATTTGCCACAGAACTCCTTCCAGTTGCCACTCACGGGCCACCACCAATTCTTCTGATCACCCATTTGTATTGTCAGCATCTGCATCTGGCCCTCTCTCTCTACACCCAGCTCTAGGAGCAGTCCCTCCATGGTAATAGAACTACTTATAGAGACCAAAAGCAGCTTTCCTTCAGGAAAACAATAGGCTCCTCTGCATTAGACTAGGAGAACATAATTATGTCATCTGTAGCAAACTTCTCCCTGAATGAGCTTATGTCTTTTTTTTTTTTTTTAAAGATTTTATTTATTTGACAGAGAGAGACAGCAAGAGAGGGAACACAAGCAGGGGGAGTGGAAGAGCGAGAAGCAGGCTTCCCGCAGAGCAGGGAGCTCAACGTGGGACTCAATCCCAGGACCCTGGGACCATGACTTGAGCCGAAGGCAGACGCTTAATGACTGAACCACCCAGGCACCCCGAGCTTACATCTTTTCAGAGATGTAAATTATAGTAATTTTTATTACCTCTATCAAAACTTTTCTACCAATTCATTATAGTTTCCTGTAGAAGTCCTTCATAAAGGAAAGTAAAAGCTAAGTCAATTTCAACAAGTTGTATATCTTTAGTAGGAATACAAGTTATGTTCTTGAACTCATTACCCAACTCTTACCCTACTGACTGCTACCCTAGAAACACAAATACTCACGCTTTCTTTGTGCCTATGTAATGCAAACCCTCAAGGAGGGACTTGTGTTCAGTAGTGATACAGACCTTAAGTGACCTGGAAGCAATGTCTTCAGGTACAGAAAAAAATACATCATCAACATCCAGGGTCTGAAGTTCATCATGTGTGGAAAAGAAGAGCAAGAAAAAGCAGTCTTCATTCCCCACATTCTTTATCCAGTGAAGAGTATTTTTAGGGAAGAAGATCACTTGGCCAGCTGTAACATTGTATGTGGTAACTACACCACCATCATCAACCACCCCAATCCATGCCGAGCCCTGAAACATCAACAGAAAACACATACAACATCACTTTAGAGCAATGTTTCTCAAACTTTTCTCATTACATCTCTTATAAGGTACCATTTTAGTCTTTTTTTACTAATCACCATCCTATGAAATGTTAACACTGCAGATGTACTGTAAATCTGGGTATACCGTGCATACATAGTGCTTATGTACCACATGCATATCTGTGCTTTGTACATAAAAAAAGTAAGGCGTTGTTACCTTCTAAGGACCAGTTTTTACCCGCCCCCCCAGGGGGCAATATCGCCCCCATTGAGAATTTAGAGTTCTAAGTTCATCCTTTAGAGTTTGAAAAGACTGGGACGCCTGGGTGGCTCAGTCGGTTAAGCGTCTGCCTTCGGCTCAGGTCATGATCTGGGGGTCCTGGGACTGAGTCCCATGTCGGGCTCCCTGCTCAGCGGGGAGCCTGCTTCTCCTTCTGCCTGGTGCTCCCCCTGCTTGTATTCTCAAGCTCTCTTGCGCTCTCTCTCTCTTTCTCTCTCTGGCAAATAAATAAATCAAATCTTAAAAAACAAACAAAAAAAAAAAACAAAAAATAGAGTTTGAAAAGACTACAAGCACATGAGTGTGTGTTCACAGGTGGTCACACTGACATACATGTTTGTGTATGTCCATGTTTCCATGTGTATATATATGGATGCAAATTATTTTTAGATAAAAAGTCTGCATCCAGTTTTAATAACAACACTAAAAGTAATAACACGGTGCTTTTACTGTGTGTCCAGATATTCTTCTAAGCACTTTACCTGACTTAACTCAATCATCCCTTGTATCAACCCTATGAAGCAAGTACTATTATTACCCTCATTTTATAGATGAGAAACTGAATCTGGAGAGAATATTCAATTTTCCCAAGGTTATTCTGCTAGTCAATGGCAAAGCTGGGATTTGGACCTAAGCTCCAGATCCGAAGTCCACACTTTTTTTAGTTGTGTAAGAACATTTAACATGAGACCGACCCTCTTCAATGTTTAAGTGTTCAATACAGTATTGTTAATGATAGATACAATGAAGAACCCTAAAACTTAATTCTCTCGTCAAAATATCTAGAAGTAGAGACTAGAATGGTGGTTGCCAGAGGCTGGGGGGAAGTCTACACTTTTAATCCATACTACACCGTACTTTGATTCCACTTATACAGAATTCTTTTTCTCATTCTCTAATCATTTCTGTAGTATTATTCTGTAAAGTAAATACAAAGGTAATATTTCTTCCAGAGTCGGTCATTAGGGAAGCATGCACAAGAAGTCTTTGTTGTGTCTACACAGACGTGTACAACTCAGTTCCAGATGGGTATTAAAGATACAGGGGGAGGTGAACCTGAAGAGCTCTCTCCAAGTACACAGGCAGAGAACAGCAAAAGTGTGTATCTATTCATATGAAGTTACCAACTACTCCAAACGGACAGCAGAGCCAGCACAGTGGGACATGAACTGCAGGGCCATGCACACTGGCCACCCCAGCTGCCCCGCTCCTCTCGGGGCCACTCCTTCCAAGGCTTTCATGAAGATACTCAGAAACAAAAGCAACATCCATGGGTGAGTATGCAGTAGAGAGACTTCTGTCACATCCTATTGACTGGTTCCTTACCATGTGTGTGAGTGATCCTACAATTTTCCTGGGACCTAAACAACATTCTAGCCACATTTATTTCCTTTATAGAATTTTTTTATATTTTTGTAAGTAAGATATAATTGACTCACAACATTCTATCAGTTTCAGGCATACAACATAAAGATTTGATACTTGTATATATTGTGAAATGATCATCACCAGTCTAGTTTTAACATCCATCACCCTCGCTAGAATTTTTTCTTATGATGGGAACTTTCAAGATCTACTCTCTTAGCAACTTTCAAATTCACGATACAGAATTATTAACTATAGTCACCATGCTGTATATTACATCCCATGATTGATTTATTTTATAACGAAGTTAGTACCTTTTGACCACCTTCTAGCTCACATTTAGAAGATCAGATTATAAACTCTCTCTGGACTTCCAGAACTGCTCCCCAGACTGAGCTGGATTCCAGGCCCATTATCTACTAGAACATGCTCCAGACTAAGTTCCCTACTTGGGGTTTGCTATTAAGGGTCCCCTTCCCCTTACCTGCCTTTCCTTCTTCCTACTACTCAGCCAGAGCCCTGGAATCCAACCTTCTGGAGACTGTCCTCTTTTGTTCTTTTTTTTAAGATTTATTTATTTATTTGAGAGAGAGAGAGAGAAAGAGCGGGGGGGGGGGGGGGCAAGGGAGAGGGAGAGAGAATCCACACTGAGCACGGAGCCTGACACAGGGCTCCATCTCACCACCCTGAGATCACATCCTGAGCCAAACCCAAGAGTCGGACACTTAACCGACTGCACCACCCAGGTGCCCCAAGACAGTCCTCTTTTACATATTCTGTATATGTGGAAAAAGACAAAATGTCAGAAAACATGGACTTTGTCCCAGGCCAGCAAACAACTACAGTTTATCTTTAGAAAAGTCAATCTTTCTGAGCCTCTGTTCTCTCATAAGAAATAAGAAGTATTTGGTCTCAGATGAAACTCTAATCTCTCTTCCCATTGTAAATTCTAAAACTAAATGAATTGCATTAAAAAGGAGTTTTATTAACACCAACAGAAATATGTCACATAACACTGGCTGATCTATTAATAGGATCACCAGGGTAAGACCAAACTGAAAGTGCCATGAGCGTTTAGTCACTACCCTTCCCCCAGTATCTGGAATACAGAATGCAACAATGAATACTTTTGAGAACTAATGAATTATTTGAAATTCGAGTGAGAATGCTCATTTCACCTCCAGCTCTCTTTCACTTGACTCCCAGACAATTCTAAAAAGTCTGAACCACAAAAGGGCATCCAATTGGCCTGATCTGAGGGACTCCAGGCTGAACATCAGCAAACTGATTTTTTCCTTAGAAGAAAGCTGCCGGGGCGCCTGGGTGACTCAGTGGTTAAGCGTCTGCCTTCGGCTCAGGTCATGATCCCGGGGTTCTGGGATCAAGCCCCGCATCGGGCTCCCTGCTCAGCAGGAAGCCTGCTTCTCCCTCTCCCACTCCCCCTGCTTGTGTTCCCTCTCTCGCTGTGTCTCTATCAAATAAATAAAATCTTTAAAAAAAAAAAAAAAGAAGAAGAAGAAGAAAGCTGCCATCTCTTTGATCACTGGATCGGAGATACGAGTTTTAGCTTTGGCTCAAAGGATGGAACAGTGATCTTATTTTAACAATAGCAAATGAAAAATGACTTAATCCTGAAGAAAGAAGTTCAAAGTGATGCCAAGAATAATTACAACGAACATGTTAACGCTTCAAAGCACTGCTAACTAATCTAACTGAATACACCACCAAAGCTTGGGTGTTGTCTGCCACTTAGTTAAGTAGGTTTTGCAACAACTAAAATAATAGCTTGAGGATACAAAGCATAAACACTGAGGCGCCAAACACAGGCAAACCTGTTAAACAAGGTAGCCATGTTCATTAGCATTGAAGTGCCAGAGAGGGGCCCGGAGGCCATTGCTTTTTACTCTCAGAGTCCCCAGGGTCATCTGTGATCTCTGACTGTTCAAGCTGCTGCCGAAAGCCTCTTCTTCAACACTGAGGTAGTCTTTGACATTGTTCCTGTACCGGGCCCACTGGATTGCACCACCAGGGAATTCAAACACCTGAAACGTCATAGACAAGCAACCGTCAACATGGAGGCCATCTGAGGAACAGGAGGCCACTGGGGCCTGCAGAGTAAGAGGGAGGCAAAACAGAAAAGGCAGTGGTGAGGAGGTGAAGACTGAAGTCCCAGAAGGGAAGAGGAAGACTAGGTCGCCAGACTCCAGGAATGACAGCAGTAATACCTACAGAACTGTCAGTGTATCCATGTTAGACATGAAAAGATCACCTATCTTTTTTTTTTTTTTTTAAAGATTCCACTTATTTATTTGACAGAGAGAGACAGCGAGAGAGGGAACACAAGCAGGGGGAATGAGAGAGGGAGAAGCAGGCTTCCCACGGAGCAGGGAGCCCAATGCGGGGCTCGATCCCAGGACCCTGGGATCATGACCCGAGCCGAAGGCAGACGCGTAACGACTGAGCCACCCAAGCGCCCCAAGATCACCTATCTTGACAAGAGAATAGAGAGCTTTGCGTTTGTCTATCTCCAGGCCTCCCCTCTGGGCTGACCCAGAGCTATCTATGAAAGAAAATCTCTGCCTGGGGCCAATATCAACCCAACCCTTCCTCTCCTCTCTCACCTCCCTTCATCTAGATGGCCCACAGTCGGTTCCTTCCAATGAGGAGAGGACAAAGCTTAGTAAACAGGCAATGGGAACTTTGTTCTGAAATCACCGTTAGAAAAGATGATTCTTTCTGCTAAATGTGTGATTCATACCTTGGATTTAGGCAAATGATTAAGAAACTGGAATTTTGGATCAACAGCCTTTTGCACGATGGGAACCATTGTTTGCAGAGGCCGGGCTTCGAGTCCTAGATGGACTTGTGAATGTTGCTGAGAGCTGTGAACATAAACCAAGGAAAGTATCAGTACTCCTCCTGCTGTGGTAAGGGTACAAGCCAAGAGACACATCAGGAAAACGCTCCACAGTGACCACTGCCTCTTCTCCTAAGGGAAATTATGAAGCCATTATTCTCTACTCTTGATGCATTAACAATAATTGCCTCCTTTCTCAATTTGGCTTATATTTTCTTTTACTCAAAAAATGCCTTTGTAGGGTAAATATACTCAGTAAAATAATACATGTGTAAATATAAGTGTAAATAAATACAAACATACACATACACGTATTCCATATACCTGGCTGACACTCAAATAAATAAGGAAAACAATAAACATATGAAAAGCTGAGGCACAGAATAAATTACTAGAAAATTAAGTAGCCAGTTAAGTTTGTATATAAAATGCATTCGATTGCAGCCAATTAGCCCCTATTTGCCAGTCTCTTCACCTGAAAATGAAAGAGGTTATAAAGACTAGATTCTAAGAAATTTTTAGTTCTAGAATGTCCATATGTAGTAATCACATGTACCGGTAATAAGCATGGGAAACGTAACATACCAGTAAATAACTGGCCTGACAGATCTCAGCCTCCCTCTCCCTCCCTCCTTCACTTAAATAGCTTCGTTAAACCCCCTCTTTCTGTGTATTACCTGTCTGAGCTACTAACCCTACTAAGCACATCTATTCCAACTCCAAGCACAATATTTCCATATATTTCTGTGTTACTATTTCCTGGTTTCACATTACAAATACAATGCTACAAACAACAGTATTATTTCTGTGAGTTACAATCCACATTACTGAAAGCTACCAAACATGCCCTGTTCCTCTGACCACTAAAATGGAATTTGTAAGTACTAACGTCATGGTTTCCTGTCCACTGCCCTCTGAATTCCTCTCTGAGCAGGCATATCTTTGATTACTAATAACTCTAACATAGACTTTAATATGTCAGCATTCTTAAATGATACATTTTGTATAGAATAATCATTGATCAACATTCTCAGTTTAACATTGTATGAGGATATTATACTGAGCAATAAACAATTCATTAATACCGTGAACAACAATTCATGGAAAGTTGGTCCATTACAGAGCTAACAGAGATGTGAGCTAAGAGTTTATGAGACAGAAAGCAAATCAAGAAATGGTCAGAGCAAGAGATGCTACCTTTCAAAAGAGGGTCATTTGAGGAAAGCTGGTCTAAAAAGGGATTCTTTCCTGAGCTCTGCATAAAGGTTTGGGGGGAGCTAATCTCAAGGTGTAAATCTCCACCTTACCATTCTGGAGATGGTGGTCATCTTCCCCATAGAAAGAGCATTCTGTGCTGCATCTTCATGCATTTCAAATGCTGAGTTGTCCATCCACAAAAAGCAGCAGCCAATTCACTGAAAAAGAAAAAGGGGGGAAATGTAGTTGTAGCCAATGGGAAAATCCCTGAGAGGTGAAAAATGATAACCCTGAAGTAAGGGAGTACTTATATTGAGCTGAAAGTTAAGGAAACAAAATAAGGAAACTATAATCTTGGTTTAAGAAAAACCCCTAGAAAGAATTGTCAAATTAGAGACCAATAAAACACTTCCGTTGGTCCTCAACTCTTTGCCGACTGATGACGCATACACAGATAATGGTAACTGACGTTTATTTCCTCCTTTCACTGTGTACCAGGCACTGTACTAATCACATTATGTGATTGAATTCTTACAGCGGTTCAATGAGGTACTCTGAGTCTTCCCATTTTGTGGATGAGGAAACTGAGGCATGGAGGTGCAGTGACTGCCCAGATGATATTAGCATCAGAGCAAAGCACCAGCTATCAGAAGATTTTTCATGACACTGGTTCTCTACAGAGTTTCAGTGTGGGTGCTTAGTCTAGTACAATCTATTTTCACCCAAACCAGCCCTGCCTCTAAGCAATGGACTGATTTTCCCATGTGCTTTCTTGAATAATCTTGTTACCTGAAAGTTAAATCTTCATTCAAAATTCACTTGCATCCTATTTCCTGGTGACAAGTGGTGGCCTGCGTCACCTAAAAACCACGCCTATAATCCACAGCATCATCCATCCTTCTTTCCTATCTTCCTGTCTTCCTCCAGTAAGCATGGCTGAATGCCTACTGTATTCCAGACTGTCTACCACACCTGGGCCACAGCACAAGGCCGTTGAATGGCCTCTAGCAGGAGAAATGGAGAGGAAACCATTACCGAAGACTGTGCTGTGTTATGACAGAAGTGTGCACGAGGCCCTGGGAGGAGAGAGAAAACAGTGATTGTGTCTGAGATGGGACGTCTCCGAAGTCATAATGAGTCCCAACACGGCTTCATGAGGTGGGCCCAGTTAGTCAGTTCCACTCAAGTCCATATTTCTGGCTTGTCTAGAAGCAGCTCTGGAACATATGATAAAGATGTAGACCCTGTCTGGGTTAGGCAGCTCAGGTTCCGACAAGGCTGCAGGTGGTCACCAGGCTGCAGCGAAGGAGAGCTGACCCTGGGGCCTTCCTATCACATCTCATCAAATCTAAGACGCAGCAGTGTGTCATGTTAGTTTAGCCCTTCCCTGGCAAGACCTGGAATTGAAATGAATGGCACTGATTTTGAGGTCATAAAATATTTAAAATAATTGTCTGTGGGGCCAGTAAGGTGACATCATCTTGTTATCAGGATGCCATAAAATACAATGCTTGTCCTGTTTGATGTTCCCTGTGCATTTGTTAACTGGAATGTATTCCACACCTTAGCATCTCTGAAAATGGGATATGTTTTACAGTGAATGGTCTCTAAGACTAAATGAAAGTATGCCACTTTTCCTTGGTCTTGTCAGCAAATGGTACTGTATGAATCTTCAAAGCAAGTTTTACACCACTTTGTATTTTGCCATTTTTCTTTCTCAGAAGTATGAAAACACTGTCCTTTGTCACCAACATTATCTGGGAGCTACATTTAGCATTTATTTAAATGGCAAGAGAAGCAAATCATCAACCAGCTATATGAAAACTCACTTCAGCACTAAATCAAAGAATGCTGCAGCTGGATGAGGGCCTTTTCATTTTTGCAGGTAAGGAAACAGAGGGCAGGGGCCTGGGTGGCGCAGTTGGTTAAGCGTCAGACTCTTGGTTTCAGCCCAGGTCATGATCTCAGGGTCCTGGGATAGAGTCCGCATCAGGCTCCATGTGGAGTCTGCTTGAGATTCTCTCTCCCTCTCCCTCTTCCCTTCCTGCTCATGCTCTCTCACTCTCTAAAATAAAAAAATAAATCTTTTTTTAAAAAGAAGAAAATAGGGGCCAGAGAGGCTAAGCATTTTTCCCTAAGTAACACAGTAAGTCACTGGCAGAGCCAAAACAAATGTCCAGCTCTCTCACTTTCAGTCAGAAATTTTCCTATTTCTATTTGCTGTAGGGGAACTTTATTCCTTTATATACATGTAAATAGTTCAAGGTGAAATGAAGCAAAACAGCTGAAAGCAGGAGTATTATCAAAATCATTTTAAGACACATGAATGTGGGGCACCTGGGTGGTTCAGTCGTTAAGCATCTGCCTGGGATCAAGCCCCGCATCGGGCTCCCTGCTCCGTGGGAGGCCTGCTTCTACCTCTCCCACTCCCCCTGCTTGTGTTCCCTCTCTAGCTGTGTCTCTCTGTCAAATGAATAAATAAAAATCTTAAAAATAATAATAGTAATAAAGTTCTTTTCTATTGCACCAGGATACATCTGGGCAGTCTATTTTTTAACACAAACTAAGACAAACATATTTGTACACTCTCAAGCCCTTATTTTCACTAAGGTTTGCTGCCAGGTTTATTTTTGCTTAATGTTTATCTCTATCACAAGGGCTAGGAGCATACTACAATAAATTTGGCAAGTGCTAAGTGCTGCTGACTGTAAATCTATCAAAGAGGGGCACCTGGGTGGCTCAGTCAGTTGGGTGTCCAACACTTGATTTCAGCTCAAGTCATGGTCTGTGGGTGGTGAGATCTTGCCCTGTGTCAGGTTCTGCGCTGGGCTACAGCCTGATTGGGATCCTCTCTCTCCCTTTCCCACTTCCCTATCTAAAAAGCAATATCTGTAAAGGGATAAACTGAATATACATTAAGATACAACTCTTCATTAAATGACTTGAGTTTATTTTCCTGGAACACATCCAATCAGAAAAGAATATTGTTTTCCTTCAATAAACTGGGCCAATTAGATCTTGTATGCCATGCTAGGAGGGAAGAAAAGGCAGTGCTGCTATGTTCCAATAAGAACATTTCCCCCAACTTCCCCCATCTCTAAGTTATTTGCCTTCTATAATCATTCAGGTGGAAAAGACTGATAAGACAGTGTTGGGCAATTCTTTCTGATTATTTCCTTTGAAATCTCTACCAGTAACAAGATTGATCAATGCTTTCATTATGCAAATGTTTCTTATCTGTTGTTCAACTTTCAGATGACCACTGGATATCAGAGATATATGAGGATGTATTCTATCCCAGACACTTTAGAGATTACCAAAATCATAGATGACATAGACCCCTGCCTCAAAGACTCTAAAATGTAATGATTCATTCCATCCAACAAATGCACAAGGAAAATCAAACAGGGAAAATGTAATGTTTTATGGCACCCTGTAAGATGAGGAAATCACCTTACTGGCCCCACAGATAAAACTTAAACAATTATTTTAAATATTTTATATCCTCAAAATCAATGCCATACATTTAAAGTTCAGATCTTAGTGGGAAAAGGCTCAATACATACTCCCCCTGCTCCCACACCTCACCATTATCCATTCCAGAATGTTCTCAGGAGGAACTCTAACATCAAGGTGTTATGTGAGTATGAGCTTCTACAATAAGTGTCAGAGAACACTGGAAATGAGCTCTGAACTTATGAAGGTAAGAAAATGAGAATATTCTATTCATTCAACTCTACATGACAATCTGATCTTAAACTAACCTTGCTAAATCAGTTTCCTCATGTGTATAAAATTAAGGCTAGATTAAATGGCCTTATGACATTCTAGCTCTACCTACTTGAATTGAGGATGTAATTATCTTTGAGAAACAGCATTAAACTGCTAGCTTCCCAACACTCCCATTTTTTCAAGATTCCATTGACATAATGATTCAAGATATTCAACATTCCAATTTTTCTGCAAAATAAATTGCTTCATATGTAATTTATAGTGCCAATCTAACAGAATATTAACAGAGAAAGATAACTCCAGGAAGGCCACTGAGTGATTATATGAACAACAAAATCAACTGAGTCCAACTCCAGAAAACTTATTATAGCTGAAGGGGAGCAAATTTTGCCACCCCAAGATATGCTTCTTTGGCATATTGGTTATTTTAAGCTGGTTATTTTTAAGAAATAGCAGAAATAAGAGAAAGTCTGAAAACCAAGTAGACGTTACCCTTCTGTAAAAGGTATTTACATTCCTAAGGGAAATCTCATTTGTAAGGGTATTTCTCCCTTGCTATGACAGGAAGGGGGGGAAATGACTCAATCTTTAGAAACTCTTATCTAGGAGAAGGCATGGAATTAAATCTGCTTAACAATCTTACCCTTATTTACTGCGTTTTTCCTAGTAACCTCCCATAACCAACCCCCCCCAACCCCAACATCTTCTTTTGTCTTTAGCTGAGGATAGTATTTAAGGTGATGGTTTCAGTCATTATGGGAATTACTCAGTTTTTCTGGGTCTCTTCCATGTGTGCTGGAGGTATATGTGTTATTAAAAACTTTGGTTTGATTTTCTCCTATTAATCTGTCTCATGTTAATTCCTAGACCAGCAGAATAATCTTGAAGGGCAGAGAAAAAATTTTCCTCTCCAACACAGCTCAAATGCATTAATTCAACAAATATTAACCAAATGCCCCATATATGCCAGGTGTCATTCTAGTTGCTTGGGATATATCAGTAAATGAAAAAGACAAAAGTTCCCTGCCCGTGTGCAGGTTATATTCTAGTAGAAGAATCAGAACAAACATTAAAAAAAAAATGGTAATTTACATTCTACATTAGAAAATGATAAGTGTTATGGGGAAAAAATAAGCAGGGGAGAAGCAGAAGTGTGTGGTATGGGAGGGAGCAATTTCAAGAAGGTGATCAAAATTTCCTAGAAAAGGGCAATTCAGCTTTTTTCGGTGCCAAGCTATGTGCCTATAAGAAAGGAATATAAATTGTGTCTTTCTTACTCTTCAGGTAAATGAGTACTAAAAAACAAAATTCAACAGAGTAAATTTGAAGATCTAATTGGCTTTATTAAATGATTCATGAATGGGCAGTACCCCATCTGGCAAATACAGGAGAGCTCCACTGAGCTAAACAAAAGAAAGGTTTTCAAAGGCAGAGAGAGGGCATAAAAAAAGAAGGAATTTATTAGCATGGAATGCATTGTTTAGGCAAGGTTGCCCTCTTAAGAGGAGCTCAAGGGGTCTATCAGTAAATTTTCCTTGTACTGACCAGGAAATTCCATGATGACTGGGTCAAGGTTACATTCTTGGGGGGTTGAAACTACAGTTAGTTTAGGTATTAAGTCTTGGTTTACTGACTTGGGGCCTTAATCTAAGTGATACTACTGTTTTGGGCCTGTGGTTTTCTTTTTAACACAGCCCATAAACTTCGATCCTCTTTTTTTTTTTTCTTTTAATTCACAAGGCTTTGGAAGAAAATGTATAAATTATTTCTTTAAAAACAACAAACCTTCTATAGCTACAATTTCATCTCCTGTCTGTGTGGGCCCTTGATGTCTCTAAATACAGCAAGCGTCTTCTGAATGTGGTTCACTGTTCTTTACCACTCACCTGCCAAGTGCCATTTCCTTGCTCCCTTCTATCTAATCTAACACCCCCAGAACTACATAAGTGCCCCTATAACACATTCTCAGAACATTCTGTATGTTTCATTTGAAGTTCTCATTTCAGTTAATGGTTAAATTATTTGTTACATGAATGCTTCCACTACCAGATTAAATTATTTGTTACATGAATGCTTCCACTACCAGATTATAGACCACATGGAGCAGAGACATAATCATCAAAGCCTAGCATAATACCTGGGGCATTTAGTAGGCATACATGAGTAAATAAATGACTCATTCTTACATGATCTTTTACATTCCATTACCTACTAGTGACCAATGCACCCAGCCTTCATCAGTCTCCCCCTGTCTTACCCTTCTAGAATACTGTTAAATAGGAGAAAATCTAAGTGGTCAATGAAACCATATACAGAACAGTTTTAAAAAACAAAACACAACAAAACAGGTATGGTATAGCAATATAAGAAACATCTGTGTAGGGGCGCCTGGGTGGCTCAGTTGGTTAAGTGACTGCCTTCAGCTCGGGTCATGATCCTGGAGTCCCTGGATCAAGTCCCGCATCGGGCTCCTGCTCAGCGGGGAGTCTGCTTCTCCCTCTGACCCTCCCCCCTCTCATGTGCTCTCTCTCAAATAAATAAAATCTTGAAAAAAAAGAAACATCTGTGTAAATTCATGTATACATTCCGAGCTCTGTCACTACTAAAAACAGTCCAACAACATCTGTAGTTGTAGAGAGGGAGAATCTTAAGCAGGTTCATGCCCACCCCAGAGCCAACATGGGGCTCCACCTCATGACCCTGAGATCATGACCTGAGCAGAAATCAAGAGTTGGACACAACCGAGTCACCTAGGTGCCCCTCATTTGCCCTGATTTTTAATTTACTATTGATATTGCTCCTAAAGTCATCAACTCTTTGGTCACCTATTCTCCCCCAAAGACTAACAGTTTATTTTCTCTGGACACATCCCTTCAGTTGCAGTAATCAATCACAATTTAACTAACCCACTATCAATAAATAAGTTTCCCTTATTAGGCTAACAAATAAGCCACTTAAAACACCATGGCTTCAACCCCATTTTCATTTTTGATTTTTGTGAAGAAATTCTGCTGTGGTTATTACAAATTTTTTTTTTCTAATTTGTTGCTTTTCTGCGAATTAGAACTATTGTGATGAGTACTTAGTCTAGTAATGTTGATGTAGATTGTATTCTTTTACTTCTATCATAAAATATTCATCTTTTAAATTTTATTCAATCATTTATAAATGTAAAAAACATTCCTAGCTTGTGGACTGTACGAAGGCCAGCAGCAGGCTAAAATTTGACCTGTGCGTCATAGTTTGCCCACCCCAGCTCTAGAACACAGTTATTTCTCATCATCTAGAAAGCTATGTGATAAGAACCTTAATCAACATTTATTGGGGGTACCCTTTTCAGCTGAGGTCAGAATGTATGGTCCTTGGATGAGATACTGTTTGAATTATTGAACCAAAGCCCTGGTTTGGGTCATTCTTGACAACAATGACCTTCCTTCCAACAGCCAGAGAAGCCCCCGCTATGCAGTTAATGCTAAATTCGGACTTTTTCATTTGAATCTGACACTACGGGTCACAGAGAATGCTATGAAAAACATATGCTATGAAATCTAAACATTTCTAGAACCTAAAACTGGGCTAGAGGGACTCCAGCTCCTAATAGGATTTTATACTTCAGGACCCTAGATGACTCAAAGGGGGGCTCCTCCCCCCACTATTCCCACTGGGTATTAGAGAAATCTCTAGCATTCCAGTCATCCTGGCAGATCCTCCACTCTCCTCTTTGTCCCTTATCTCTATACCTGACTCACCCTTTCATGTTTAGGGGCTCCCTTCTGTTGCCATCGCTAAGTGGAGGCCCTTCACATTGACATCCCACTGTATACAGATGGAAACAAGGGAGAAAATGATAAGTCACATGCAGGCTAGGATGTGGATGTTATATCATCCCCTGCAAAGTTACTTTGTAGACCCAGGCACCAGGTAGCAATCAGAAATTTCTACTAATCCATGAAAAGATTAACCTAAGCAGGATCTGTTCAAAATAGTGATGTTACCAAACTTTGTATTTCACTTTTTGTTGCCCCTTTCCACCTTCTTTCTCCTTCCCCACTTCACCTCTCCTCTTTTCTCCCTGACTTGAACAGATGTTGGGGAAGCTATGGTCATTGGTCTAGTCAACTAGCTGAACGTGCTTTAACCATATGCAGAAGGAAGAGACTTCAAGGATGATAAGTTACAAGGGTATTTCCCTTGGACCTCCACTCCCACTTCATGATGTCAAGCCTATATCTTGCTGAAGACCCAAAGCCAATTTTTCTTTCAAGGGCCACCCCTTTACAATGGCAAAAGCATGTGCCAAGGCTCAAACACTCCTCCATTATGCAATTCTAGGTAGGGTGACAAGGAAGAGACCAGGTACGATGCATGTCCATTAGTGTTCTACTAGGAACCCTGGGGCTAACATATGCTGAAGAGAAGACAGTCAGAGTGTGAATCATAATGTCTTACGTCTAAAGAATATATCCAGTTTACAGAATGGAGAAAGATGCTTCTCCCTCCTCAAAAAAAAGAAGAAGAAGAAGAAAAAAAAAAAGAAGAAAAAAGTTATACCTTGAAGTGGGAAGGAAAGGGAAAATAAGAAAGATTATTTTTCTTTTTTTAAAGATTTTATTTGACAGAGATAGAGAGAGAGCACAAGCGCGGAGCAGCAGAGGGAGAGGGATAAGCAGGCTTCCCACTGAGCAGGGAGCCCGACGCGGGCTCCATCCCAGGACTCTGGGATCATGACTCGAGCCTAAGGCAGCCGCTTAACCAACTGAGCCACCCAGGCGCCCCAGAAAGATCATTTCTTAACATACTCTAGCACAGTCTTTAAGAGTTGTAACTGGAGGGCGCCTGGGTGGCTCAGTTGGTTAAGCGACTGCCTTCGGCTCAGGTCATGATCCTGGAGTCCCAGGATCGAGTCCCGCATCGGGCTCCCTGCTCAGCAGGGAGTCTGCTTCTCCCTCTGACCCTCCCCCTCTCATGCTCTCTCTCTCTCTCATTCTCTCTCTCAAATAAATAAATAAAATCTTAAAAAAAAAAAAAAAAAGAGTTGTAACTGGAGAATGAATGCCAGGGGTTGAGCTCAAAACCACATTAGGGGCAGTAACCCAATCAGGCAGTTTCTTAATCTTGTCATCGTCAAAGAACACAGTGCCCTCTAGTGGGAAAAAATTTTAAGCCGCCCTTACTACCAACACTGAGCCTTATCTATTTCTACAAAATACCCACACACAGGCAGCTACATGGCAATAATCATGATCAGCTGAAATTCTGAAATAATTGTATTTATCAATAATATCTGACATTGGACACTTACTATGTGTGAGGCACTGTGCTAAGCAAGCGTTTTACAAGTATTACCTCATTTAATACTGTGTAAGGCAGGTACCCTTAACTCTGCTTTATAAATTGAACTTAAAACTACAACTTGCCCAAGGCACCCCAGCCAATAAGGGCAGGGGGGTGGGGGCAAGGGACGAAATAACTTTTATATTTTAAACTGTCTTAAGGGGCGCCTGGGTGGCTCAGTTGGTTAAGCGACTGCCTTCGGCTCAGGTCATGATCCTGGAGTCCCGGGATCGAGTCCCGCGATCGAGTCCCGCATCCGGCTCCCTGCTCGGCAGGGAGTCTGCTTCGTCCTCTGACCCTATCCCCTCTCATGTGCTCTCTCTCATTCTCTCTCTCTCAAATAAATAAGTAAAATCTTTTAAAAAAAAAATAAACTGTCTTAAGAAAACTACATGCTGGGGCGCCTGGGTGGCTCAGTCGTTAAGCGTCTGCCTTCGGCTCAGGTCATGATCCCAGGGTCCTGGGATCGAGCCCCGCATCGGGCTCGCTGCTCGGCGAAGCCTTCTTCTCCCTCTCCCTCTCCCACTCCCCCTGCTTGTGTTCCTGCTCTCACTCTCTCTCTCTCAAATAAATAAATAAAATCTTTAAAAAAAAAAAAAAAAGAAAAGAAAACTACATGCTCACACACAAAAAGCCAAGAACTACAGCAGAAATTTGGAAAACATTTGCTACAACTTGCTCATTTTTTTTAAAAAGATTTTATTTGACAGAGAGAGAGACAGTGAGGGGGGAACACAAGCAGGGGGAGTGGGAGAGGGAGAAGCAGGCTTCCCGCGGAGCAGGGAGCCCGATGCGGGGCTCAACCCCAGGATCCTGGGATCATGACCTGAGCCGAAGGCAGACACTTGACTGAGCCACCCAGGTGCCCCCAAATTGCTCATTTTTAGTAACATATTGCAAGCTTTAACTTGTAATAATGAAATAAGTAAGCCTGTTCATGAATAAAATTTTTCATATTTCCTCTAAGTCTCTCTCAAAATATTGAAGATTTAAATGATTTTAAGTGGTGCTGAATTACTAGTCAGGGGCATCATCATGTTCCCTCTAGCCCTGGGTGAAACAAGTTATGCACAATATTCTGCTGTCATCAGAGCTTCTGAGTCCCCTTCCAAAAGACTTTTTTTTTTTTAAAGATTTTATTTATTTATTTGAGACAGAATGAGAGAGAGAGAGAGAGCACGTGAGAGGGGGGAGGGTCAGAGGAAGAAGCAGGCTCGCCGCCCAGCAGGGAGCCCGATGCGGGACTCTATCCAGGGACTCCAGGATCATGACCTGAGCCGAAGGCAGTCGCTTAACCAACTGAGCCACCCAGGCGCCCCCAAAAGACTTCTTTATGCTCATTTCTCTTATCTCTTGTCCAAAAACCCAAGTAAATTATTCAGTAAATTAAATGGCATTTACTACTGCAGCCTAAGACAAATCAACAGACCTCTAAACATTATAAAAAAGGAAACCTATATTCTGAGAACTTTACACTAAAACATCATAGTAGCCGCAGTAAAAGTCGCTCTATACCTCTGAACAAAAACTAAATAAAGCCTGCATTCTAATTTTAACTACCCAGAGAAATTGCTAACATAATGCATTTATGCCATGGTATCAGATTTTAAGGACTAATTACTGGAAAGAAGGAAAATAATTGGTTTTAGTATTTGGAAAAATTCAATTTGGCTGCAACCACAAATCAATGTAGGGACTAACACAAAAGATTAACATTCACTTTAGGCTGCATCAAAAACATTGGTTACCTTCCTTTTGCCTGAGGATAAAATCCAAAATTCTTAGCTGAACACTCCAAGGGTCTTAGATGGGTGCCCAGGCCACTCTCTCAGCCTCATTCAGAGAACCAAATATTTATCTATCACTTCAAATTAATGCTAGACATAATTCTAGTTGTTGGGAAGAAAACAGTGAATTAAAAAACAGTCTCTGCCCTCAACTTTAAGGAAAATAAAGTAGAAGTAGAGGGGCAAAAATAGTGGTGTAGGGGAGTGCTGGGGATTAGGGTAGGCCTTTCTGATAAAATGACATTTGAGCATACATCTGAGGGAATCATGGCATATTTCAGGAAAGACTGCCCAAATGAAGGATATACAGTGCAACAGCGTGGGGACAGAAGCATATTTGTAGTTATTTGAGAACAGTAAGACCAGTGCAGCTGAATCAGAGAGCAAATCCAGTGGTAGGAAATGCTCTGGTTTTGGGAGTGAAGGGAGAGGTGTTGGCACACTACAGAGGACTTCTTAGGCTATGGCAGAAACTTCACATTTACTCTGAGATGAGAAGCCACTGGAAATTTTGAGAAGAGGTACATCTCAGATATGTTTTTAAAAGAATAAGCCTTGCAGGGCGCCTGGGTGGCTCGGTTGTTGGGCGTCTGCCTTTGGCTCGGGTCATGATCCCAGGGTCCTGGGATTGAGCCCCGCATCGGGCTCCCTGCTCGGCAGGAAGTCTGCTTCTCCCTCTCCCTCTGCCCCTGCTTGTGTTCCCTCTCTCGCTGTATCTCTGTCAAATAAATAAATAAAATCTTAAAAAAAAAAAAAAAAGAATAAGCCTTGCAATAGTATGGAGACTAGAACAGGGAGGCACAAGGGTAGAAGCAGTCTTACGTCTTATTCCTAGTGCCTCCCCCCAACTAGAGGTATCACCACATAACCAGCTAGTATTTACTGTGTCATATGTGCCAGGCATAACTTACACCATTTAATCCTCAAAACTACAAAGTAGCTGTTACAAATGGGAGGGAAAACAAAAAAGACTCAGGCAAAGTCAAGTGCTTCATTCACAATGAAGAGCTAATAAATGGTGGAATCATAAGCTTGATACTATGGTGCAGGTTTCTTCCACTGTTCTTCCACAACACACCCTTGCGAGTCAATGAATTCTGAACCAGACCATTTTACCACTCAAGTCTTTGCACATTATTACCCTCTGCCTAGAACACCCTTCCACCCAATTTCTTTCATGGCAAACTTGTTCATTTTTTAGATCAACTCAATTTCCCTCGTGAGTGAAATCATTCCTGATCTTCTCCAGGCCACTTAGCTGCTCCATCTTTTGTGCCTTTATAGCAGTTTCTCCATCTTCATTTCTCTGAAACGATACTTACTGGTTGTACTATAATTGTGTCCATTTATATCTTTCCACCATTATGTTCCTCAAGATAGAGTCATGCCTTCTTATTCATCATCACCTCTCCCGCTCCATTCCTCCCCTCCTCCATCCACCTCTACACATATCTTGCACAGTGCCAGGAGCCAAATAAATGCTAGCTGGATGGAGTAACAGATTATTAAAGAATCAAATGTAGAGTCCCCATTCTACTCTTTACATCTTGCATATTGGTGCCACAACAGAAAGAAAAAAAAAGATAAATATGAGATGGTGGATGTAATAACTAGATGGGTGTGGGGGGGGACTCTTCACAATGTGTATGTATATCAAATCATCACAACGTACACTTTAAATATTTTGTCAATTATACCTCAATAAACCTTTTTTAAAAATTAGCCAAAGGAGAAGAAAAAATAAAGTGAAAAAAGAGAGAAACCAAGAAACAGACTTTTAACTGTGGAGAACAAACTGATATTACCAGAGGAGAGGTGGGTAGGGGGATGGGTGAAGTAGGTGATGGGGATTAAGGGGTGTACTTGTCTTGATGAACACCGAGTGATGGAATTGTTGAATCACTATATCATACCCCAGAAACTAATATAACACTGTATGTTATATTACTCTCTACACTGTATAACACTCTACTGGACTTAAAATTCTAAAAAAATAAAGAAAAAAAGTGGATGGATGTTAACTAGACTTATTGCGAACATTTCACAACATAAACAAATATCAAATCATTGTACACATGAAAATGTTATAACTCAATTTTTTAAAAATAAAAAAATAGAGCATATACTCTAGTTTATATTAAGTAGAGCTCTATATCATTTGTAAAATATAGGCTTTTTTTTTTTTAAGATTTTATTCATTTATTTGACAGAGAGAGACACAGCGAGAGAGGGAACACAGCAGGGGGAGTGGGAGAGGGAGAAGCAGGCTTCCCGCTGAGCAGGGAGCCCGATGTGGGGCTCGATCCCAGGACCCTGGGATCATGACCTGAGCTGAAGGCAGACGCTTAACAACTAAGCCACCCAGGTGCCCCAAAATATATGCTTTTAAACAACAAAATATTGAAAGCTAGAGAACATCCCAAAACTGAAACCATGAAGAAACAAAACTGTCCAAAGAAATACTTCAGAAATTAGAAACACTTAGTCTGAAAGATGGAAAGAGCATTAGTCTTGTTGATTTCAATACCTAGAAGACTGAAATGTGCATGTGAGACTGTCTTGAGTGGCAAAATTAAAAGCAATATGGAGAAGACACAGAAAAGCAAAAAGTGATTTAACTGAAGCAAGAATATACTATAAAACAAAGCATTCCAATTGCAGGAAACTCCCCATTTCCAGAAAAGTTCATATAAAAACTATGTGGCTACCTTGATGAAAAGTAACAGAAGGAATGTACTCTAATTCCAGTCTCTGACATTCTGATTTAAGAGTACAATTCATGTAATTCCAGAATACTTAGAATAGTTCCAGATCTCCAGTTCAGAACTATTTTATAGTTATTAAATTCATTAGATGTTTAGGGGCACCTGGGTGGTGCAGTCAGTTAAACATCCAACTTGGTTTAGGTTCAGGTTGTGATCTCAGGTTTGTGAGATCAAGTCCCACGTCAGGCTCAATGCTCGGCATGGATTCTGCTTGAGATTCTCTCTCCCTCTCCCTCTGCCCCTCTCCCCCTACACTATCTCTAAAATAAATATACTTTTTAAAGATTTTATTTATTTGTCAGAGAGAGAGCACAAGCAGGGGGAGCAGCAGGCAGAGGGAAAAGCAGGCTCCCCGCTGAGCAAGGAGCCCAATGCAGGACTCAATCTGAGGACACTGGGATCATGACCTGAGCCAAAGGCAGACACTTAACCGACTGAACCACTCAGGCATCCCAATAAACCTTTAAAAAAAGATAGATGTGGGCGCCTGGGTGGCTCAGTTGGTTAAGCGACTGCCTTCGGCTCAGGTCATGATCCTGGAGTCCCTGGATCGAGTCCCGCATCGGGCTCCCTGCTTGGCGGGGAGTCTGCTTCTCCCTCTGGCCCTCCCCCTCTCATGTGCTCTCTCTCATTCTCTCTCTCTCAAATAAATAAATAAAATCTTTAAAAAATAAATAAATAAATAAAATAAATAAAAAATAAAAAAAGATAGATGTTTAAAACCTTGGCCCAAGTTTTCTCATTTTGCCTGTTTTCTAAATGACCTGACATTTTTGCTACCTTACTTTTATGCCCAGTTCTTGGTTTGAATAGACTATATAAGATACTGCAAAGCAGGGAAAGCAGAGGTGGACAGGTGAGGCATTTTATATTTTCTGTATGTTCTCTCCCACCAAACCTTTCCAGAATCTATCAATTTAGTCTCTCAGCTCCAAATTCACCCTGAAGGGTCTCTCCCACTGCTTCTGGCAGCTGCACCATCAGTAAACAAGGTGGGTATGAAGACATCTGGTGATGCTCTTCCCTAGTCACAATCTCAGAATATATGGTTCTCCTTGGCACTCACAGACCTGGGCCAGGCTGATGATCATCTTCCTGCAACCCTTCCAACACAAACACCTCATGTTCCAGATGTCCTGCCAACACTTGAAACGCCTCCATCTCTGTGTGCTCACACACTCAGTAACTAGCTACAGCTTCCCTGAATCTTGGAGGGTGGCTTCCTACTAGCCTAGTGACTGAAGACCAGCTCTGGTCTAGGCAAACCAGTAAACTCTGCCATCCAGTGGGCTGTAGCTACCCCTTCTTAGGGGAGGCCTGAACCCAAACTTGGGCCCCCTACTTCCAAGAGGTGTCCAAGTACCTCTTCCTTCAGTACTCTCCCTCAGCTCTGGGTTACCATATAGAATTCTCATGTCTTCTTTCTTTTGCCACAGTTTAAAACTTTTTTAAAGGGGTGCCTGGGTGGCTCAGATTAAGCATCTACCTTCAGCTCAGGTCATGATCCCAAGACCCTGGGATCGAGCCCCCCATTGGGCTCCCTGATCAGCCAGGGAGCCTGCTTTTCCCTCTCCCTCTGCTGTTCCCTGTTTGTGCTCTCTCACTCTCTCTGTCAAATAAAATCTTTTTTTTAAAAAACTTTTTTATATTAAACTTCCCTGTTATAATCACTAGGTGGCTTCTCTTTCTAGATTGGACCCAGACTGATACTTTCCCACCAAGCCAGGCTCAGAGAAGCAATACAATGAAAACCAGCCACTGAAAGTTTTCCTAGATGTAGTCCTAAATCTGTAAAATAACTTGTATATCTGATGAAATGCAAAATATATAAAAACTAAAAAATCTTAGCTTTGAGGGTTCAAAAGGTTGTTTATAGATATGTCATCCAAAATACTTAAACATATGTTGATCCTATTTGATAAAACAGTGGCAGCAACATCAAAAAACAAATAGGTTTAATTTACCTCATTTTAAGGATTTGCAGAACATCACATAAAGAATACGGTTTCTCCTTTCTTAAGCCTACAATCTAATAGAGAGAACTAGGCTTAAAATCATCATTCATTTTAAGTTTACATGTTCCTAGTTATACAATGTAATGTGAGAGGTGCTATCATAAAGGAGATAAAAATCAATCCTCTAACTTTTGAGACATTTTCTCCTCTGGAGAAACAATGTGGTAAAGAGACACTGTTCAATACAAGAACAAGAAATATAACAGCTAAATGAGTGATGGGTAAGGAAAAAGGAAAGCCAACCTATCAAGTCTGGAAAAAATGTTAGAAGATGTGGAAAAGAAAGTACAACATTCAGTCAGAACTTTAAATAAATGATAGAGTAAGCTTAACATAACCAGAATGAAAGAAAACTGTTTCAAGTATAGGAAATAATATGCACAAAGGTGAGAATATATGTAGAAAGTCTGGGAGAATATGAGTAAAGCAATTTAACCGCAGCAAATTTCTGAAATAAATTAGTAATGTTAATAGTGGTGGTATTGCAACAGTGTCTTGCAAAGACCAGTCAGCCTGTCTTCAGTGCAAGGGCTGAAAGTGAGGGGAAGGAATGCTTAAGGTTGAAATAGGTTATTAGGAGGCAAACAGGCTCCTCTTAGTTAAGGTAATGAAGGATGGATAGAAGCTGTTGTATTTGTTACATTGTTAGAAAAGTTGCTACATTGTGAGAAAAGCTGTTAATACAAGTTTGGTCTAGAGTTAAGGACAATGCAGAACAAACTGGGAGGGTAAAAAGCAAAGATATCTTTGCTCAAAAAAGGAAAATGATCTTAGTCACAGGTGAAAATAAAGAAGAAATAAAACAGAGAAATAGGAAAGGAATAATTTCAAATGTCATGGGGAAAAAAATGTAACAATATAACCTGAATATATGTTCAGGTTTAGGCCTAGGTTTGCACCAATCATTATATGATAGGCACTACAACCCAACAGGACACATAACCACGTATAAAACATCCAGTTGATACATGGACTAGAATGATACAATCTTTCACATTTGAAGAAACTTCAGTTGCTCAGAAATTATCAATTTTATTTGCCTTTTGCTTTTTTTGTCTCTTTTCACGATACTTGCCTTTTGGCAAGTTCACTTCTTCATAGCCACCAAATAGGTTTTGAGACACAGTTAACATTGGAACAGGAAAGATGAAACAAAAATTCAAATCCATAAGTGATTCCATGTATTCAAAACATAAGGGGGAAAATATTGTCATGATTTATCTTTAAAAAAAAATTTGTCAGAACTGTATGTAATTTAATAAGATGTTATCCTAAACATTAAATATAACACCAAAAAAAAAAAATCCACATTTATAAATTTCAACAAGAAATAACAAAACTAGAGAGACATATAACCCAAACAAACCCAAGACAGTGTTCCTTGATTTGGTCAGAAATCTCTATGAAGCTGGTATATGCTAACACAGAAATACTGAAAGTAAAGTTCCTACTGATAATAAAGAACATACAGTTGAGTTTTGAGGCTTCATATACTCATCACACCTTATCCTTTGATCTCAAAAAATTTTGGAATTAGGTTTGTTAAATTTTTTTCATACTTAACTAAAAATCTGAAATGTCTTTTTAAAATTCCTTTTCTACCTAATACTTTTAAATAAACCTAAAAGAAAGGGGTTGATAAAAATTTATATTCTCACTGCAATTTTTAAAAACTTTGTTACCATTGTCTGCTTTTAATTTCCAACTCAGCAGTCTCAGTTGTCACCCTTTTACCCCTGGAAAACTCAAAATAAAAAATACTGAAATAGGGGTGCCTGGTGGCTCAGTCGGTTAAGCGTCTGCCTTCAGCTCAGGTCATGATCTCAGGGTCCTAGGATCGAGCCCCGCATCGGGCTCTCTGCTCCTTGGGAGCCTGCTTCTCCCTCTCCCACTCCCCCTGCTTGTGTTCCCTCTCTCACTGTCTGTCAAATAAATAAAATCTTAAAAAAAATTTTTTTCTTAGTTGACTCTCATACATTTCTTTTATTAAAAAGTTGGAATTAATCGGGCACCTGGGTGGCTCAGTTGGTTAAGCGACTGCCTTCGGCTCAGGTCATGATCCTGGAGTCCCTGGATCGAGTTCCGCATCGGGCTCCCTGCTCGGCGAGGAGCCGGCTTCTCCCTCTAACCCTCCCCCCTTCTCATGTACTCTCTCTCTCATTCTTGCTCTCTCAAATAAATAAATAAATCTTAAAAAAAAAAAGTTGGAATTAATCGTTTCAATAAAATTAATTCCCTTTTTAGGTAAATGACTAAGCTTCCATATTTAACACAAAAGGAAAATACTCCTTTAATAAGTATAATCAAGTTTCTTAAAATATTAGCTATAATATAAAAATTTAGAAGGCTTATCTTATTTAGCATTGGAGATACTTTCTTGCAAATGACAGCACTAACCAAATCAGTGCTGTTCAGTCATTATAGCATAATACCTTTGGAAATACTTTTTAGGTATACTAAATACTAAGTCTGATCAACATATATGCAATTAGAAGTTTATTATCTGATGTATTCATCTTCTCTGTTTTCTATAGAATTTGTGTAACAGTGGATTTGGCTAAGCCTGGAACATGATCAACCCAGATCCACCTCATGTTCACCTACTTAAAATCTGCATTTTTAACAGCCACCCATACTTTCATCATCAAAGTAATACTTTGTTTGATTATATGCAAACTATATGTTTTGAAGCAGAAGACAATAATCAGAAAATAGAATGTTGGTAGCAGAAATAATGGAGTAAGCAAAACAAACTTAATGCCGAGTGACCCTCAAACTGGGCAAAAACAATTGTATGGTGGTAACTCTGACTCAATGGCCAAGAAAAAAAATGACAGGGTTCACTCTATAGTTTTTGACATGTAAGTTCTATAGCAAAGCTCTTACACAGTGCTTTAAACTTGAGGGAAAAAAAAAGTCTTCAACACAATGTACTTAGAAACTCCTATTTGACAGTAAAGCTACCTAGCAAAGATGCTGCGATTTGGGCAGTGTTAATTTGTACTGTTTGTATACAAACACTCATGTTCTTTCATTTCATCAGGCTTTTAAAATATGCTTTATGATTTAATTCCTAGTTTTGTTGGTAAAGATGCTCTCTTGTTTATTAGAAGTTTACTTGGTAGAAAATGCAAAATTATATAGCTCTGTTGAGTTCCAGCTAGAGACAAACTTTACAGATTGCTTTAAAGAAAGTTCAGCTCTTACAAAATAGCTTTATAATACAGAGTTGCTTTTGGATTTTCCACATTCATTTTAAGTTTACTTAACAAATTGCATACAGCGATTGGTCATTGATCTTATAATTTTTACTAGTTTGAGCTAACCTCAAAACTAAAATTTGGGAAATAATATCAAAATATTAAATTATCAAATATACTCCCCAAAAAATGTTTTGTAAACTGTCAAGTGATATCAAGATTATTTAACACAGAATCAAAATCAAAGCATTAATTAAATGAGTTTTTCTCTTAGATTTCACAACATAAAACATTCCTTTTAGCACTGTATCATCCCATTATTAAATTAATGTTATCTGCAAATACAACATATCTTAAATATTTATAAAAATTAAAAGCAACATATTTCTATATGGATAAGATAAACCATAACAATTTTGATATTCCTCTAGCCTACTTAAATGTAGATGCTAATTGTATCAAAATGTCTACTTAAGAGATTTTGGATAGAAACCAGGAAGAGTTTCTTAATAATCTAGAATTAGATGATAAAATGGTGAGGACGCTCAAGAAGATTAAGTGCACATAAGCTTCAATAACGGACATCATCCATCTTTGAATATTGGACATTTGCTGGCCTGAAAACCAAAACCAGACTGCAGGACACGTATGGGTCCTTCCAGTTCACATTCTGGTATTTTGGCATTAAATGAGGATAGGTCACAAAACCTATGCACATTTTCAAGTTTGTTTTTTAAAAAATATATAATACTTGAACCAATCACAGAATAATGTATGGCTTATAATTTCTTTGTCAGTTTAAGCAACAGGAATAAAAATACATCTTTGTTCTGTGATGACCATTTATTGGGTGGACCCTTTTTTTTTCCTCTTCACATTTTCGGCGACTGTTTCCCACTGGTATCATCAACCAGGTCTCTCAGGCGGGATAAATGGTGCAAAGCCCTTCATTAAAAAGTATAAAACACATTATAAACCAATATTAAGGACTGAACAGACAATGCAGACAGCAACAAATGGTGATTACATTGTTTATTAACTTCAAAATTAGTATATGAGAAATGAATTTATAGAATAAGTGTCAAATATTTAGAATTTTTCTTTATAAAACCTTGAGATCTGAATAACTGAGGGCTAAAATAATTCATTTAAATTTTATAAACATTTACTTTAAAAAATATATTTTTGACATGCATGGGATTTTTTTTTGAAAGTCTGCCACAAAGTTTAATAATAATAGATTTTGTGTCACACTTAACAAAACACTTTTTTATGTCATTATCACAATAGCTCTGTGAAATTATACCTTTTCTTTTGGAATACTGTTTATATCATTTAAGAAAAAAGTACATTCATTAAGATGTACATTGAGAATAGCTAAAATTTTAAAAATAGCACTGAAGGATCCGTTACAGTTGAGGAAAACTCATTTTTATTGAGGATAAGGGGAAACAAATGACAATTATGTTGTATTAAACAAACAACCTGATTTTTTCTCTAAAATAAAGCTAAGATTATAAGTCAGGTCTCAGTGAAGAAAATTTAATCACCCCTCAAACAAATCAATAAAAAAGAGGCCCTTAACTTTCCAGTCTTCCTCTAAAAATACTCTTCCTTTTTCCTTTCCCCTATTACTCATTCAGATCCTCAAAGACCACCCAGAAAATGTCAGTTAATCAACCATTTTTCAGATCTCTGATAAATAAGAGACCAACAAAAACAAATAATGTAACAATTATGATGCGCAGTAATCTGTTAGTAATTTCTAAATTGAGTTGAAAGGTGGTGACCACAATACCCTATTTTTACGGTCTCTAACACAGGTTTGGTAAATTTATATTAAATAAAATACATTTTCCACTTGACCCAGGATATGAAGATGGAAGAAACTAGTACTGTTAATTACTGCATTATATCTATTTCCCTGTACTCTACTTCTTGGACACTTACTCAAATGTAATAAGAATCTGGATTTTGCCACCCTTTTGGCAACTTCAATTAATTTTTGAGATTCTCATCTTCATTAACTAAATGACAATAAATCACCCAAAGTTACTATGCAATCAGAGGTAAAATTAGACTCTATCATTTCTACATCCTATAGTAATATCTCTTTACCTAAAAAATCACTTTCTTTCTAGAGACACACATTTATGAGAAAGAAGATAATCTATGAATATACTTTGGACCTAGATCTATCTTTTTCTTTTCAGGCTTATTATTTAGCAACCTACATTCAAAAGAGGGGCACCTGGCTGGTTGAGTCAGTGGAGCGTGAGACTCTTGATCTTGGGGTTGTGAGTTCAAGTCCCACACTGGGTATAGAGAGTGCTTAAAAATAAAATCTTAAAAAAAGGAAGGAAGGAAGGAAGCAGGGAAGGAGGGAAGGAGAGAAGAAAGGGAGGGAGGGGCAAGCAGCTAGCGTCTTATCTCGCTGTTTACAATTCTGAGGGACACAGATCCCTTGGATTTAGACAGCTGACTAAATTGGTTGCGGGAAAAAATCCTCATCTTTATTTTCACTAAATGCTACCTGTAAATTAGCATTTCCTTCCATTATGAGTGTAAGCAACAGACCAAAATCGGTGACCTCATATGCCACAGAAATTAGAGATATTTTTCTATCACACTGTAGTCATTGCAGGTATCTCAGAACAGTTTTGATATTCACTGCTACTTAAAAATTACAATAGTTATATATAATAGTTACAAAATTACATTAATTATTAACCCCATTGCTAAAACATATGCATTCTAAGTCTTTCTGCTTACAGTCCAAAAGTTCATATGACATAACTGGTGACCCAGACATTGATGCTTTCCAATATTCCCTTTCTCTGTTTGCTGATCAACATGTGAAAGGTAAATAAAAGACCACAGCATGGTTTAATGCTTTTATTCAAGTTATGTAAAAGGCCTTCATATAATATGTTTTCACAAAATGAATTTTAACTTACCTGTATTTTAAATGTCTTATTTAAATGCATTAATAAAGAAGCATGTATTACTAATTAGAAATTTATTCTAACATTTTCATAACTATAACTCAATATAACTGGCTTCCTTTCTAGTCCTATTTCATGTCTTTAAAAAACAATGTTAGGGGGCGCCTGGGTGGCTCAGTTGGTTGGGCGACTGCCTTCGGCTCAGGTCATGATCCTGGAGTCCCGGGATCGAGTCCCACATTGGGCTCCCTGCTCAGCGGGGAGTCTGCTTCTCCCTCTGGCCCTCCCCCTCTCATGTGCTCGCTCTCTCTCTCAAATAAATGAATGAAATCTTAAAAAAAAAACAAAAAAAACAAAAAAAACAATGTTAGGGAGAAAGGAGAATGATGGGAAGGAAAGGGAGGGGTATAGTATGATGGGAATGAAAAAAAAAGCTAAGCAGAAATGTGAAATCTTCAGTCCCCCTACACAATCAGCTAGCAGTTCCTTTCATTTAACTTTTATCTGCCCAGCTAAGAATAAGACAATCAATCTACTTAGAGAAGAGGCTATCAAAAGTGATTTGCTATTATGTGTAGGGACAAGTGCAGAATAAAATTATAGAAGGAAATTATTCCTGAGTTTCTTCTCCAAAAAGGTGAAAAAGCAAGCTAATGGGGAAAATATCAATTTAAGAGTTATGTTACATACAACACTGAATAGTCAATTCACCTTAAAAATTGAAATAAAAAAGCTCATGTCTTACTATGAAAAAGGATCTATCAGTGAGCATAAATAAATAGAAATCAACCCACAGGGCGCCTGGGTGGCTCAGTTGGTTAAGCAACTGCCCTCGGCTCAGGTCATGATTCTGGGGTCCCAGGATCGAGTCCCACAACGGGCTCCCTGCTCAGCGGGGAGTCTGCTTCCCCCTATGACCCTTCCCGTCTCATGCTCTCTGTCTCCCATTCTCTCTCTCAGATAAATAAATAAAATCTTAAAAAAAAAAAAAAAAGAAATCAACCCACAGAAACTCAGTAACAGACTGATTATATGAAGGCAATTTAACTATATTTTTAACTTACTGATATCTTGCATCTGGTTTCCTATTAGTACTGCTATATTGGCTGTTCTTAAATACTGTTTACCGGCCTATATTCAGCCTAGTATCCAGCAACAACTAAACAAACTGCCGACCACTCCCTAGGTTTTAGTAGAGTACATTAGAATAAAAGAAAAATCCTTGCTCTAGGATCATGTTTTGCAAATCTGAGAGGTAATTCTGTCTATTTCTAGTATAGAATGAAGACCAGAAAATTGAGCAAGAAAAGAGAACTGAGAAACAGTACAACTTTCTAGCTATCATTAAGTCTTCACAGCATGGCCTTTAGTACTGAGAACTATAAAATCTTACACATCCATTTCCAAATTGTATATAAAACAACAAATTCCAAAGCCAATACAAATTATTTTTGGATGACTGATGATTTTGCAATCATCTCCTACTGCTCACCTTTATAGCATATGAGCAACATACTATTGCTCATTCTTCACAGCCATCCTGGGCAGAGTAGCTGGTGGCTTACATGACATACAAGATTCTAGAAAAGGCCCCTGCTCAAAAAACTACAACTTTTTCATTTGCTAAGATGACAAATTTCTCTTATGGACGTTTTAGTTAATAAGTTTTTATTGAGTTCCTATTATGTAAATACATAAGACAAAGCTAAAGCATTATAGGGATACAAAACAATTACAATTTAGATTCCTACTAAAAGCAAAATCCCTCTGAAAAAAATAACATTTTAAGCTACTCAATCATTTATACTTCAGGTCTAATGAGTCTTCCCAGAGAGCAGTTATTTCTAATGGAAGAATATAAGAAAACTGAGTGTCCCAACAGAGTAAACAGAACCATACTAAGACCTTGGCATTTCCTAAGGCTAATGAAAGACATTTTAAAACTGGTTAGCAATCAAACTGTTAAAAACAAAAACTGTTATTTGAGGGGTGGGGAAAGACATAATAGGACTTTTCATCCCAGGAAAGGTCATTAAAGCACCCAAGGTACAATCCGCAACTTTTGAAGAAGCTGAGTCTGTTTATTTTGAATTATGAAAAGATGACTATAAACCTAACCAGAACAATTTGAATTTCAAATTGTCCTTAAAATAATCTACAGATTAAAAATAATGAAAACATGTACTTACACACTTTTAAAAGTTTAAACTTACTTCATAACAGTACAAATGCCTTACTGATAATACCTTTGAAATGTAAGTAAAAGCCAAATTAAGACTGCCCCAGATAATCCAACAGAACCAACAGCTAAAAGCCATCTAACAGAACATGAATCTTACTCTCTGAAAATGGCATTCTACATGTAGGCAAGATTATTGGTTGTCCAAGCTAGAAAAAAGTTACTACTATGAAAAAAAATTCTTTTAGCTAATAGTAAAAGCACCTATAATATCAATTTTTGTGGTCATTTAATTACTTACAGCCCAGTGTTCATCTTCACCAAGAAAAACATCTTCCAGGCTATGTACTTTAA
Source organism: Mirounga leonina (assembly GCF_011800145.1). Lineage (NCBI taxonomy): Eukaryota > Metazoa > Chordata > Mammalia > Carnivora > Phocidae > Mirounga > Mirounga leonina. The sequence goes on from NW_023270854.1 coordinate 20,228,951, forward strand.
CTCAGAAAACACATTTAAGTCTGTGACACAAGTTCAATATAAATGCTTTTAAGAAGGGCGCCTGGGAAAAATGGACAGGGCAAGAAACAACAAATGTTGGAGAGGTTGTGGAGAAAGGGGAACCCTCTTACATTGTTGGTGGGAATGCAAGTTGGTACAGCCACTTTGGAAAACAGTGTGGAGGTTCCTCAAAAATTTAAAAATAGAGCTACCCTATAACCCAGCGATTGCACTCCTGGGTATTTACCCCAAAGACACAGATGTCGTGAAAAGAAGGGCCATATGCACCCCAATGTTCATAGCAGCAATGTCCGCAATAGCCAAACTGTGGAAAGAGCCGAGATGCCCTTCAACAGATGAATGGATAAAGAAGATGGGGTCATATATACAATGGAATATTACTCAGCCATCAGAAAAGATGAATACCCAACTTTTACATCAACATGGATGGGACTGGAGGAGATTATACTAAGCGAAATAAGTCAAGCAGAGAAAGTCAATTATCATATGGTTTCACTTATTTGTGGAACTTAAGGAATAGCATGGAGGACATTAGGAGAAGGAAGGGAAAAATGGGGGGGGGCGGAATTGGAGGGAGAGATGAACCATGAGAGACTTGGACTCTGAGAAACAAACAGGGTTTTAGAGGGGAGGAGGAGGGGGATTGGTTAGCCCAGTGATGGGTATTAAGGAGGGCACATACTGCATGGAGCACTGGGTGTTATACGAAAACAATGGATCGTGGATCACCACATCAAAAACCAATGATGTATTGTATGGTGACTAACATAACATAATAAAATTTAAAAAAAAAAAGAAGAGTGCCTGGGTGGCTCAGTCAGTTAAGCATCTGCCTTCGGCTGAGATCATGATCCCAGGGTCCTGGGATCAAGGCCCAAGTTGGGCTCCCTGCTCAGCAGGGAGTCTGCTTCTCCCTCTCCCTCTGACCCTCCCCCCGCTTGTGCTTTCTCATGGTTTCTCCTGCTCTCTCTCTCTCAGATAAATAAAATCTTTTTAAAAAATTTGTTTAAATAAATAAATAAATGCTTTTAAGAAACATGAAAAGCTTGAGGTCATCTACTTTAAATTTTAAAGCAGAATGAGGTCTTTATTCCTAGACAACCAATTGAGGCCCTGCACTAGCCTAAATGGATAATGTACCACTATCATTAATAAGAGGAGTGTTAGGAACACAGGCTATAGAATCAGACTATCTGGTTTGAATCCCACTGCTACCTCTCACTAGCTATGTGACCTTGGACAAGTTACCTTATTACTTGATCTTTATTACCTGATCTGAATTATGAAAATAATGACAGTACTTAACCTCATAGGGTTATAAAGATCACATGAATTACATTCAAAAGCACTAAGAACACGGACATTTGGTAAGTGTTCAATAAATGTTAGTTATTATCATTATTCACTGACTCCTACTGGATAGGAACATTATCCCCAAGTACTATGGCAGGCTATAAAGAAAGAGGCATTATTTGTACCCAGGACATTATAAGTAGAGGGGGAAAAATCATACATACATATATTTTTAAACCATGGAAACAAAAAAATATGTGTGTGTGTATACACACACATACACATACATATCATGGCAATTAGAGTCCTAAGTTTACATGTCTAGTGTTTCACTTTTCCACCACTTCCTTAGAAAACCAAATCCTCAGCAAATTCTGAAAGGACAAAAGGTAGACAATATTTGTTTAGCCCCACTTATAGCCAAGTGAAATGATGTCAGTAAAGTAAAAAATTTCAATCTTAGCATGTCCTAAAGTTCAGTATTCCATCTTCTGAGGGTACTTCATATTCACACAACAAAACCCATAAATAAAGACGATTCCCTCTGCCAATACCATGACCATAGGAAACATTTGTATTCATCTCCACATTTTTACTTAAGATAATGTAACTAAGGAAATAGCAGATTAACACCTTTATGGCATTTAGACCTATTTTTATATCCAGGACATTATGTCCACTTTAGGTTTCTGTGGAGATACGTCAAATAATGACACATTTATGATTATTATATTTATTCTAGAGGGAATACATAAAAACACATTTCATGAACAAGTTGTTCTTCCATGATATCCATACCAATACTATCTCAAATTGTTGCTATTAGTCGGAAATGAAAAGAGAATCTCTTTAAGCCACTCACATCCATTATACTTAGGTGTCTAAGGTTATCTCGTTAGGTCCTAAGAACATTTTAATAGAAAATAACACAAGTTTAAGAGAAAATTTCAGGATTAAACATTGTTCCATGAAGCTTAAATATACCAAGTATATCTATTCTTAGAACTACTTAATTCCTCCTATAATCTTCTGATTTCAAAGGAAAGGCTAAAATGGATTTGTATCCATAATATATTCAGAAATTAGTAGGGAATACTTACTTTTGAAGTGACCTAGTAATAGGAACCATACTTTCCTTCAACTGTAATTTAGAGAAATTATCTTCTGAAACCTATTAAAAACACCAAATATAACAAGTTATTGAAAATATTATGTAACTATAAACTTAAATACTATTTAATATGTGAATAATAAGAACAATAAAAAATATTGTCTGCATTTCCAAGGAAATAATTCTAGCAAATAATTTTCAGTGAAGCATTACATATTTTCTCTTTATTCTAGGGGTGCCTGGGTGGCTCAGTCAGTTAAGCATCCACCTTCGGCTCAGGCCATGATCCCAGGGTCCTGGGATCAAGCCCTATGTTGGGCTCCCTGCTCAGTGGGGAGCCTGCTTCTCCCTCTCCCACTGCCCTCCTCCCTGCTTGTGCTCTCTCTCTCTCTCTGTCAAATAAATAAATAAATAAAATCTTTTTAAAAATAAATATTTTCTCTTTATTCTAAAAATATAACTACTTAGATTCATCTTTCATGTACACTTTTTTTTTTTAAAGATTTTTTTATTTATTCATCTGAGACACAGAGATACAGAGAGAGAGAGCATGAGCAGGGGGAGAAGCAGAGGGAGGCGGAGAAGCAGACTCCCCGCGGAGCAGGGAGCCCAATGCAGGGCTCAATCCCAGGCCCCTGGGATCATGACCTGAGCTGAAGGCAGATGCCCAACCATCTGAGCCACCCAGGCACCCTTTCATGTACACTTCTAAATGTATGTCCAATAAAAATAAAACCTTGACTTGAAATTATAACTGTAAGAACAAGGTTATGTCTCAATGATGTCTAAAAAAGGATGGAATACACTCTATATGTTAATGTAATAATCATTAAAATGTATAGACAAGAATTAAGTAATACAGTTCCTAAGAGCTGATCCATTCATATGTAATTAAAACTGAATTTCATAAAGCTCTACTGAATAAGAATTAAAAAACCCAATGACAATAAAAATATTTAAGTATTTACTAGCTATTTTTTATCAGGTGTCAAGTACTATATAATAAGTACTTCACAGAGTTTATCTCAATTTATCTTCTCAACCTCATTTTACAGAAGAGGAAGCTGAAACTAAAGAGGTTAAGTGATTTGTACAAATATTGCACTTGCTAGTTAAGTGGCAGAATTAGAATTCAAAATTGGATTTAGGAGAACATAAACTCTCTATAAACACTATACTACTGTGAAGAAAATTCAATTCCTACAGAACAGTAGCCCAAAGCACTAAGAAATTTCCAAATTCCTAGGAAATACACAAAAACATAATGGTTTTAAAATAAAATTTTACATCAGCTATAAGAAGAGCCAAACTCATGGTAACCAAACAAAATTTCAGAAGACAAAGGTTATGTGGAGAAGTCTAAGGTTGAAAAGGTTTTCCAGGCCTCCCCAAATATAAATACAAAAAGTTGGATTATACCGATAATTTTATAGGGCATTAAAAAACAACTCCTCGGAGGGGTAGACGAACCATGAGAGACGATGGACTCTGAAAAACAAACAGGGTTCTAGAGGGGGAGGAGGGTGGGAGGATGGGTTAGCCTGGTGGTAGGTATTGAGGAGGGCACATTCTGCATGGAGCACTGGGTGTTATGCACAAACAATGAATCATGGAACACTACATCTAAAACTAATGATGTAATGTATGGGGATTAACATAAGAATAAAAAAAATTAAAAAAATTAAAAAAAACCAACTCCTATGGGCGCCTGGGTGGCTCATTCGTTAAGCGTCTGCCTTCAGCTCAGGTCACGATCCTGGGGTCCTGGGATCGAGTCCCACATCGGGCTCCCTGCTCGGCAGGAAGCCTGCCTCTCCCTCTCCCACTCCCCCTGCTTGCGTTCCTGCTCTAGCTATCTCTCTCTCTGTCAGATAAATAAAAAATAAATAAATAAATAAAAATCTTAAAAAAAAAAAAACAACTCCTACAATCCTTCCATATTACAGTTGTAATGCTGGTAGATCTAAATAAGATGTTGTATTTACAACCATAAACTAAATAGAGCAACCCATTCAGGGGTACACACAACTACAGAAATCTAATAGTATTATAATTAAGTTAATTTCTGAAAAAAATAACAATTAGCACAACTCTACAACATGTGTTATGTGGCATGCTTATTAACATATAACTATAGTGGTCAAGCTGAAAAAGATCTAGGAAGAAATCATATCTTCAGAGATCTCAATTCACATTCGTAGATCTCAATTCATAAATCAAGTCTGTGCTTACTTGCTTAATCTCTTCTTTCAGTTCTGCTGTTTTATTCTGATTAAAGCTTTCTTGTACTGCTTGAAGATTAAATAACATTTGTTTCAGTGCTTCAACAGGACCATGATGTTTCCCTCCAGAAAGGGTACAGCTCTGAGGTTAAAACAGATGAAACCAAGCAATTCAGGGAGGAAAAAGTTACATTTTTTATTATTTTCCCCCAATATAAAATTAGTGCAAAAATTCAAACCGTACAATCAATAATGTGTTTTGAAAAATCAAAATTGTAACTCAACACCTCCCTTTACCCAGTCCCCCGATAAAGTTACTTACAGACAACCATTATTAAAGTTAGGCAATATTCTTTCTAGTCTCTGCTCTTTTCAAATGAACAGTACACCTTCACATTTGCCAATACATTCATTTATACATTTAAAATCATAGATTTTTTAGAACTGACAAGCTCAGGTAGGCCAACATGCTCTCTTTGGGTATGTAAATGAAGCTGGTTATCAGCGGAACAGTGACTAGAATTTCAAATATGGCATTCTCTAAACACTTTTAAGTATGTTTTCACACAGAGAATGCTAGTTTTTCACTTATTCATTGGCCACACATTCCTTGCTACCTAAAAAACACGCATACCTCAATTATCACTGATCTTACTTGCATTCAAGGAGGGCAATAGCACTAGATAAGGTGGTCAGGATTCTTTTAAGAGAATCTATAAGGGATATTTTTAAACTTCTTTTTTAAAGTCTTCTTACCAAACTCTTATTTTTACATCTTCCATATTACATACATCTTCAATATTATGTTATACATATTTCACCAGAATTTTAAAAATAAAGAAAAATAAACAGGGCTTAAGGATCCAATTAGCCTTGGGGCACTTGGATGGCTCAGTTGGTTGAGCATCCAACTCTTGTTTTTGGCTCAGGTCATGATCTCTGCGTCATGGGATGGAGCCCTGCGTCAGGGAGTTAGCTTGGGATTCTCTTCCTTCCCTCTCCCTCTGCCCTTCCCTTCCTCCCTCCCCCTCTCTCTCTCAAATAAAAATAAATAAATCTTTAAAAAAAAAAAAAAAAAAAGGATCCAATTAGCCTTATACTCCTGACTCTTGACTCTTGTGGACAGCACCTGAAGCATTATCTCTATCCAGCTACTGACTTAGAAGAATTTCTGGCTGCCTGATGCCAACCATAAGGGTTACAAAAGCCTGCCTCTGGAGTGAATTTTTCATGCAAACTAGTGATCAGAGTTCCAAAAAGAAAACTACGAGAAACAGATTATATGAACTGTTTGTGCCATTCACTAATGAATATTTAATAAATGTTGGTATGTCTGATAGAATTTGTCCTGAGACTCATCATTAAAACCTGGTAGTGAGGGCACCTGGGTGGCTCAGTTGGTTAAGCGACTGCCTTCAGCTCAGGTCATGATCCTGGAGTCCGGGGATCGAATCCCGCATCAGGCTCCCTGCTCAGTGGGGAGTCTGCTTCTTCCTCTGACCCTACCCCCTCTTGTGCTCTCTCTCTCTCACTCTCTCTCTCAAATAAATTTAAAAAAATAAAAATAAAACCTGGTAGTGAATGTTTTGGAGTATATCTTTTTATATAGCTCTCTCAGAACTATAGTAATGTTTCACATATTAAAAAAACAAATAATTTAAACCAAATAGGATGTGGTTTAAACTCAATATATACAATAAAAGTGAACCACCTAACAGAATTACAATTGAACAATATGACCACAATGAAAGGTGTTGGGAAGAAATAATTAACCAAGGTAACTTTGGAAAGCAGTACTCTGACTGGATATTGTAAGGCTAAGATAAAAGAACTATACATAAATAATGTGATCTAGTTAGTAAATTTGTTTCTTACAAGCATATGGATTAACAATTGCCAAATGTGTATGCTAAGAATGCACGAATAGTTAAGGGATTACGGATAATAGACGCGATTCTCACCAGTGGAAAGTTGTTACAAATAAGGAACAGGAAAGGCTAAAACAAACCCTGAAGGACTGGACTGGAGTCAGAGGTATCAGTATGAACTCATGATTTTATACATACATATAAAATATACAGATATAGAAATATAGATGTGCATGTGTGGATTAGTAAACATACATATTTCGTAGATCTGCCTGCTGAGAAAGTCTAGAATGAATAACATCCCAGTAGCAATAAGCACAACTAGTGCCCAGATCTTCATTTCTAAATGCCATTTTCCAGTTAAAAAGACATGGCCCCACAGAGAAGTGCTCCAAAAAAGGATGAGGACATGTCGAAAGGACACAGGCCCAACCTGAAGGAACTCCTTATGGCCAAAACCGGAACAATTTGAGCAACAAAGTAACAACACTGTATTAAAAACTTAGAATATCTATTTAGGAGTCCCTATCGATATAAATAATTTAATTAATATATGGGGAGGAGAAGGAACAGTTCTTCATTCCACAAGATTTCAATTAAAAGAAAAGAAGATCCACCAATGGATGCTAAAATTAGTGAAATTTTGAGACTATCTGCACAGTGTCAAAGTATCTCCCCTTATTTATTAATTACAAGGGGAAACTGTAATTTTACTAAAGGGAGAGACAGTAGACACTGTAGTGTTCAAGGTTAACATCACAAGTATTAACATATTATAATTTCATATATTATTATATTAACACATTGTTATGGACTGAATGTTTGTGTCCCCCTAAAATTCTTATGTTGAAGCCTAATCCCAATGTGATGGTATCTGGAGAAAGGACTTTTGTGAGGTAATTAGGTCACAAGGGTGGAGCCCTCATGAATGGGATTAGTGCCCTCCTAAGAAGAGACACAAGAGAGCTTGCTTCTTCCCTGTTCTCTGGCATGGGAGCTCTTATAGAGAAGATGGCCATCTGCAAACTAGGAAGCAGGACCTCACTAGAACCTTGATCTTGGACTTCTCACCCTCCATAACTGTAAGAAATAAATGTTTGTTGTTTAAGCCACCAGGTCTATGGCATATTTATTACAGTAGCCCAACTAAGACACATATCAGTAAATCAATGATATCAATATATCGTGAACCCTCTGGTATGATGCACTGAGAAGGGCATAGCATGATTTCTGTCACATTCTTGCCAAAAGCATAACCTCATTCTAATCATGAGATAACTTCAGACAAACCCAAATTAAGGAACTACCTACAAAATAACCAACCGACCAGTACTCTTTAAAAAGTGTCAAGGTCATGACAGACAAGGATAGACTGAGGAATTGTCACAGACTGAAGTAGATTAAAGAGACATGACAACTAAACACAATGTTGGACCCTGGAACAGGACATCGGTAGAAAAACTAGTGAAATCAGAGTAAGGTCTGTAGTTTAGGTAACAGAATTGTACCTATCTTAATTCCTTGTTTGTGATCATTATAGTATGGTATGTGAGATGATAACATTAGGGAAGCTGAAAGAAGGGTGATAAGAACCTTCTTTACATCTAAAATTATTAAAAACAAAACAGGGGTGCCTGGGTGGCTCAGTCGTTAAGCATCTGCCTTCGGCTCAGGTCATGATCCCAGGGTCCTGGGATCGAGCCTCACATTGGGCTCCCTGCTCGGCGGGGAGTCTGCTTCTCCTTCTCCCACTCCCCCTGCTTGTGTTCCCTCTCTCATTGACTCTCTCTCTCTGCCAAATAAATAAATAAAAATCTTTAAAAAACAAAAACAAAAAAATAAAACAAAACAACCTGGTAGTGTAGTGAGATTGCGTGTGTACTGGCAGGGGAAAAGGGACCAGTTGGTTAGTATTTAACACTCATCCATCTCAAACTTAAAAGAACCTCTGCAAATTTATTCCTCTACCAGTGCTCTTTACCTAAGTAAATGCCACCACCCAATCTTTTAGCTGCTTGACTCAAACATCTTGGATTCATTCTCTGAATTGTATCTCCATCCTACTAGGTCTACCTTCAAAATACATGCCAAAGTCTACCCATTTCTGACTACCTCCAATGTACCCACCCTATGCCAATCCTATCCAGAAAGACTACAGAAGTTTCCTAACTGGGTTCCCTGCTCCTTCACCAGCTCCTTCTAAGTCTGTGCTCCACACAGCTGCCATTTTTTATTTTAAAATGTAGATCTGATCACTTCATTCCTCCACTCAAAACCCTCCAGTGACTTCTCATCTCACCTAAATAAAACAAAATCTTCATTCCATCACTTATAAGACCCTACATGATCTGGTTCCTGGTTACCTCTCCATCTTACCTCTTACCATCCTTTTCCTTGTTCATTCTGATCAAGCTACCCTAATGGACTCTAATATTCTTTGAATGTGCCAAATACAATTCTGCCTTGCGGTTTCTGCACTTAGTATCACCTCTACATGTAAAGTTATTTCCCCATGTATATTTGGCTTATTCACTCATTTTAGATTTTTGCTCAAATATCAGCTCATTAAAGGTCATTCTTAACTACCCTAGCTAAAACTATACCCTTATTTTTCTATCCCAACTAATTTTTCTTCACAACATTTACAGTATTCCCTTATATATCACATACAATATTTTTGTTTAATTTTCTCTCTAATTGGAATAAAAAATACAAGACAAGGATTTCTTCTCTCTTATTCACTACTAGGGATACAGTTCCTAAAAAAAGTGCTTACTATTGATATATTTGCCAAAAAAATATTTGATTTCGTCGTTAAGCATCTGCCTTCGGCTCAGGTCATGATCCCAGGGTCCTGGGACTGAGCCCCGCATCTGGCTCCCTGCTCTGCAGGAAGCCTGCTTCTCCCTCTCCCACTCCCCCTGCTTGTGTTCCCTCTCTCACTGTTTCTGTCAAATAAATAAAATCTTTAAAAAAAATTTTTTTTTTGATAATTAAGCTTCACTTACCCAATATCTGCTACAGTATCTTACACAAAGTTCTAAGGTCAAACATACTCTGACAGCTTCTACTTTCTCTAGTAAATTTCACAGGAGTTCATTTTATTAAATTTTCAGCTAATCTTTGAGTGTTTAACCTCTCAAATCTTCCATATTTCAGGACCCCAAAAGTATTTCTTTTTTTTTTTTTAATTTTTATTTATTTATTTATTCATGAGAGAGAGGGAGAGAGAGAGGCAGAGGGAGAAGCAGGCTCCCAAGGAGCAGGGAGCCCGATGTGGGGCTCGATCCCAGGACCCTGGGATCATGACCTGAGCTGAAGGCAGACGCTTAACCATCTGAGCCACCCAGGCGCCCCTGTATGATTTCAATATTTAACAGCAATGGCTATATTTCTATGTCAAATGATATATAATTTCTTATGTGCACATATACATATTTATACTTTATTTTAGGGTTACTTGCAAGATGCACATATGCTGATTTTGTAAAATTGGATAATAATTTTCCTATTTTCCTAAATTATAGAGATTTATCATTTTCTCTTAGAAACACAACTCTGAATAATCAACCATTGTATGGGAAAATATAACCTACTCTATAATGATATGCTTTATATACTGCCCCAAAAAACAAAACAAAAAAACCATGATAATTTAAGCTCTCTGTAGAGTTCAATCCCAGGTCCCTCTACTTTAGAATACTAAAACAAAATTATCAATAATTCTAGGAGCGATGGTTTAATGCACTTGTGTTGAAAAAGCAGGAATTTGGGTGCCTAGGTGGCTCAGATGGTTAAGCATCTGCCTTCGGCTGAGGTCATGATCTTCAGATCCTGGGATCAAGCCCCATGTCGGGCCCCCAGCTCAGCAGGGAGTCTGCTTCTCCCTCTCCCTCTGCCTCTGCCTTTCCCCCGCTTGTATTCTCTGTCTCTCTCTCTTCCTCAAATAAATAAATCTTTAAAAAAGAAAAAAGAAAAAAAGAAAAAGAGGGAATTCGAATGAGTTTTTGTTTTTTAACATCTTAGAAATTAAAATCTGTGTATTAGTCATAAATCCTCTTTTAGTAAGTTAAAAAATCCTCTTTTAGTAAGTTAAAAAGACTTAACTTCACCCACCTGATTATCATTATTTAAAAAATCTTCAAGGAACCCTTTAGCACACTTTGCCCTTGAAGTTTGTTGAGGACTATCATCAGAATTAACAGGAACAGGAGATTTGCTAAATAGGATTTAAGGATACAAAATAGTAATTAAGTTCCCAATTCATAAAACTTAGTGTATAACTGAATGGTTATCATTTAAACAAAAATAGTCACCAAGAAACAACCATTATAGATAGGATTCATATTGATTTTGCTTTGTAATTCCCTCATCCTCTCTCTAAACTGATACCAGAATCTAACCTTCCCTATCTCCTTGTTTCTCCTTTAAAGCTTTAAGGAAAAACTATGAAGAAAGTAAAAACATTAGTCTTTAACTAAATAAATAAGCCTTCAACTACAGGCTATACTCCAAAATCTTGTTTGTTTGAAATAAGCAGTACATTTTTCCAAACAGACATGGTTTGTCACCCAGTGATAGTTAAAACCCCCCACAAATACATGAGTTTCTACTGGAATGGCAGTTACATGCTCTTCCATGTCAAAGCAATAGGACCTGCCCTCCAGAACTGGCATCAACAAAGAGGACAGGGGCGCCTGGGTGGCTCAGTCGTGAAGCGTCTGCCTTTGGCTCAGGTCACGATTCCAGGGTCCTGGGATTGAGTCCCGCATTGGGGTCCCTGCTCCTTGGGAGCCTGCTTCTCCCTCTCCCACTCCCCCTGTTTGTGTTCCCCTCTCTCGCTGTGTCTTTCTCTGTCAAATAAATAAAATCTTAAAAAAAAAAAACAAAAACAAAAAACAAAGAGGACAGATTACAGTGGGGAAAAGATGAATTTTAAAATTAAAATTCCGGAGTTCCAATCCCAATCCCACTCACTATGTGATTATATGTAATTTATTTATCTAAATTTCAGTTTTACATTTGTAGTCCCACTTATCTTACAGAAGTACTGCATAAATTAACTCTATGTACCTGGAACATGTAATAGATGCTCAATAAATATTAGTTTATTTCTCGATGTTGCTTTTTTTTTTTTTTTTTAAAGATTTTATTTGACAGAAAGAGACACAGCGAGAGAAGGGAACACAAGCAGGGGGAGTGGAAGAGGGAGAAGGAGGCTTCCCGCGGAGCAGGGAGCCCAAAGCGGGGCTCAATCCCAGGACCCTGGGATCAGGACCTGAGCTGAAGGCAGATGCTTAATGACTGAGCCACTCAGGCGCCCCTATTTCTTGATGTTTCAGGGTATAGTAGAGCAAAGGGCAACCCAAGCAAGTCAGAATTTTCCCAAAACAAATTCTATTAGTCACAGAGAATAAATAAAATCATTCTCTCTCTTATTCATATGTCAATATAAAATATGTTTCTAGGGACGCCTGGGTGGCTCAGTCAGTTAAACGTCTGCCTTTGGCTCAGGTCATGATCCCAGGGTCCTGGGATGGAGTCTCACATAGGGCTCCTTGCTCAGCAGGGAGCCTGCTCTCTCTCTGCTTGCCGCTCCCCCTGCTTGTGTGTGCTCACTCTCTCTCTGACAAATAAATAAATAATCTTTTAAAAAAATAAAAAATAAAAATAAATAAAATGTTTCTAACTCAAGTGCTCAGATACCTAAGAATCTTTCTCTAACATTTAAATGTCACAATTCTAATTTTTCTTAGTAATTAACAATACTTCATTATTGACTCATTTGATTTGTAACTTACTATGAGCTTTTCTTGCTCCCAAGTAGTCTTTTTGCCCATTCTTTACCAAAAGAGTTTGCACATCCATCCTCTACCATCAAAAAGCATTTACCAGATTACTGAAGATAAGTGTGGGGTACATAGGGATTCATTATACTATTTTTCTACTTTTGTATTTCTTTGAAATTTTCCATTATAAAAATGTTAAATAAACAAACAAAAAAAGTAATTATCTGACTGTGATTGTGTTCTACCTTCTAGTACACTACCTTGAGTACTTCCTAGTCAATTTTTGTTTTGATGATAGATTGACAATAAGTTGTCAACATCACACTGAGGTCAGGTCTAATTCCTTCTCCTCACAGTCCATCATTCATTTTATGTACAAACATACCCATCATAATATGAATGCAATCTTCCAGAAGCCAACTTCTATACACAAGGTACTGGGCCAAACCAATGATTGTAATAATCATACAAGTGTAAATTATATTATCTAATCACATAATACACTACATGCATTCAAAAATTTTAGTCTTAAATACCTCTTATACTATCTGCTCACCCATTTTGGTTGCAAGTGAAAGCAAAGTATTATAGTTATGGTACTTCACAAAGACCAACTGACAAGAAAATAATTAGAAAATAAGTTTAAGAATTAAGTGAGCTAGTTATTAACCCAAGTTTTAAAAAATAAAGATACTATTGAACCAACAATTGAGAAATGAAGCTAAATATGGAAAAAAATATTCTGGATAATCATCACCACTATTAACAATTACAACAGAGCTCATCAAAAGTCAGAAATTGTTCTAAGTACTTTGTATATATTTTCTAATCAAACGAATTCTCACAGCAACCCCAAGTAGAAGAAGAACTTATATAAGGTCTTATACAAGGCAGAAGTAACTTGTACATAGTAGAATTTGTACAAAGCAGTAGTAATTTGTAAAAAGCAGAAGTATAACTTGTACAAGGTGTCAGCAAAGAAGTCACAGGGCTGGGATTCCTAACCAGAATTATATTCAGTGTCCATATTCAAAAAAATAAGATGTTCAACTGAGAAGTGATAAAAAAAAAAATGGATACAGGAATTAACAGACTCTGTCTATAACAGACTACAACAGAATGAAAGTTTAGACAACAGAAGATGATAAATTTTCAGAGCCTAAGGCAGGATATAGTGTTACCAAGAATGCATTTCTGATGAGTTCAGATGTAATAATATCCCTAAGGAAAAAAGCTTTCCTACCTAAGCTTAATTCTTACTCCACACTCACATTCATAGGTTTCTAGGTAAACACTATTTAAATTATTCTGAGAAGCTATGTCATAGGAAGGTTAAACACACAAATGAAAATAATCTTAGAAACTACAAAAATTTATACCACAGACCATACAAAAATTGCACCACTGTTTAAGGAAAATAACTAAGAGAAAGTAAAATGTAAATGAAAAGAAATGGATAACTGCATAGCTCCATATATGGAGAGAATATAGAAGGAGAAAAAACTTAAAGTAAAAAGAAAATAACAAGAATTTTATATCCTCAAACTGCAAAATAGTTGCTTTGGGCTATGATTCTTCATATTAAACATAAATCAGTATTTTACAGTGCAACACAAGAAACATGTAACAAAGGCGAAAGTTATAGAATGTGCCTAAGGTTATGAAACATTACACCATCTTGTAACAACTGAAAAATGCAATTTAAAGAAACAACACAAAGCAATGCTCTATACAACTAATGTCATTATTATTGTTAATTATCATTGAATTACTTAAAAAATAAATCAGCTGTTCACATGACATTTTTTATTTGGAAAACTAGGAAATTTTTCCATCGTAACTTACGTACAAAGTAACAGGAATATTTTCCCATGATCTTTCTGCTTCAAGTTTATCTAATGAACAAGGACTATCATCCTTCTTTGTAGACTTCGGTAACTCTTTAGTACAATGCTCTAGATTTCTCTTGGCCTTCAGGATAAGCAATTCAATTTTGTCACCTAATTTAAAAGATTAAATTAATTCAAGAGAAAAAATAAATAAAAAGCACAGCAAAATCAAAAAGGCAACAAATAAGAATTCAGATAATTTGGAATATACACATAACTGCAACAATAAACTTTTTTAATATGACATTTCAAAGAAGAAAAGGGGAGAAAAGACATTTCCTAGGCACAAAATGATACGTAAATGAAGACCATAAGTGTTCAAAAGATTTGGGGCGCCTGGGTGGCTCAGTCGGTTAAGCGACTGCCTTCGGCTCAGGTCATGATCCTGGAGTCCCTGGATCGAGTCCCGCATCGGGCTCCCTGCTCGGCAGGGAGTCTGCTTCTCCCTCTGACCCTCCTCCCTCTCATGCTCTCTGTCTCTCATTCTCTCTCTCTCAAATAAATACATCTTTAAAAAAAAAAAAAAATTCTCTAAAAACAAAACAATTACCACTGAATGGCTTTTTGGTTTGTCCTGGGAGAACTGGATTCTCACATTGACACTGGCTATGTTCAGAATCACATTTATATTCATTAACTAATCCTTTATCATCACTCAAGGAGTCTGAAATGTTTGAGGGTTCAAAAGAATATTCAAAACTATCCAATTTATTCATAAGTCGAGAAGTTCTTTGTGCCTGGTAACTATGTCTAGGGGAACAATGATCTTCTTTAAATATTTTAGAAATCCTTTGACTATTTGTATCAGGTAGCAAGTCTTGATGGTGGAGCCAGACTGGGTATGTGAAATCAGGTAGACTAGTTATTCCTGAAACATTAAGGTCAGATTTCTGGCTAGTGAGCCATCTTGGATAATTCTTTTCAAGTTTGTGTTCTGAACTGTCTTTGAAAGACAACTTCTTGGAAAATGATAAAGATGGTTCAGAAACCCACTTATTAGTCTTATTCATAAGTTTTGTTTTTTTTAGCCTACCACGTTGCTTTCCATTTATATTTGTGTATACAACAGGAGTAACTAAGTTATCTTTGCACATGGGAGTGGAAGGTTCTCGAAAATTTTGATTCTTTTCAGTATCCGAGGAACTCAGTCTTCGAATGCATTTCTTGTTTTTCTTGCTAATTTGGTGACTTGATCCAATGCAAGTTAAAGAAAATGATCCATCTGCTGGAAGTTTTAATAGATCATCAGTTGTTAGGCTAATGGAGTCTATGTCATTAACAGTCTTTCTTCTACAGGATGAAGAGGAGCATTTTTGGGGACCAAGATTTTCAAAAGCTGAAAAACAAAGCATAGTTCTATTTTCCTATTACATATAACAATACTTCATAATAGTCAACAGTAAACAGAATTAAGAATTTAAGAATCATTCTTGCTGCTTTCCTTTATCTTCACTAAAACTTTGATTGAAAGTATAAAAGGTATAGGTTGATGAAATACAATGTGCTTTTTCCTCCCATCTCTCCAATTTACTTTAACTAAGTTCTACACTTTTCTCTCAAACTCTTAAATTTTCCCTTTTCTTTAATTTACTGTTTCTTCAACTTTTTTCATCTAGACATACCTGATGCACTAATACACTCACATTAATATTGGTCACTCAACACTGGCTGCAATTTAGGAGAAAAATATGCTATTAAACTAGGTGGAAAAATAGTTTGCTTTCTGCCTACTAAACCTGCAACAGCATTAACACAAAGAGAACATCTGTTCTAATACTCTTCTGGAATACAATGCCCACATACTTCTAAGAGTTGAATGCAAATTTTTTCCATACTAGGGCCATTCCATAAGTACTTAGTAAAGTGTTACCTGGGTTATCAACAGATGCATTTTCCAAACTTGTCTTTGTGGAAGCCTTATCAAGGAAAAACTCTTAACATCTTATATTATTACCCCACAGAATACAGATCAGGAAGACTAATAGAGTCTTACTCTGTCAATTGGGATTAATCAAGTATAAATTCAGAAAGACAAGTTTGTTTAGTCATTAAGCTAGTTAATGAAACCTAGAACCACCAAGTCAATGCTGTTTCCATTATGCTATAATAAAATGGCTTAAGGGTTTAGGATCAACCACCTGCTGTTATTAGTTACATTCATCACCTTCCCTCCAAGGTCACAAGAAGCTTTTAGCTGAAAATTCCTGAGATCCAGAGAATTACAGAATCATTTAAGAAAAATATCAAGACCTCAATATTATAAAGTCATTTTTACCCCAAAGGAACAACAAAAAAAAGTGTCTAGTTTTTCAAGGCTACATCTCTCAAATGCTTTAAATCAGTAGACTAAATAAATAAATAAATAAATAAATAAAAATAAAAAATAAAAGCATACCATTCTTTGGTTTATAAATACAGTTGGAGAATTCTGGTATATTAGCGGAACATCTTTCAATGTTAATCTTTCCAGTGCTTGCACCAGGATACATTTGGCTTAAATCAAAATCATCAATATAGGCCTGTAGAGCCTGAGATGCAGAACTATACAGTTTATCCTTATACTGAAAAGAGCCATCAGAGTTAGAGGAATTACTACCACTCAGGCTGCAGCTTGCTAACAGAGAAGATACTGAAGATTGCCGAGAACAAACTCTGTGTTTTGTAATTGATTTTGCCATGGCTTCCTCAAAATGGTTTATTTCTATTCACTTCTCTTAAAAACTGTAATACAAAAACAACAGGTTACAGTTCCATTAAAAGGAATAACAGCCATACAGAGAGAAATTACTAAACATGTAAACTTTTTATAATCTTCTTTAAAGAATAAAATCCATTTCTATCATCCTTTTAAGGCAATGCACATTATAGATTTTCTATTACTGTAATTACCTTGAATTCCTTCATCATTGATTTAGAAACATTTATTGAGTACCTACTATGTTCCTGAAATTTTGTATACATAATTATCTGAGAGTAGTCCTTGGGGAAGAGTCCTCACTATTTTTAAGCCCTAAAAACTACTGAGGTACGGTCTTTCTTATGGGGACAGAGTCTATGACATCACAATACCTAACATTCTCCTATACAGAATATTTTTCATTTCATAAGCCTACTATCATGCATCACAGATAGTAGGTGCTCAATAAATTTAAAGGCATCAAATGAGGTATTAGAAACAAGAAGAAACAACAGAAAAGAATATCCACTTTCAATGTTGTAAATGCCAATATGTAACTTTAGCCAACCCTTTCCCCCAGGAAAACTCAAGAACAAAATAATTTACAATATTTAGTATAAAGAAATAAACTACCAAGTTTACTGAGCTAGCAAAATGCTCTTTTCCTAAAACAACACTGCTAATCATTTTCTCACCATTTATGGCAGGATCCTTACCATTTCCACTTATGTTAAACAGATTCACCCTCTCTTTTAAAAGAGACTTAGATAATTGACAACATACTCATCTTACTGATCTTCCATTACTAAAATTGAGAGAATTCCTGTCTACCTTAAGGTAGTAATAGGATCTACATTTGAAAAACTAAAAAATAACAAGACTTCAGTACATGATGTGACATTCTTTTAAAAAATTCAATCAGTGGAAATGGATCTTCCGTATTAAAAATGAAAAATTAATGTTAATGTCTAGGACTTAATACACCCTATAATGTTATAAAGTTAATACGTTTAACTTTGGGCTGTAATTTTGGGAATGTTTAAGTTGTAACAACTTTTAATGTAATCTTAATAACTATCAAATTTGACTTTAAAATACGGAAAGTTTCCCATTTCAAGACAGAGTAAAACATCTTCCTGCCTCAGCTTTAGAGCATGCGCTGCCTTGGCAAGAGAGCGGACAGCAGTCAGTGGAAGCAGCGGCGGAACACAGGATAACGGCTATTGAGCCCCTCTGATTTCCCTGAATGCTGTGATGTTTGTTGGTCAATCTCCGAAGAATGGCTAGACGACGTCAGCTTTGCTCTTTCTTTACCCCTTTCACTAATGAGGTCTAAACTTTCTCAAGTGAATAACTGCTTGACCAAACATTTTCTCCCTTATTCCAACACAGTACAGGTCACCAATCTTATTTTAAAAACAAAAACGAACCTCTAAAAGATAAAGCTGTTGGATCACAGTTCTCAGGAAGTGGGTAATAACATCTATTTTAATTCACAGGAGGCAGAAAGAAAATCCACAGTGAATTTTTACTGTGGAAAGCTTCCAAAAGTACACAAAAGTAGAACGAATGGTTTAATAAAACCCTATGCACCCATCATCCCTCTTCAAACCATTACCAACATACCCCAACTTTTATCCACCCACTTCTCTCCACTTCCTCCATAGGATTATTTGGAAACAAATCCAATGCATCTTACCATTTCTTCCGTAAACACTTCCGTTCCTATAGCCAAAAGGAAGTCCATCATTCCGAAGAATAAAATGTTAAACGATCGGCAAAAAATGTCAACTACCTTTGATTCAAAAACAGAATGTTCAGTGTTAAATAAACAATGGGCACAGCTTACAGGAAAGGAACAACTTCCTAGAAACAACAGCTCTGTGATTTATGTTTTGAAACCGAACATCGACTTGCTTATTCTACAACTGGAAGAGAATAATTAATGAAGCCGGAAAGCGAAGATCGCTGGGCCCCTGCGCGAGAGCATCCTTTCCCCACCCCACGCGTCGGGGTTCAACCCTTCCGCCCTTACCTGGGAAACACCCCCTTCGGGATTGCAGCAGCCCCGGCGGTAACAGACCCAGGCTTCAGTGAGGTACGTCCACCCAGAAACCATTTATTAGGCAGCAAGCGTGGGCTCCCCCGTGGGCGGACGGACTTCTTCCGAGGTGACGGCCCCTAAAGCCCGAGCCCCCTCCCGCCCCGCCCTCTGCAATCGACGCCTCGCGGCTCAAAAGGCCCTCCCGCCTCGTCCGGGACCCTCCCCCTCTCGGGAGCCTCCCGATAAGGATGTTCTCTTCCTACGGGAATGTCCGCTCGCGCCTTCCCTCAGGAGACATCTTGCTCTTCCCTCCACGCCACTCTTTGTCTAGCCTTTCCCTCGGGCTGTCAAAGGATGGGGCGCCGCTTGAAAATACACCACCTTTTCCTGCCGAACTCACCGACCAAGCCTCCAAAAGAGATAAAAACGCACACGTCCACAACCCTCCACCACAAGCCCGCGCCTGTTACCGGACGGAAGACGCGACAAAGCATCCCCGACCCGGACACGGCCCCGCCTCAGGCTCCGCTTGCTCGAAGCCTGCTCCGCCGTCACAGCGGAGCGCGACGCCCGCGCTCGCTTTCAAACTGATCCAACATGGCGCTGGCTTGCGGTGCGCATGCGTGGCGCTCGGCCCCCTGGGCAGCGGGGCGAGGGGCGGGGGCCGCCGGGAAAGGGGGTGCCGCGGGGCGTTTGGCAGCACTCCATGCTGGGAAATGTAGTTTCCCCCTCCTCATCTCTCTGGGGTGGAGGTTGGGAGGGTGTCTCGGGACTGCATCTGCGTCGCTGCCCCGCACGCCCTCCCCACCTCCGTCACCGCTCCTTGGGGCCCCTCGGCGCTGACGACAGGCTGAGCTTCCCTCTGCGGGCTCCCCGGGAGTGTGTGAGGGGGTGAGGTGGGGAAGGAGACTCGGGGGCGCTGACGGCTGCCGTTTTGACTTCGGCCTCTCGGCTTTCAGAGCACCCCCTCCCAGGATGAGACGCCACCTCCACCCGGGGTTGGAGCTCCCCAGACCACATCCTTCGCTCTCTTCTCAGTGCCTTCCACGTCCCATCCCTGCGCCCGGCCCTTCTGGTCTGGCTGCCGGCCCCTCACACTCCGTCCGAGCAGATGCGGGATTGGAGGAGGGAGTTTGGCCAGGGATGGGATTTAACAAATTCCTTGGGGACCTTGATTCCCAGGGAAGAATGGCAGCGACCCAGCACGGATCTGGGGACCCAGTCAGGCAGCCCAGAAAGAGGGAGATTATCCAAACCGATGTAAAGACCCACTAACAACATGTGTGACTCTGTCTACGAGGCTGGGACGGGATATGAGGTGCGAAGAATCCAGTTGCAACCAAGTGGTGTATCAAAAAAAGATGCCATCTCAATATTGGTTTATGTTTATTTTCCACTGACCCTCTGGGTGAAGATATCCTAGACCATTACTCTACCTGATATGTTCCAGGTCATCCGATGTTACATCACCAGGTAATGCGACTGTGGGCTTGCTCTTTGTTCTCTTTTCACCCTCCCTGGCCCACTAAACTAGCCTTTCCTTTTTTCTTAGCAAACGAAAAAGTCCACAAGCTATAAAATTCAGTTAAGTGGCTCAATTAAACACATGTGTTGTGGCAGTGAGTGCTAGTGATTTGAAAATGAGTAGAAGTCCCCGCAGGCATTTATACTCTAGTGCTATGTTCCAATAATTGGTGCCTTTTCTAGATCACTCTATCAAGTATGTTGCTGATTGGAAATAAAGAACTGAGTTGTATGTGCTGGGACAAGCACAGGTCAGGGACTAGCCAAGGACTGTTAATGGCATGAGCTAAAAAAGTTAGACATCTTTATTTGCATTCCACTGAATGTTTTTTTAACCTGTCCTTCTTTAAGATAATTTCTTAAAGGTTCTTTTCATAAACACAATTATTAACATTTCTCTTACTGCCTTTTTCTTTCATCCTGGGCATATATACCAAATGTTTCCTAATGAGGACATAAAGTAAAAACAAAGGACACAGAGAAAATGTAAAGGAAGTGATCAAATATATTGACTTAATTCATGGATCAAAATAATTCTACTTTGTTCCCTCACAGGTTAAGAGATATGGAGATCTCCACAAGGATTTGGAGAAGAGTCCCAATAATTATTAAAATTCTGGACTAGATCTATTAGGAAAGGTAAGGAAACCAAAAGTCTACTAGGAAAAAGGAGTTGTAATGGTTTTCTAAAGCTTTTCAAATATAGATGTCAACTAGGTGTTATGCCTTGCTGGAGAACTAAACAAGAGAAAGTGGATTTATGGGGCGCCTGGGTGGCTCAGTCGGTTAAGCGTCTGCCTTCGGCTCAGGTCATGATCCCAGGGTCCTGGGATCAGCCCCACATCGGGCTCCCTGCTTGGCGGGAAGCCTGCTTCTCCCTCTCCCACTCCCCTGCTGTGTGCCCTCTCTTACTGTGTCTCTCTCTGTCAAATAAATAAATAAAATCTTTAAAAAAAAAAAAAAAAGAAAGTGGATTTATGATCCAACCCAGAGCTTTAAGTGAGCTAATTAAGACATGGTTCTGGTAATTAAACTTTAAGAAGTTTTATTGAGGCAGCTCTTTGGAGAGTTTTTTAAAAGGTAGATTTAAATGTGTCATTTCAAGAAAAGAAACTAATGTTTCTGATCATCAAGAAGGGGTCCCACACTGTTTCAATCACTTTTGCATTTATTAACTCACTTAATCCTTATAATGACCCCATGAGATAGGTATTAACATCCCCAATCTATACATGTAAAAATTGAAGTTCAAAGGTTGAGCAATTTATTCAAAATAATATAGTATGTGGTGAGTGGCAAAGTTAGGATTTGAATCCAGCTGTGTGTTGTCATATTCTTTCCATCATACAGCCACCCTAACTGAAAACTAGATAATGAACCAAAGGACCAATGAGACTCCAGTTTCTTGAACCCATTCAGAACGGAAATAGTATCTTACTCAACTGTTTTTGCCATACCTACCACAGTACCTAATCACTAGTAAGGTTCCATAAATATGTTCATATTGAATTGATTTGAACTTGATCCTGTCTCAAGAGGAAACATCTAAACAAAGACACCAATGAAGAGGAATCTGTCATTCACATTTGGAAAGAATGTTACAAGCAGAGTATGAATAGCAAGTACAAAGATCCTGAGGTAGGAAGATGCTCGGTTGTATTTGAGGAACAGCCAGGTCAATATGATTGGAGCTGAGGTGGAAGAGAAGACAGGTAGGAGTTGCCTTTGGAGAGGAAGTCAAATGTCAGATCATTTAGTGCCATTGCCCTCACTTTAAAAAGACTAATTCCCAAGAACACATGATCAACAGATTATGATGCTTTACAAGAGAAAGGAAGCATGATTAAGCTATTGGAAATATTAATGATTTACTGAATAACTATTATGTCCCAGGCAACAGGCGAGAACATTTAAATGCATTATCTCATTTAATCCTCACATTAATTCTACAGAGTTAGTTATTATCCCAGAAAATGGAAAAATGGAAATATTAAATAATGTGGTTCACAACTAGTGGCAGAGACAGGATTTGACCCAGGTCTCTTTGAGTCCAAAGCCTGCTCTTTGTACCGTACACATTTTCTCATTTGAAAGATTATGAAGAAGGAAGAAGGAATTCATGCATTCACACACTTAGCAATTATTAAGTAAAAACTTAACAAAAAATAAGTAGCTATTGTTCATTACTATGTAACAGATACTGTAGAAATAGTATTAAAATGTAATACAGCATTTAAAAATTGTTTTGTATAGTTATATTCTTACCAGTTGTCTGTTTTTACAACTTTGCAGGTAGATGGACTATAAGGCACTTGCCCAAGAAACTGCTCAAGAAGTTTTAGAATACAGTCAAGACACATCAGGCTGGAAAGTGGTTAAGACTTCAGTAAGAAAACAAGTTAAATATGTTTCAAGAGTTTATTTTTTAATGAGAAGTGATTCAAAAAGACTTCTAAAAATATTTTTATAACCAAAAAATATATTTTTACTTTTTGTTTGTTTGTATTTATTTTTATTTTTTTTTCTGTATCTGACAGCTAATTTATTTCTGGATTTTTATTCCCCTTTGAGAAAAAGATAACTGTTTCCAGCAAGGCTTCTAAAAAATTCCATGGAAATCTGTGAATACAATTTCCTTTTGATAGTTGTTTTGAATTCAGTGGCATTGATGTATCTAGAATTCAGTGCTGCTTCATTAGCTATAACATTGCTTGTTAGTGATCAGGAAATAGAAATTAATTATAAAGTCACTGGGTTGAAATGTGATATTAATAAATTAGAGCAGTTATGTACCACCTAATCATTTTCAAACAAAGACAATCAGGAAAAAAAGTCTTTCAAGTGAATAATTCATTAAGATAGGAAATTTCTACCTCAAGAAATAATTACTATAAAAGCAGATTGGTATTTTCTTGATCACAGTAGTATTTTGTGGCCTTTCAAACATTTCACCTTTCCATTAAATGAACCACTAAAAAATAAAGTTTATTTCCCCAATTTACTTCTCTTGCTGATATATGTAATGTTTTCTGAAAGCTGCTTTTGAGGATACTTTTGAGGATCCTGTTATTTCAAATATAACTACACTGAGAAATTGTGCTAACATTTTTAATCTTATTCTTAAGAGTTGTTCATTCATTGCTCATGATATCACATTAATGCAAATAGATCATCATATGTTATCAAAATCACTTTTTTCCTTGTTTTGATCTTTTAACCTATAGGAGGGGTCAACATAAGCTGTTTATTGATCACAAGTTGTGCTTAAGACCCCCAAACTAGTAAAATTTTTACCCTTTACAGTTAGATCTGTGTATGGCTTACAGACTATTTTCACAATTCAGCAGTTTTATGATTTTGTCCTGCACTGAGCCAGGGACAGCTAGCTTGGAAGTTCTGTAACCAATCACTCCTCAGAGGGAACAGTCGTGGGCATACAGACATTCTTCCAGAACAGCAGCAAAGAGTATGATTTTATTTTAAGGTGGTCAGAATATATTATGTGCCAGATGTTATATTTCAGTCTCTTAAGCCAGTAAGACTTCAGCTCTTTGTTGAAGTTTTCAGTTTGGAAAATGCTTGTAAGTCACCAACCCTTATCTTGCATTGAATGCTTCTGTGAGGGGCAGCCTAGTACATCCAATATGATTGTTCTGAGTAGGGGCAGCCTAGTACATCTAGTATGATTATTCCTGAATAGGAGCAGTCTGGTACATCCAGTATACTTATTCTGAGTGGGCAGTCTTTCACATTAACTCTGATTACTCCATAGTAGTGGCAGCCTGATACATCCAATCAGAATGCTCTGAGTAGGGACATCCTAGTGTATACACTCTGACTGTTCTGCATAGAGGCAGCCTAGTACATCTAATCTGATTGCTCTGAGTAGGGGCAGCCAAGTACACCCCCTCTTCTCTAGGTAGGAGCAGCCTAGTACGTGCACTCTGATTGCTCTAAATAGGGGCAGCCCATACATCCACTCTGATTGCTCTGAGTAGGGGTATCCTAGTACATCCATTCTAATTATTCTAATAGGGGCAGCCTAGTGTATCTGCTCTGATGGCTCTGAGTAAAAGCATCCTTATACCTCCATTCTAATATCTTGAATAGGTGCAACATAAGATATCCACTCTACTTGCTCTGAGCCAGGGCAGTCTACTGCATATACACAGCCTTCCACACCCGAACCCCCCTGCCAGAGATGAGCGTGATCTTATGTTGTTCATCTAACTGTATCTCTCCCTATTTCTGGCTGGTCTTCTTGTGCTTTTGCATTAGTTCCACATAATTCTTCTAATTGTTCACTAACAAAGTATTTTTTTTCAAAAATTTCTCCACATTTTGTTCCAAATGAAATCCATTTTCTTTCTTTTTTTTTTTTTTTTAAGATTTTATTTCTTTGACAGAGAGAGACCCACAGCAAGAGAGGGAACACAAGCGGGGGAGTGGGAGAGGGAGAAGCAGGCTTCCGCAGAGCAGAGAGCCCGATGCGGGGCTCGATCCCAGGACCCTGAGATCATGACCTGAGCCGAAGGCAGACGCTTAACGACTGAGCCACCCAGGCGCCCATGAAATCCATTTTCTCAGCCACAGCTGAGATGCTGCCAGCTCATTTCGTCTTGCCTTTGCCCCTGAGCAGAACCTATGCACTATTACTGGAGCTGAGTGACACCTCCATCCATGAGGAGGAAGGGGATGTGAGGGTGGCATTGGGGAGAAATGGTACCATGACTTCAGCTTGCCCCTCTTGTAGGGGGGAGGGGAAATAAGCCCCAGTATTTACTGCATTGGACAGAGTTCACCCTATCAGTAAACTCTGGGTGGGGATAATGAAACCCCAGTCTTCTCAGCAGTGCCTGCTGGGCATAGAGTATGCAGCATGAGCTGGGGGGTGCAAGAATGAGAGATGTCAGTATCCCACCCCTCCTAGGATGAAACCATAGCGCAGACTGGGAATTAGTGGGGAGAGGGAGGTCCTCTTTGGCTTTCAGGGGTGAGGAGGTGTTGCCTAGAAGCTGATTGTGGCTCAATCGGTACAGATAAGGGTTGGTGACTTACAGACTCTTTTCTTACCTAGATTTAGTAGGTTTTTTTGAATGAATGTGTCTCCATTTCCTGAATGTCCTTAGGTCATTTTCTAGGGAATTTAAATTGTTGTTTCTTAAAGTAATTTCATCAGTTATTTCACTATGGAGGAGGGTTTACTAAAATCCTCACACAGCTACTCTGGAAGTCCCACCCCCAACTCTAATATCACATAGGATATGACAAAAATATGATCACTAAAAGCCTGTGACTATTTTATCATCTTACAGATGCTTCCCCAAGTTTGCCATTCTAGTGTGCCAAAATAGACATTCCCCCCCTCATCCTTCTAGTTACTCTTTTGGCATTCATTCACAAAAATCATAAAAGGCTATAAAGTGATTTGGAAACATTAAAATTAGTGTGTTGATACAAATCCACACATATTAAAGGGTTTCCATTGCAGCCTGAAAGCTTCATGAAATGTATGGTCTGTAAAAAGTGTAACAATGTATTCCAATCTATCAGTTATTCCATATACCAGCTAAAGTTTGTCAGAAACTGTAAAAGACAAGAGAAAATAGTTAAAATATTTTTAATTTGACCTGAGATCACTTCACGTATAATGAGAACAAAGCTTTATTATAGATCATAGTAAAATATCTAGTGAACTGTTCATCTTAACGATCAATAGATATAAGAATATAGTTCTTAGATTCAAGTATGACAAAATTGATCTCTCTGAAGAGCCTCTGAAGAGTGATAGGCTCAAGTACTCAAGACACATAAATGTTTTGTGTTTTCAGAGAGGCTTGATGTTTACATATTTTTAAAAGCCACTAACTCTAATAGACCTCCAGTTAGTGAATTAAGATAAGGTAATTTCTGACTAGTAGCCTACCCTCTGCCCAAGACACCACTTTAACTATGTTTTATAATCTTCCAAAAAGCAAAATAAATAATTTCTGCCTTGTAGTCATATAATACCTGTAACTTATACTTTTCTCACCTTTACAAATGACTGGAAAATAAACAAATCAGCCACTGAGTAGACAGCCTAAACCAGGGGTAGAGAGTAAGTAAATATTTTAGGCTTTGTAGCTGCTGTGGTCTCTGTTACAACTACTTAGCTCTGTCATTATAGCATAGAAACACAGTACATAAATAGACAATAAATGTTCATGCTATTACAGCACAAGGGCACTAACATTAGTAGACAGACAATACATTGATGAATAAGTATGGCTGTGTTTCAGTAAAACTAATTACAAAAACAGGAAGTAGGCTAGATTGACCTATAGACCATAGGTTGCCAAACCCTGTCCTAAATAGTAGATAGGGAAAAATCACAAATCCTCAAATATTGATAAACTTATATGTATATTAGGGACCTTTGCCTAAATCACATGAGATAGTCAACACTTTCTTATAAAATAGGCTTTGTGTCAGATTACCGCAGGCGAGGCTAAGCTATGATGTTAGTTCGGTGTATTAAATGCGTTTTCAATTTAAGATACTCTTGACTTATGATGGTTTATCTCAGTGTAACCTCATCATAAATCAAGGAAGATCTGTATATATTAGTTAGAAATACAAAAAGGTTTTATCCACGGGGCGCCTGGGTGGCTCAGACGGTTAAGCGTCTGCCTTCGGCTCAGGTCATGATCCCAGAGTCCTGGGATTGAGTCCCGCATCCGGCTCCCTGCTGAGGGAGCCTGCTTCTCCCTCTCCCTCTGCCTGCCACTCCCCCTGCTTGTACTCTCTCTTTCTCTCTGTCAAAATAAATAAAATCTTTAAAAAAAAAAGTTTTATCCTCAAAGTTTATAGTATAATTAAAGAGAGAGAACAGATTAATAAAAAAAATCCATGGTAGCATATACAAATCCCTTCATAGTTTTGTACTTAAATTTTAACTGTATTGGGGCGCGTGGGTGGCTCAGTCGGTTAAGCATCTGCCTTCGGCTCAGGTCATGATCCCAGGGTCCTGGGATCAAGCCCCGCATCGGGCTCCCTGCTCGGTGGAGAGCCTGCTTCTCCCTCTCCCTCTGTCTGCCGCTCTGCCTACTTACGCTATCTCTGTTAAACTAAAAAAAAAAAAAAAAAATCTTAAAAAAAAAAAATTTTAACTGTATTATATCTGACTTCTTTTTCACAGGACCTGATAATTATCCCAGGTTGTTTTCTCACTATCTTATTCAGAGCTTAATAATGAACTCTTAAAAACTTTGTAGATCTGAAGGAAGGAAACATTACATAGTAAGGAAATTTGAGGGTATCTCATAAAGAAAATTAAGGACTAACTGAGCTTTTAAAGAGAAATTAACGTACAAAGAAATAGTCTAATGAATTCCTTATTTATTTGCCAAATCATAAAAACAAAGTTTTAGAGGAAGAACCATTCATAAATATGACAATTATTTAGACTAATAATAGTATTTGGTTTTTATCTCACTTCTCCCAGGACTTTTAACTTTTTAGAGTTTTTTTTTTTTTTTTTTTAATTTTGATTTTACTTAAAACTATCCCCTCAGTTTGGAAAGAATCATTAACAGGGAGAAGAGTACAGCCAATATTATTCAGACTTCGTTTTTATTCAACAACCTTCTCCTAAATAGTGAGTTTTAATCCAGTTTACTCATCTTGTCTTAATTCCATTGATGGATAACCACATCTAATTTAAGTGATGGACAAACACAAAGGTTAGTTACTTGCCCAAATCCTGACATGTTAAAAATAAATGAAATTCAGGGGCGCCTGGGTGGCTCAGTTGGTTGAGCGACTGCCTTCAGCTCAGGTCATGATCCTGGAGTCTGGGGATCGAGTCCCACATCGGGCTCCCTGCTCAGCAGGGAGTCTGCTTCTCCCTCTGACCCTCCTCCCTCTCATGCTCTCTGTCTCTCATTCTCTCTCTCAATAAATAAATAAAATCTTAAAAAAAAAATTTTAAAAATAAAATAAAATAAAAAAATAAATGAAATTCAAAAGTCACTGTCTATGAATAAGGTTCAATTATAACACAGACATGCTCATTCATTATATATTGTCTATGGCTACTTTACTGCTACCCTAGCGAAGTTGAATAGTTGCAACATAGATCATGTGGCCTGCAAAGCCTGAATTATTTACCATCTGGCCTGAAAAATTTGCTGACCACTGCTTTAGAAACATTACATCCTTAAATTAAGAATTGGGGCTACGGGGCGCCTGGGTGGCTCAGTCGTTAAGCGTCTGCCTTCGGGTCAGGTCATGATCCCAGGGTCCTGGGATCGAGCCCCGCATCAGGCTCCCTGTTCAGCAGGAAGCCTGCTTCTCCTTCTCCCACTCCCCCTGCTTATGTTCCCTCTCTCACTGTGTCTCTCTCTCCGTCAAATAAAATCTTTAAAAAAAAAAAAAAAAAGATAATGTGTAACCACACAAACTTCTCATCAATTACATTTGGCTTAGGATAAATATGGCAGGTAAATATTTATGAAAAAGATTTTAGAAAAATCCTAAAAGAAAGTAGCCCCCTCTAAAAAGACAACTATAGAACAGTATAAACAAGATTTGTAGAAAAATACATTTTGAAATAACTTAGTTATTGCAGTGCTTATTTAAATAAACCTGGCTACTTCCAATTGAAATTAGTGTTTTGAATTGCTGATATTACTTTCAAATGTTCTTTCCTGTTATTTGCTAAATTAACCTACTTTATACTATAATAGCATCATATTTTGAGCTTAGACGAAACTTGTTAAATTTTGATTTTTTTCTGTTTTGTTAACTGCAGATATCGTGTTGAAGGAATAATTCCAGAATCAATAACTAAACTGTCTGATTTCCTCTACAAACCTGAAAACAGAGTTGCATGGGATAAATCATTGAAAGTGTATAATATGGTACACAAGATTGATTTGGTAATTTGCTGTATGATATTGGACTTTTACTGTATCAATATATTTTTAGTTTTATTAGTGATTTAAGTATATTAAACCTGTGTGATGTAGACAGTATGATATAGACACTTCATATTTTATAGGCTAGAATTGAAATCTTCATAAAAATCTTAAAACTTCCCTCTTAATTAGTCAAAAGTTTAATTCCGATTAGCTTGATTCTATTGTAAAGACTTAGCACATTCTGAATCTAGCTAGCTCTTGCAGGTGTGTGTCTTTTGTCTTGAGGGGTTTGAACTTTATGTATTCACCTCCTCCATTAGGTGGAGAAAAAGATTAGGCATGCCTTGTTGCTAGGAAGTCAGTAGATTTATCTTAGTTATAATACATTAAATAACAGGAATAATGCAAACACATACTGTAGGGACTTAAGAGCAAACAGCATGTAACTTTTTTTAAGAGTAAGGATACAGTATGGAATAACGTTATATAGATGGTTGTAGTTTTAGACTTGCTTTCAAATATATTATCTCAATTAAATAGATGAAGGGGGAGAATAAAAACAAAGAGAAAAGAAAAATACAAGTAATTAGAGTAGAAAGTTTAAGAAGTCGTAGAGGTGAGAGAAAAGACCGAATTTAAGAGAGAATTAGGGCAGCGCACTATAGACCTCTTATTTATTAAGACTGCTATACTTTGGGGCACCTGGGTGACTCAGTTGGTTAAGCAACTGCCTTCAGCTCAGGTCATGATCCTGGAGTCCCAGGATCGAGTCCCACATCAGGCTCCCTGCTCAACGGGGAGTCTGCTTCTCCTTCTGAACCTCCCTCCTCTCATGTGCTCTCTCTCTTATTCTCTGTCTCTCAAATAAATAAATAAAATCTTTAAAAAAAAAAAAAAGACTGCTATACTTTGTGGTATGTACATTATACCTCAATAAGATGTTCTTTTTTTTTTTTTTAAGATTTTATTTATTTATTTGAGCCAGAGAAAGAGAGCACGAGTGGTGGGGAGGAGCAGAGGGAGAGGGAGAAGCAGAGTCCCCACTGAGCAAGGAGCCCAACATGGGGCTCGATCCCAGGAACCCAAGATCATGATCTGAGCCAAAGGCAGATGCTTAACCAACTGAGCCACCCAGGTGCCCCTCAATAAGCTGTTTTGAAAAATTGAGTCATAAAGCAAACTTTTATGATTTTCACAAACAATTGCTTTTGTAAAATTCCAGGTCTTTGGTCCTTAGTGTCTCCAAGCTACATTCCACACATCAAAACAAATGTCCCACGTATCTGCCATCACCTTATCATTTGCTTAGAATTCTGTAGGTTACCTTTGCCTCCATTTATTAAATTGAATTTAAGGCTTAGGAGTGAGGAGAGGTTGTAGAAAAGCCCAGGAAAGTAAATGTTTCATTTTGTAGAAAGGTCCTGAAGTTCCTATCCACAAAAAACACCTTTCCATTACCCTCTTGGGATTTAAACATTCAGTTTGAGAAACATAGTCCATCAGAAATAAAAATTCAAACATTGGACTGTTTCTTTCATGACTGATTATACAGTTCCATTCATACTTCATATATTTCTGCTATTACTGCAAGTCAGCTGTAATAATGGAAAGAATACTATATTTGGCATCAAAAAAACCTAGCAACAGATTCAGAGCAATTATGTGATTTGCCCAGGGACGCCACAGCCAATATGTGGTAGAACCATCACTTAACACTTGATTTCCTAATTCCAAATTCTATGCCCTTTCCAATATACTACATATCTCTGAGTAGCATTACATGTAAGAATTATTTTACCTTCCTATGAATGTTTATAGTATGCATCTCCAGGGATGTGTTTTAACTGATTCATTCACCCCCATTAATGAGGGAGGGATTCCTGCTTTAGGGTTATAGGGGGTGATCAAACACATGACATCCGACACTAGACAAATGAGATCAACAGCAGTTCGTTAATCCTTAGTCACAGCCTGGGAGAGGAGGACTATTCCAACTTTGTTAAATTGGCATTTGTTAAATGGAGCACAGAGTGCCAGATGGTGAGCCACATTTCAACAAAAGACCACAAGAGAAATTGAAATAGAGAAGTTTATTACTCACAAGTCCTGGAAAAAGTACACGGCACACCTCCAGGAGCCACATGGGGAGGTCAAGACAGGGTGCAGGCAGAGGCAGGACCTGAGGCACCAGGGTGCTAAATCACTGTATTTTTCAGAGTATATTACCTAGCCAGTGTGAACAGGTAGAAATAGTACTGTCCTGGGAATCAGGAACATGGGTTCTAGTTCTGTACTTATCTCTAGTTTCGCATGTGATTTAATCTCTTAGGCTTCAATGTCTTCATCTAAAAATTCAAAGAGTAGGGGCACCTGGGTGGCTCAGTCATTAAGCGTCTGCCTTCGGGTCAGGTCATGATCCCAGGGTCCTGGGATCGAACCCCGCATCGGGCTCCCTGCTTGGCGGGAAGCCTGCTTCTCCCTCTCCCACTCCCCCTGCTTGTGTTCCCTCTCTTGCTGTGTCTCTCTCTGTCAAATGAATAAATAAAATCTTTGAAAAAAATAATAAAAAAATAAAATAAAAATTCAAAGAATAGATGACAACAAGATTCCATTCTGAATTTTCTGCACTTACATTAATTCCTTACCAGATATATGATTTGCAAATTACTTTCTCCCATTCTATACATTGCCTTTTCATTTTATTTATGGTTTCCTTTGCTGTGAAGAGCTTTTTAGTTTGATGTAGTCCCACTTGTTTAATTTTGCTTTTGTTACCTTGCACTTATAGATCTAATGTTCCTTTAACACTGAAAATGCAAGATGATAACTTCTTTTAACTTCGAAGCCCTGCTTTTTCCAAATAGTAGCTAACCTTATGCAGTGAAATTCTTTGGGAAGTGATACAAAGAATAGATATCAAATAACTTTTGCAATCTTTATGGTTTGATTTGTTCCAGGACACATTCATATGTCATACCATTACACAAAGTTTTGCCATGGGCTCAATTTCCCCCTGAGACTTTATCGACTTAGTGTACCTCAAGCACTACGAAGGGAATATGGATATTATCAGTTGTAAGTTGAAACATTTTGCCCACATTTTGGAATTAATATGAGACATTAATGAATGTGTTTTCCTTTAACCCACAGTTTGGAAGATACTGTGTTTTCAATTCATTTTTATTTTTTCATTTACTTAGTGAGACCAATAAACATATGTATCATATAGACAAAGAATCCTGACCTTTTACCCAACACTGGAGGTGCCATTTACATCAGTCAATAATGATGGCATCTCTTGCTTGCCTTTTTGCAGTTTATACCATGTACCCCTGGGTATGGACAGATACTTGCAGGCAAAAACCTCACAGCATGTATTTTAAAACTACTAAGACACAAAGTTAATCTTTGGATATATAATGTTATATTTGAATTGTGTAGAATGGGCATATCCAGTAACTGATAAAATTCTGGAAGAAATTTTCATTAGATTAGTCTTTATATAAATGTGCTTATATTTCTTTTAGAAATTGGAGGTTTTGATATATCCTTAGCCCTCCTGAAAATGTATCACTATGTAAAATGCAAATGTGTAATTATTTCCTAACTTGCTTTATTCACTTAAAACATACCAGTTCATACCACAAAGATCTTTGGACTCAGATAAATGCAGTAACTCCTGGTGAAGGGACTTTGGTAGGACAGTGGCCTAGAGCCCTATTTTTCTCCAGATTTCAATTTAATCTCACCATTCCTATCTGAATAGCCTTCTCTATCGTAAACTTCTTGGGGATAGGACAGTTAAGTGCTGTTAATTATTATTTTCCAACAAGGTTTCAGTTGCTCTGCTCTGTCTAGGACTCAAGTTTCAGAGTCCAGATTGCGTCATCATTCTGCTAACTGCACTCACTTAAACACAGTTCTATTGCAGCAGGCCCCTAAGGCCTGAGATCCAGCGCTTCTCTGTAGGTGTCTCTTATAGTTTCATACAGTTGTCACTGAGTTGTCTCCTTAAATGAGAGTACATAAAATTTTATTCACCGCTACAGCACAAAATACTGCATGTCTGAATTATAGATCTGTTATTTTCTGTATTTTGAAGCAGACCACTTCAATCTCATTTTTAGTGGTCAGAGGGAAGGTAAAAAGAATTATGGAAGTTAAAATCAACAAATAGTAGTAGTACTCAATCACCCAGTGATCAATACTAAATCTGCTCTAAGCAGTTTTCTTTAAATGAATTTTTGATGAATACTGAGTTTTCTTCTTAATGTTCCATTTGTTGTTGTTTAACTTACTATGCAGCTTGCTTTGAGCTAAATATTTTGTGTGCATTATTTCACCAATGAGGAAACTAAAGTTCACAGAAATTAAGTTACATAGCTAATAAGCACCTGAACCAGAATTAAAACTCAAGTCTTCTGAGTTTCCAAAATCTGTGCTATCATACCATATGCCTCACAAAAGACCCATACTTGTTTGTGGAATATAACAACAACAAAATATTTTAAAGAAAGGCAAGGATAATCTCCATATTTTACCAGAGAAAAAATATGTTAAAATCACCTCTGGCAGTACCGCTATGCCAACACAATGGGCTCTGTTGCACAGAAAAAAATATATATTTTAAAAAATATTTTTAGAGTCTATATAATTATCATGAACAATCATAATCAAATCACCTCCCTTTTACATTCACATACAATGTAGTTATGCTGCATAATTCCTAAAACAAACGCTACTGATTTTTAATTATGCTTTGAATTAGGTACAGGGAATTGGCAGAAAAGAGCATTTTTTTTTAAAGATGTATTTATTTATATTACAGAGAGAGGGCAGGGGGAGGGGAGAGAAAAATCCCAAGCTGACTCCATGCTGGACATGGAGCCCGACCCAGGGCTCGATCCCAGGACCCTGAGATCACGACCTGAGCTGGATGCTTAACCAACTAGGCCACCAGGTGCTCCGGCAGAAAAGAGCATTTAAACTCTCTTTATTGGTAGACAAAATAACCATGTCAAATATTTTATTTAGAAAATGATGAACATGGGGGCGCCTGGGTGGCTCAGTCGTTAAGCATCTGCCTTCGGCTCAGGTCATGATCTCGGGGTCCTGGGATCGAGCCCCACATTGGGCTCCCTGCTCCATGGGAAGTCTGCTTCTTGCTCTCCCACTCCCCCTGCTTGTGTTCCCTCTCTCACTGCCTCTCTCTGTCAAATAAATAAATAAAATCTTTTAAATCAATCAATCAATCAATAAAAATAGAAAATGATGAACATGTTGTACATAAATGTTGAATCACATATATTGTACACCCGAAACTAATATTCCACTGTATGTTAACTAACTGGAATTCAAATAAAAACTTAAAAAATAAGTAGATTAAAAAGGATCTAATCTTTAAAAAATAATAAATAAAAAAATAATGATCACCCAAAAAAAAAAAATCTATAAACCCACTACCCTCATGGAATAGTCTTTTCCTTTGTGATTTCTTCTTTTGCTTCAACTCTCAGAAAGTAATTAAATGATATTTTTAATACTTTTTCTTGTATGTAAAAGGTAACAGCATCTTTAGCGATAATGGCATGAGAAAATTTGAGAGGACGGTAGTGCTCATACTGGTATTTTCTCAGTTTTGGTCTGTGTACACATGCATGTGTACAAACATGTATATATACATGTATAAAACTAATATCAGTGCTGATGATAACTAAATTAAATTAAATGCTATATCATACATTTTTAAAAATATGCTACTTGAAACATAATTTTTCATCTTTGTGTGGAATAGGCTTCATTTTATTTTTTTTAAAATCCCTTAGCTAACAGTGTGGATTTTCCAGCATATCCTGCATCTTCAAATTATATCCGTGGTTATAACCATGCTTATGGCTGTATATGTTCTCCTCTGCAAGAGTAAGTGTTACTTGCATGTATTTATTCTATTTTAACAAGTTTTTTAGTTCAATTTGTCATTTCTACTAAAGGTTTCCTAACTCACTGGCAGGAGTGTGTGCTACCATATTCTGTTAGGGGAAAAAAAATTGCCCCTAAATGCAATTAATTTTTGTAAGTATTTTCATCATCAGAATGGATCATTCCCTATAAAGTATGGTTTGAGGTCTCTGTGGCTAGTCATACATACACATTCCCCTCTATCCCCTCATCTCCAGTGAATCTTAACCTGATGATTTATATTTCTGTTTGAGTTACTTCTGTGAATTATTAAGGACTTTTTGTAAATTAAAAATACATTTCCCTAGAATTATAATACGCTCACATTTATCAGCAATGAATGCTTTACCTTAAATGAATTCTTTCCAGTGGACTACCTACAAATACCTGCAGAATGAGACCTACAATAGGTAAATTTGGAAAGAGCTAGGAGAAATCAGAGGAGTCACTGCCTATAGGTAACCAGCCTAGGAATAAATGGTAACATAAAATACACGTATTTTGTAAATGTATGTACATTAATTCAATGTATATCATTTCACAAATTCCTTAAGTTTTAGCTTTTGCTAAATGATTTCATACAAGTAAAAGATATTGGTACATAAAAACATGTAAAATTTTGGGCGCCTGGGTGGCTCAGTTGGTTGGGCTACTGCCTTTGGCTCAGGTCATGATCCCGGAGTCCCTGGATCGAGTCCCGCGTTGGGCTCCCTGCTCGGCAGGGAGTCTGCTTCTCCCTCTGGCCCTCCCCCCTCTCATGTGCTCTCTCTCATTCTCTCTCTCACAAATAAATAAATAAAATCTTAAAAAAAAAAAAAACATGTAAAATTTTATATTGGCCAGATATAAACCTCTCAATCAGAGGAGAAAAAAAAAAAAACATGAAGAAAGTCAAAATAAAATTACATTTTAGACTGTATTCCTTAATATTTTCTCTACTGAATTAGAGAACTGAAATTCACAGTTACGCATATTAATGGACAGGATCATTGGTGCAGATGGTGACAATGGTGGTCTTTCCAGCCACCTGTCAATTTTGAATCTATGGTCAAACTTTATTCTCCACAGCAGGAGAAATCAAAACAAGGGAAGGATTACTGCTTCAGATCAGTTGGATAAATCAACGGTTGGCAGGGACTGTAGTTGGGAAGCTACACATTCTGATGTGTGTTTCACAGGCTAAGTCTCCTTCTTGCATCTTGTCAATTTTCCCTTTCCACTGCAAAAAACATGGGACAAAAGCTCTGATCTAGACATCCCATCTAGGGTGGGAGCTCTGCCTAGCATCCTGTTAGAGGAAAAGATACAGTCTCATCCATAGTCTCAGAGAAAGGTACTCACAAAAAAGTGACTCTTTTGTATCTCTCTTTCCACGCAGCACAACATTTTGGGCAGGCAACATTTGTAAACAAGTCATGTAGTAAACTTATAAAACTTACTATCAGTAGTAAAGGTACTGTTTAGTAAATACTGGAAAGGTTTTCTGAAGCATGTAAAGCCCTAACAAACTCAAATAGAGATTTAAAACCTTTTCAACAGCTGGTGAATGTTCTCAATCTAGCTGCCTGAGGCACTGTGAAAATAGTCTAAACTCCATAGACAAGAGTATAAGAAAATGGACACAGGGTTTGTTGGAGGAGTGGTCTTCATACCCCCCAAAAGAATTTTGTAAAACTGTACTTTGCCTTGCACAGTTTTAAATTGATATTAAATTTTTTCATAAGATTAAGAGGGTGCAAATTTCAGCACTCTAAATATTGACACTTAAAAAACGTGTTATATCATTCTTGTAAACATACCCAATAAACTCTGAATACCATAATAACTGGAAACCTACCATAACTATCAATTTCAAAATACATACAACCTCTAACAGTCAGAAATTTACATCATTGATTTTCTCCTTGCTCCCACATTCTTACTTTTTTCCCCTCATATAATTTAGTCCTAATAGAATATATTTTATGGTTTGAATTCTTTTATTCTTTTATTAATCACCCTGTCATTCTTCTTTGAAAAAATACATGCTTAATTTTAAAAATCCATTTTATTTCCTGTGACCTTAAGTATCTAAATGTTACAAAATATATGTGTGTACAGATTAAATTATTATTACATGATCAAAGTAAAAAATATATTTATGTTATATAACTACTAAATATAAAAGAAAACTTATTGAAAACACACCTTTTATTATTAGCAAAAATTAGATAGCACTTATTTTGTGCCAGGAACTTTATAAACAACTTACATATATCGGTTCATTTGATCCTCCCAATAACCTCGTGAAGTAGGTAGTACTACTATCTCCATTTTGCAGAAAGAAAATGGAAGTCCAGAGAGATGAAGTAATTTTCTCGAGGTTAAACATAGGTAATAGCAAAGCTCAGCTTCAAACCAGTGCAAACTGGTTCCAGAGTCCATGCTTCTAACAATTACAACTCATTTAACTGTGTATTGGTAATACTAATAAATTGAGATAGCACTTACTATTGTCTACTCCTACTTGGCATTTTTATGAATGTAAGCACTGAGAAAATGTTTGCATAAATAAATGGGTTAAAATGAAAAGAGTGTAATTCCAGGACTTTCATTAAATGCCTTGAATTCTTTTGTGTTATATACCACAAATTACATAGTGACCTATAATCAAAAACTATTTTTAATGACCTATCAGCTGACAACTAAATTTTATTGAAAGCAAAGAATTGACGACATGACTTGGTAAGGATTTATTACCCAATCACTAGTCATTCACTTTCTGTCATTCACTTTTTTATATGCCAAAGTAAAGTACCATAGTATTCAGGGAAGATGACAGTACCTTTGTTCTGTAAAGCAACAGAAGAAGGATGATATGAACAGGCTAGTGGAAAAGGAGAAGCCTACATTTCCATCAGAGATGGACTCAGATCAGTCTAGGGAAAAGGTACATATGGAAGTTAGAGATTTGTAAATTTATTCATTTAAATGTTATTCATTCTCTCATACCCTTTGGAAAGTCTTCACATTTTCCAGTTTGAAGATTACTGGATTAGAATATAAAATACTACAGTCCTCCTAATGTCATTTGGAAAGAATATTTCAAAATGTTAAATGCACAAAACCTTTGACCTAGAAATTCCATGTATTTGTAGAAAGTGCAAATGGGGGCGCCTGGGTGGCTCAGTTGGTTAAGCGACTGCCTTCAGCTCAGGTCATGATCCTGGAGTCCCGGGATCGAGTCCCACATCGGGTTCCCTGCTTAGCAGGGAGTCTGCTTCTCCCTCTGACCCTCCCCCCTCTCATGCTCTCTCTATCTCATTCTCTCTCTCAAATAAATAAATAAAATCTTAAAAAAAAAAAAGTGCAAATGGATACATTACAAAGATGTTTTATTGCAGCTTTATTTATAGTAGCAAAAAGTGAAGGAAAAACCCAACTGATAATCAATAAAGGATTGATTACATAGAGAATGAAATACTATAATTATATTATAATACAGTTATGAAAAACAAGTGGATATGTATGTATTAGCAGAAAGAAGTGCATGATATCCTACTAAGAGGGAAAATAAAGCTAGTTGCAGAAAAAAATTATCTTATTTTTGAAAAAAAAATGTGTGGGGTAGGTATACATATATGTATGCTATCTTTGTATATACATAGACAATAGTCTGAAAAGATACAGACAAAAGTATAAATAGTGATTAGTTCTGGGGAACGGGATAATTATGAAAATTCTGTATTGTTTAAATTTTTATAAGCATACATTACTTTTGTAATTTTTTTAAAAAGTTAACAAAATGACAAAAAGGAAAAGCTGACTGAAGACTGTAACGTATAGTCTGACTACTTAATATTTTTATGTAAAATGTTTATGAGTGCAAATCACTCTGCCCTTTTTTTGTATCCTTCCTTCCCCCCTTCCTTCAGTAACTGTCCTATCATCAGCACTTTGGAGGGAATCCATGGTGAATGAGACAATAATCCTGCTTTCTATCAGTTATAAATTCAATAGATAAATCTAAAAATCTTTATATTTTTTAACTCTTCCTTTGTTTACAGGAACCCAGCACATTCCAAACTAGTGATGTTTATCCAGACAGAAATGAGAGGAAAATTGTCCCCATCA
Organism: Mirounga leonina; assembly: GCF_011800145.1. NCBI lineage: Eukaryota > Metazoa > Chordata > Mammalia > Carnivora > Phocidae > Mirounga > Mirounga leonina. Next base: position 20,268,363 of record NW_023270854.1, read on the forward strand.
GTAATTGAAGAACCATGCCTTCCAACTTAGTAAGCTTCGTCCTCAGTGCCAAGGATGGAATAAAGACACTCAGAGCTCCAGTAGGATGTGGGTACCATTCATAGCAGCCACTCATCATTCCTAAAGAAGTGAGCCGTAGAAAAGCATGTGTGGCAGTTACTGCAGTTTACTTCCAAGTCAGTATGCATAAACACTGTTAAACTATTCTAGACCGTATCCTTGTACAAATTACTGAAGGCATTCTGTGGAAATAAGAACTCCTAGTTGTACAAGAGAACAGCATTAAATATAGTTTTTAATCATATAAGAATGATGTTAATAACAAGTGTTCTTAATGCACTTTTATCTGTTGCTTTTTTTCCCCTGGAAAATACTCTGCAAAAGGATCAGTAAGAAAACATACACAGTCAGAGGTCAGCACTAATTAAAAATTAAAATATATTTTAAATTGTTTTTTCTTTGCTTACTGCTTAAATTGATCATTTACAAATAAAAAGATCATTTTATGATCTTCTCATAAAAATTGAGAAGAATTCCAATAGAATGTATGAAGAATGGTATCTAAAATTTAAAATTGAATGAATCATGAATCAGTTTCTGGTTCTGGCCAAGCTGTAGTAACCCATTCCTCCCAAATCCTTCCTCTTAAAACTAAAAGACTCTGCATAGAAGCATATGAAGATTCAAGCATATGTAAAAAGAAGGCGGCAAACTGCCTAGTGACCTTAGGACTTGAGGAATGACATAGCAGTCATTGTCGGGGTCTCCTTGTTGCCTTCCATATATTCCAAACAGGAACCTGGAACCACCACCTGGCAGGAACAACAACAAAAGCTTCTTCCTCATAGCTCTAGAAGTAGCTATGAACAAAAGGGTGGCCTAATGGAACAAAATCTACAGCAGCCAAACATCAACCTAAAAACTGTGCCCACTCACTCTTTGGTTTCAGTGGGGCAAAGTAGAGAGATGATCTTACACTCCACCTTGCTTCCATCCCACAGAAGCAGGTGGTGGTGCTCTGACAGAGTTGAGCAGAAGTAGCACTATGACTGCCCTTCCAGGTGGTATAGGCTGACTAACCTGGGGGCTGATTTTCCATCTTCCACCCAGCAAAAGCAGGTAGTGGTCCTCTGATATCCCTCCTGGGGTAGTGTCAGTTGGGGTCCTGTGTCCCCCACTTAGCAACAACAAGACTTAGCCAGCTAGTGCAAAGAAGTGTGGGTCACTATTCACTGCCCTGCCCCGAACCCCAGTGTCACCAAGGCCCAGCAGGATGCTGCACCTCCATGCCCACCCAATGCATTCCAGTGGTTTCCCCTCTGTAGTGTGTTGAACGATGACCTCCAAAAGATATGTCCTTGTCAAATCCCTGGAACCTTAAATGTGACCTTCTTTGGAAAAATGATCTTTTCAGGTATAATTAAGGACCTCAGAATGAGATCATCCTGGATTATTTGAGTGGGTCCTAAATCAAACCTAATCATTAAGTGTTCTTATGAGAGATGTACAAAAGGGAGACACAGTGGAGGAGGCAGAAGAGAGTCAAAGATTGGAGCTTTGCGGCCACAAGCCAATGAACACTTAGAGCCACCAGAAGCTGGAAGAGGCAAGGAAGATTCTCCCCAAAGCCTTCAGAGTAGGCTGCTGACACTTTGATTTTAGACTTCTGGTCCCAGACTATGAGAGAATAAATTTCTGGGTTTTTTAAGCCACCAAATTTATGGTAATTTGTTACAGTAGCCAATGACTTTAGTCAAAATTAAAAATGTATACTCTAGGAAGGACCCTGTGAAGAAAATAAAAAGATAGGCCACAGCCTGGAACAAAATATTTGCAAGATATTTCTGTCAAGGACTTGTATCTAGAATATGTAAAGAACTTTGAAAACTCAAACTCAACAGTATTAAAAAATCCTATTAGAGGGGCACCTGGGTGGCTTAGTCGGTTAAGTGCTTGACTCTTGATTTCAGCTTAGGTCATGATCTCAGGATCATGAGTTCGAGCCCCCCATTGGGCTCCATGCTCAGCAGGGAGTTGGCTTGAGATTCTCTCTTTCCCCCTCTCTGGCCTCCTCTATCTCTAAAATAAATACATCTTTTAAAAAAAATCCTATTAGAAAATGGACAAAAGACATTTCAGTGAAGAGTATATGTAGACGGCAAGTTCACAAAATGACATTCAACATCACTGGCCACTAGGTAAATGCAAATAATAACCACATTGAGTTATCAGTACACACTTGTCAGAATGGATAAAATTTAAAAAAACATAGGGATTATGTCAAGTGTTATTAGTGAGGATGTAGAGAAACTGGATCACTAATACATTGCAGGTGGAAATGTAAAATGGTACAGCTACGCTGAAAAAGACTATGGCAGTGTCTTACAAAATGAAACATTGCATTTACTATGCAACCCAACAATTGTACACTTTATCCCAAGAAATGCAAATGTTCATATAAACACCTGTACACGGGGCGCCTGGGTGGCTCAGTCGTTAAGCGTCTGCCTTCTGCTCAGGTCATGATTCCAGGTCCTGGGATCGAGCCCCGCATCGGGCTCCCTGCTCCGCAGGAGGTCTGCTTCTCCGTCTCCCACTCCCCCTGCTTGTGTTCCCTCTCTCGCTGTGTCTCTCTCTCTGTCAAATAAATAAAATCTTAAAAAACAAAAAAACAAAAAAACCTGTACACAAGGGCACCTGGTGGCTCAGTCGGTTAAGTGTCTGATTCTTGACTTCGGATCAGGTCATGGTCTCGGGGCTCTGAGATTGAGCCCCGTGTTGGGCTCCGTGTTGGGCATGGAACCTGCTTGAGATTCTCTCTCCCTCTCCCTCTGCCCCTCCCCCATCAGCTCTCGCTCTCTCTCAAAACAACAACAACAAAAAACCTGTACACAAAGATTCACAGCAGTTTTATTATAAATAGCCCCAAACAGGCAAAAACTCACATATCCTTTAACGGGTAAACAAACTGTACTAATCCATACATGAAATACTACTAAGCAATACAAAGGAACAATCTATTGATACAATTTAGATGGTCTCAAGGGAATATTGCTGAGTGAAAAATGCCAATCTCAAAAGGTTAAATAGTATATTATTCCATTTATGGCATTCTTGAACTGACAAAATGATGGATATGGACAACAGAACTAGAGGTTTGCTGGGATCAAGGAGGTGGGGCCAAATAGGGAGGTGATTGTGGTTTTGGAAGGGTAGCAGGAGGGATCCTTGTGATAAACCTGTGTGACTGTGATGATGGTCATATGAATCTACATATGATAAAACTCAGAATTGAACACACACACACATGCACATACACATAAATGCGTGCATGTAAAACTGGAGATATCTGATTAAAATCAGTGGATTGTTCCAATGTGGATTTCCTGATTGTGATATTATACTACATTTATGCAAGATACTACCATTGGGGGAAACTGGGTGAAGGAAATATGGCATCTCTCTGCATTAATTTTTTTACAACTACATGCAAAAACACAATTATCTCAAAAAAAGATAGAAAAAAATTTAAAAACCTATCCAACCCTCCCAAATTGAATGAATCATAAAATTATAAACTATAAGGCTATCTCAGAGTCAATATCATGTGTTTTTAAAAATTTTATTTTTAACCTATCACAGATCTCATTTTTTTACCAATATAGTTGATGTGTTTACATTAGAAGTACTTGTTTAACAGTCTTTACAAGCAATTCCTCCACTCAAGAGTTTCTAATCTGGTTGTATGGAATGATTGTTAAGGAGATACCTAACCCCATCAAAAAGTCTGCTTTTGTTTATAAATATTATATACCAAATCTCAAATATATAGAGAGGTACACACCTTTTTGGGAGTTGTCGCTTGAACAGCTTCTGATGTTTCACAGAAAATTATGTCAAAATTCAAGTGTAAGAAGATGCAGAAGTACCATTCTCATGAAGAATGATTAAATTTTTCATAGCAAAGTAACCAGCTCCTCTAATAATCACCTTCTAGATGCAGAAGTTCCTCTACTAGCCTCCTTTGTGTGAGAAAGGATGCACGGAAACCTGGTCGGGAGGGGGACGGGAGGGCATAGTGGGAAAGATGCTGGGAAGTATGGAGAAAACCACTGTGATGTTGAAGAGCAGCTTGACTAAAGGAAGTCTCTGACTTCTGTCCCCAACTCCTTGGATGCTGGTCTCCCTAAAACTCTGCAAATTCTGAGTATTTTTCCTTTTCTAACAAAATTTTCAAAAGACATAATGAAAGATGCAATTATACTATGATTTAGAATGTACCTTATTTTGTGAATATGCCACTTCTACTATTTTCCAATTTAGACTGTACTTTCAGAAGAATGTGAGCCTTTTAGCCACAAACACACAAATCACAAAATTACACATTTTAATACAGTACATTTTTCCAAGAAAGACAAATGATTTTTGAAACTGTTTTCCCCATTACACAAATAGGAAAATGATATATTTAATGAACTTGTATCCTATTTAAGGTAAAATGTAAATAATACCAAAGAAATAATACTAAGTACTGTATCTTTGATTCCTTTTCCTTGTCCTGTCATTATCCCTACATATTATGGTGTTTTACCATTTTGATTACCCCTAAATAGCTAGGAATTTTAGAAGGTACCATCTATAATAACAAAAATTCCATATAAAAGTTTGGTGATAACACTGTCATCCAAATAATATGAAAAATAAAAATAGTTTAGCAATTCTGCACTAATAAGTGTTGGTGAGGATGTGGAGAAAAGGGAAACCTTGTGCACTGTTAGTGGGAATGCCCACTGCTATCGGCACTATGGAAAACAGTATGGAGCATCCTCAAAAAATTAAAAATAAAATTATCATAAAATCCAGCAACTCCACTTCTAGGTATTTTTCCCAAAGAAAATGAAAACACTAACTTGAAAAGACATATGCACCCCTATATTTGATTGCAGCATTATTTATAATAGCCAAGACATGGAAGCAACCTAAATGTCCTTCGAGAGACAAATGGATAAAGAAGATGTGGTATGTATATACACAATGGAATATTACTCAGCCAAAAAAAAAGGCGGGGGCATGAAATCCTGACTTTTGTAACAACATGGATGGACCTAGAGGGTATTATGCTAAGTGAAATAAGTCAGACAAAGACAAATGCCATATGATTTCACTTACATGTGGAATCTAAGAAAAAAAAAATGAATGAACAAACAAAACAGAAATAGACGCATAGATACAGAGAACAAATTGATGCTTGCCAGAGCAGGGGGCGTGGAGGAATGGACAAAATACGTGAAGGGAATTAAGAGGTATAATCTCCCAATTATAAAATAAGACATAGAGATGTAATGTACAGCATAGGGAATATAGTCAATAATATTGTAACAACTTTGGTGACAGGTAGTAACTAGACTTATTGTGGTGAGTATTTCATAATGTATATAAATGTCAAGCCACTGTTACCCATCTGAAACTAACACAATATTATATGTCAATTATTCTTCAATAAAAAAATAAGTTTTTGACCAGTTTCTATTATCACCATCATAAAATGAACCGGGATATAAGGATAAATCTGAGGTTTTATCCAAAAATATTACAATTTTGTTTCAAGAATTTAGACGTCAACACTTTAAAGTTTGACAGAGTGCAGGGACAAATAATTTCTCAGTGTTGTCAGCTACTGGACTAAACCTGCAGAAACTATACATATTTGATATTATAAAACACACAAGTTCAAGTGGAGTCTATAATAATCATTTTAATAAGTTGTTTTAAGTTTTATCCTCCATTTAAAGGTTGTTTTGGGATTTAATGGGTCAGAAGAAAGTATGTTTTCACCACCACTTTTTTTCCCTAACACTTTCTTTGTATACTTTGTGATGAAGAGGATTCATCAAGTATATTGTAATAAATTATTATGACTACCAATTACCACAATAATAATATATAATAGACAATCACAAAACCTCAGGGGCATATAACTGCTACCTTTATTTATCTGTTAAGTCTGTGGGTAATTTAGGCCGGGATCAGCTGGGCTCCCTCACAGGCCCAGCAATTGACTTTGAGTCATGTGAAAAAGGATGGACAACTGGAAAGCTGGGCTGTGCTTCGCCTCATCCTCCAGCCGCCTAGCCCAGGCATGTTCTAATGATGAAGGCAAAGGGAGGAAGTGGAAACATTGTGTTTTTTCAAGTCTAACATCCCATTGGCAAAGCAAGTCACATGGCCAAACTTGTAATCAATAAGCAAAGAAATCAAATCTGACCTTTTAGTGAAACTGTAGAGTCAGATGGTAACAGAGTATGAATACAAGAGGTGGAGAAGTGAGACCATTAATGCAACTGTTCTAGGACAGTTCACTCACTCTCTGGCCATAATCACATCCCTTCCACATGCAAAATACATTCACTCATCCCAGGACCCCCAAAGTTCTCATACAATCACAGCATCAGCCCTCAAGTCTAGGATTTCGTGATATACGTCAGGTCCAGATGCAGCTCCTCTTGATCCAGAGATCTATGAAATAAAATGACAAGATGACAATGCCCCTCTGCCTACACACACACACACACACACTATATAATAATTAAAAGAGAATAGAATAACCACAATAAATAGTTCGCTGGAAGGGGGGAAGAAATGGAAGCATATAGTCGCTGGTTCCTAACAATTCTGATCACCTACTGGGCCTACCTCTCTGGCAACGGGGAAATGGTTCCTGATTGGAGCCCAATCTCTAATTGTATTCTGGGAGTTGCTCCCTGACTCACTGCTCCCCATAGCTTTTTGTTATACTATCTGAGATGTCATGTCCTTCTTTTCCCATCCTTGTTAGCAGCTGAGTGACTTTCTCAAGCTGCTTCCTGCCAAAGACAGTCAAGGCCCAAGAGACATTTTTATAGCAGGATCATCTTTTAGTTTAGCCCAAGCAGTTGCTGTTTTTGCTAGTACCACTTTCTTTAAAATTTTTGAGCTTCCTTGTCTGGTTCTGGTCCATCACACACCCAAAAGCCGTACCTATAATTGGTAGCAATATATGCTTCTTTAGATTGTCTTACTGCTACTTTTGGATCTGGATTCTCTGGGACCACCCCCTTGGCTTTTGTCCACCTGAGAAGATCTACTCAGTACCCACCTTAACTCAGAGGTCTTATCAAAATATCTGATGGTTACAATCTTGATTTGATGTTTGATGTGTGCCCATGTCTTACTTTGAGACTTTGCTAGTGGAGCTGGCTAGAAATAAGACAACAGTTTCCTCCCTTTCTTCTTCCTTCTTAGTTCAACTCTTTCTTGTAGGAGTACTTTAGCCTACACAGCTAAAAACCACCAGGTGGCACTTTCTTCGTTTTGCCTGGAGACGTCCTTGCCCAAAGCCAAAAGTTCATTAGGTTTATTTCCTGTTTTCTAAGATAGCACAAACAGCTGTTTTATCAAATGCGTCATAACAGCTTCTTTTTTAAAAAAAAAAATTTATTGTTATGTTAATCACCATACATTACATCATTAGTTTTTGATGTAGTGTTCCATGATTCATTGTGCATAACACCCAGTGCTCCATGCAGAATGTGCCCTCTTTAATACCCATCACCAGGCTAACCCATCCTCCCACCCCCCTCCCCCACAACAGCTTCTTAATAAAGCAGTTTCCTCACCATTACTCCAGCTTCAGTGAACAGTTTTCTCACCTTGCTACCGTCCAAAAGCCAACAGCATATACTTCAGGTTTTTGTTGTACAGCTCCCCACCTTCAGTACCAACTTGGGTAGCTGTAATCTATTACTCAAATAATGCCACAACGCAAATAACCACATTTTTTAAAAAAGATTTTATTTATTTGACAGAGAGAGACAGCGAGAGCAGGAACACAAGCAGGGGGAGTGGGAGAGGGAGAAGCAGGCTTCCCACGGAGCAAGGAGCCCGATGCAGGGCTCGATCCCAGGACCCCAGGATCATGAACTGAGCTGAAGGCAGACGCTTAACGACTCAGCCACCCAGGCACCCTTAACCACACCCAGGCGCCTCTAACCACACATTTTTTTGTTGACTCAAAAAGAATGTATGTTCGGGCGCCTGGGTGGCTCAGTCGTTAAGCGTCTGCCTTCAGCTCAGGTCATGATCCTGGGGTCCTGGGATGGAGTGCCGCATCGGGCTCCTTGCTCCGTGGGAAGCCTGCTTCTCCCTCTTCCACTCCCCCGGCTTGTGTTCCTGCTCTTGCTGTCTCTATCAAATAAATAAAATCTTTTTAAAAAAAGAATATATGTTCATCATAAAGTTATTGAATAATTGCACCCTTTCAATATCCACAGTAATTCAATCTTTTAAAATATTTATTATTGAAGTACAGTTGACATATGAGGTTATATAAGTTTCAGGTGTGCAATATAGTGATTCAACAATTCTATACATTACTCAGTGCCCACCATAAGTGTAGTCACCATCTATCACCTTAAATTATTACAATATTATTGACTATATTCCCTATGCTGTACTTCTCTGTGACTTATTTTGTAACTGGAAGTTTGTATCTCTTAATCCCCTTCACCTATTTCATTCATTCCCCAACTCCCTCCCCTTTGGCAACCACCAGTTTGTTCTCTATAATCTATGAGTCTGTTTTCTTCGTTTTATTTTTCAGTTTCCACTATAAATGAAATCATATGGTACTAGTCTTTCTCTGCCTGACTTATTTCACTTAGCATAATACCCTTTAGGTCTGTCCATGTTTTCACAAATGGCAAGATGTAGTGCTTTTTTTATGGCTAAGTAATAATCCAGTGTGTATACTGTATACATACACCCCCCCCCCACATCTTCTAATTATCAATCTCTTTCCCTATTCAATAATTTGAAAATTGTTTTCTATGTAAAAGTAGCAGTTTTCACACTCATCATTTACTGCAACATTTTACTTTGCAATAACAATTACAAATTTATACTCTGATGGAATTGCAAGAGAAAGCTCATGAGATTTTTTTGGTTATATCTGGAAAGCTTACTTTATATTTAAACTGAATACTTAGATGCTAATAATAAATTTAAATATGACTTATTTTTGTGACTAGAATCATTAACAATGATTAGATATGATGGCAACCTATATAATCATATGGTAATTTCATGCATAATTTCAGTAAAGCCACAAATGATGCTAAAGTAGTTGATTATTCAACTGCCCAAAAACCAAATAACTGAATTTGGCTGAATACCAAGACTAAAGCTAAACTTTGGTATCCCTAAGTTAAATAATACAGATACTGGAAGTGTATGGCTCCCCATTCTTTTTACTGCTAGAGTGTTATATCAAAAAAGCTGATGACACTTAATTAGAATACTATAATCTGGCTAAATCTAAATATTCTATCAACTTCTCAGGTTTTTCTACTTCAATATATCTGTATCCCCATAAGTTTGGTTCAGATAAATCAACTGCAGGATGAATTTTATCACAGTTCAGGTTTGTAATATGATATAAAAAATTGCCACTATGATACAAACATATTGTAGTAACCACTTTTTAAAAATTCAATAGTAATTTATATAATATATAATTATTTTATAATATATATTATATACACATAATTATTACATGTATATTTATACATTTACATGTATAATTACATGTACATAAAATATACATATAATTATACATGTAATTTATATAATTATATATAAAATTATAATTTATATTATATATAAAATTATATATAAAATTATATATAAAATTATATATAAAATTATAATTATATATTATAATTAAAATTATAATTTATATATAATTTTTACATATGTATATATAATTATATAATTATATATTCAAATATATATATAAATTACTATTCTGTACATATATATTATATACATATATATGCACATGAACACACAGACACACACACACATAACTGACATTCTGTATATTGGCTCACTCACCTTCATTCTACCTTGCTCCTAATTAAAGAGGATGGAAAGCTAAAAAAAAACAGGCATCCCAGGAGCTGACTGCACCTAGTCTTTGGTCGCAAATTAGGTTACACCCATTGGATGAAGTCTTGTGAGAGCTGAGTGAGGCAGAGGCCATTTTTCCTATTTTGTTGTTGTGGTTGTGGTTGTTGTTGTGGTTGTGGTTGTTGTTTCTGCTGGCCAGCAAGGACAACTGACAAGTGAGGGCTTTTCTTCTGTGTTCCAATGTCCACCTGCCAGATTCTTCTGTGCCAAAAGGTGGGTATGTCAGTGACAGAGGCAGCAGCATCTTCTTGATTTCTTGTTCCCGATCACTGGGACACAATTGTAGGTGACTATTCTCCAGCCTTCCAGATGTCAAGCAGTGGCAGTGGTGACAGCCTATTTATTTCAGCTCCTTGAATTCATAGTTTCACCAATGGCTTCAAACGAGACAGCTTACCTGGTGGGCTGGTTCTGTCTAGTTCTCAGATGTGATTCTAGAGGCCAAGCCCAGAACCCCCTCCTTTAGCAATGCAATAATTTTGTAAGCATCTAACTTACTATATTAAATCTTCTTGCCTAAAATATCTACAGAAGTTCCATCTCCCTGACCAAAACATTTGAAAGAAGTTTACAGTTATCCCAAAGTATTGTAGCATATTTTAAAAATATTTTTTCAATATCTTAAATTTTTAATACACCTAATATATAATAAATACAATTTAGGAAAGAAAGCATACCCAAATATCACCAAATTATGAGAGCTTCACCTTTACATATCAAAGGCAGAACTCTTTGTAAGACATTGTTGTTAATGTCAATCAACTTCATAGGAGAACAAGGTTATATATGGAGATTATATCTATTTGTTCCAAAAAAAAAAAAAAGACAGTACAGGTAACGTTGTGAGATAACAAATGAGAGTAAATTCCACACAACTCAATCATTTATTTACAAGTGGAAATAGTATGCAAAAGAGAGAAATGTGGTAAATAAGAAAACAAAATAAATCTAAGTTTATAGACAAAGGACAAAAACTTGGACCCATGCAAGGCAGGTAACTGGGATGAGATGGCCCAGGAACCTCACAGGACTATCCTCTCAGTAAAATAGTGAATTAGAACAAAATAATCCAACCATAAAATAAAAGACAAATGAATGGGTTTAGGGGAAAAGGTAGAAGTATCCCCTGCCTACAAATCATGCCCACAGTCTGTCCAGATCTAGGGTTAAATTGTACAGATGAGAAAGTAAAATGGTCCAAAATTATGGTTTCCCAAAGGGCTGGCAGAAACAAGTGTATATATTTTTTGGAGGGGCACATCGGTATCCAGACCTTATAGGAGTCCCACAAATAAAGTCCAACAAGTATGAGCCCACAATCAAAAATCATAGAATACCTGAGAAAAAAGACCAGCATGAATAAATTGTCAGAAGAAATAATAAATAAGACAAAGAATTAAGAGTCCTCCACCAAAGAACTCAAACATTTGTATTACCTAATACAGAATTAACATGACTATGTTTAAAACAAGTAAAATAAAGACAGGACTAATAAACTGGTTTAATACAGAGTATAAGAAAAGGTTTAAGTAGTTTTTAAGAAAACAAAATAGAGGGGCACCTGGGTGGCTCAGTCGTTAAGCATCTGCCTTCGGCTCAGGTCAGGATCCCAGGGTTCTGGGATTGAGCCCTTCATCAGGCTTCCTGCTCCATGGGAAGCCTGCTTCTCCCTCTTCCACTCCCCCTGTCTGTGTTCCCTCTCTTGCTGTGTCTCTCCCTATCAAATAAATAAATTTTTAAAAATGAAATAGAACTTTATCATTCTAGAAACAATACAGGAAAGAAACAATCTAGGTATTTTAAGTAGAAAGGGATGGATTTAATACAGCTAAATTGCTACCTAGAACATTGTTGGAAAAGTTGGATGGGCAGGTTCTCAGCCAAGGGATGTCTCCCAGAATACTAGGGAGGCATCCTACCAGAAGAGCTACTCCTTCTAAGTCTACATTGGAAATATTACGTGTAAGAACATATATTACAGCTGTAATTCAAACATTAGGAAATCATTACTTTTACTTCTGCAAATACTTCTTGACATCTATGAATTGGTGACTGGGCATTGGAACAAAGAGTCCAGTCACCATCTCCATAACAATTCTATCTCCAGAAAACTGGAGAACAAACTGAGCAATATCACTACAAAAATGACTCATGTTTGCACAGCCTTACTTGTCAGCAGAAAATAAATAGGCAGGACTCCATCTCACCTTCACCGTGTAAATTTTGTTACATTTTTCACCTTTCAAAAATCATGGGATTACATCTAACTGATAAAATCTAATTTTCCCCTGAAGGACTCATGCTACATTAACAATATGATGCTAACATCACTTGGTAAAGAGAAGTGGGTAAAAACTAACTGAAAAACATATCCCTATATTATCCCTACATTGTCCCTAGACTAATTGCTGCTCTGGTTGCATCTAATAAAATAGCCCATTAAAGTGACCAAGAACCAAACTCGTGAATATTTACAGAAAAGCAAAAACACCAATTATGCAACGTGGTAAAATTCACAACTACTACAAAACAATTTATGGGGTACCTGGGTGGCTCAGGTCATGATCTCAGGGTCCTGGGATCAAGCCCCGAATGGGGCTCCCTGCTCAGCAGGGAGTCTGCTTCTCCCTCTCCCTCTGCCCCTCCCCCCCCAGCTTGTGCTCTCTCTCTCAAATAAATTTTTAAAATCTTAAAAAAAGACTTCATTTAAAAAAAATTACCAAGCATACATATAGCAGAAAAATATGAGCCATAATGAGGAGAAAAGCAAATGAACAGAAATAGCTGCAAATATGACACAGGTATCAGTTAGTAGGAAAAGACCTTAAAACAATTAAGTTAATATTAATATTCCACGTATTCAAGAGGGTAGAGGAAAAACTGAGTATATTAAAAGTAGAGACATGGAAGGTACAAAAACAACCCAAATCAGATATCCAAAGAAATAAAATGTCTGACACAAAAACCATAGTGAATAGAAGTAACAGCTGACAAACTATGTGAGAAATAATTAGTGAACTTGACGACAGAGCAATGAAAACTAATCAGAAGTTAAGAGACAGAAAAAATACTGAAAAAAATAATTAACTATCGGTGGGCTATTGAACAACTTGAATGGAAATATCTCATTCAAGTCCCCAAAGAAGAGGGTGGGAGGCATAAAAATATTTGAATAAACAATAGCTGAAATTTTTCCAAATTTGGTGAAAACTATAAATGAACAGATTCCAGAAACTTGACAAATACTTAGCACAACAAACATGAATAAAACTATACCAAAGAATATCATAATCAAATTTCTTAAAACCAGTAATAAAGAGAAAACCTTAAAGGCAACCAGACCCCTCCTTCCCACATTAAAAAACAAACAAACAAACAAAAAACACGTACAACTTAGAATTCTATACCCAGCAAAATTATCTTCAAAAGAATAAAGGTAAAATGAAAACATAAGACATAAGCCATAAGAATGCTGAAAGAATTCATGTCCAGCAAACTTGCACTACAAAAATATGTTAAAGAAAGTCTAACAGGCAGGAAAAAAAAGATACCAGATGGAAATATAGATCTACAAAGAAATGAAGAGCACCAGAAATGTGGGTATATTTAACAGCATTTTCCCCCTATTTTTATTTTATTTTATTTTATTTTTTTAAAGATTTTATTTATTTATTTGAGAGAGAGCGAGTACATGAGAGGGGGGAGGGTCAGAGGGAGAAGCAGACTCCCTGCCGAGCAGGGAGCCCGATGCGGGACTCGATCCTGGGACTCCGGGATCATGACCTGAGCCGAAGGCAGTCGCTTAACCAACTGAGCCACCCAGGCGCCCTTCCCCCTATTTTTAAATCTCTTTTTAAAATTTGATTGTATAAGGATGCCTGGGTGGCTCAGTCAGTTAAGTGTCCAACTCTTGGTTTCAGCTCAGGTCATGAGCTTAGTGTTGTGAGATTGTGCCCCATTTTGCGCTTCAAGCTCAGTGTGGAATCTGCTTCTCTCCCTTTCCTCCTCCCTCCTCCTCTGTCCCCCTTCCCTCTCTCTGCCCACACGCATGCTCTAAGACAAAGAAAAAAAATCTTTAAAATTTGATTATATAAAGCAAAAATAAAAATAAAAAAATATATTATGGGGCTACAATGTATGGAGGAGTAAAATGTATGGTAACAATAGCACAAAGGCCAGTGGGGAGAAATGGAAGTAAGTACATAAGGGGTTTAAGGCCCCTAAACATAAAGTAATAGTTAGAGAATTATAGTATCAACCCTAAAGCAACCATTAAGACGGCAAAGCAAAGAGTTTATAGGTAACAAGCCAATAAAGGAGATAAAAGAACGATAAAAAAAAATACTCAATCCCAGTAAAAGCCTGAAGAGGAAAAAAAAAAAAAACAGAACAAAGAACACATGGGGAAAAATAGAAAATAAATAGCAGACTGGTAGATTTAAATAAAACTATATCGGTCACCATGTTAATATGAATGGCCAAAAACCCCAATTAAAAGGCAAAGATATCAGACTGAATGAAAAAGCAAGACCCAACTATTTGTTGTATAACCCCCCCCCAAAACATCATTTTTTACATAAACATACAAATAGGTTCAAAGGGTGGGGAAACACACTAGTCTAACATTACTTTTTACAAAAGCTATAGTGGCTCTTATGAAGAAACTGGTCTTCAGAGCAGGTCATTTCAGAATGATAAAGGGGCCAATTCCTTAAAACATAATAGCCCTGAATGTGTCTTCAAATAACATGAAGCAAAACTTGATAAAAAACTGCAAGGAGAAAAAGATACATTTATAATTATAGTTGGAGATTTGAATACTCTTCTCTCAATTATTAATATACAAAAATATCAGTAAGGATACAGAAGACTTGAATACTAACTAACTAAAGCTAATTGACATTTATACACTATTCCATCCAACAGCAAAACATACATTCAAGCGCACACATAACATTTACTAAGGTAGGGCACATTTGGGGTCATAAAACATCTCAAGACTTATTTCAAAATATTCTGCAGTAGAATTTATCTGGTCTTTGTCCTGGCATGGAGCTCCTAAAACCCTTAGAATTTCCCAATGTGTCTTTTTTATTCATCATGGTATATGCTAATGAGGTGACTCATGGGGCGGGGGGAAGGGTGGGGGGGGGCTAGTTTATGTCAACAGGAAGGCTTAGGATGGCAAGAGCCCACACCAAAAAGACCACCACATGATTAGAATATTGAGACTTGGAGCCATCCTGACATCCTGGGAGGGTAGGAGCCCTGGGGAATTGGAGACTGAGTTTAACCACAAGGTCAATGATTTACTAAACCCTCCCAACATGATGATACCCTAAGAAAAACTCTGGACTTCCTTAGATCTTTAAAAGTTCTCATCACAAGGAAAAAAAAATTTTGTAACTAAGAATGGGGATAGATGCTAGACTTACTGTGGTGATCATTTTACAACATATACAAACATCGAATGATTATATTGTACCCCTGAGATAGTATGTCAATTATATCTAAATTTAAAAAGAAAACAACTGTTATCTAGGATGGAACAGAAAGTTACTCAAAGAGACCTGAAAGCTCTCAGCAGAAGGGAGGTGGGGGAAGGGACAAAAGCAGGGAAGGAATGTATTTTGTTTTGCAGAACCAACAGTTCCAGCCAAGTAGAAGCTCAACTGGTGTTTCACCTGATAGCCCCTTGCTAGGTGTGTCTCACCTGAGAGCCCCACATCTGAGCTAGTTTGAGCTGGACTGGAGCTGAGGACCAGGGGTTCCAGCTGAGTTGTCCTAAAGTTACATTTAGCTCATTATAATACTACAATCTCCTTCTACGGGTGGAGTTTTCTGCCATTTTTTGAACATATGATGTATGCACTAGCCCCTCAACAGGCTAGGTATGAGCAATTGAACCAAAGTGCCTGTGCAAGTTCCCTGCTCCCACCCTCACACTGAATAAAAGCTTCCCACACTAACCGCATGGTGAGACAGTTCTTGGGGAGCTACCTTCCTGTCTTCTTACTTGTAACAAGCAATAAAAAGTTCTTTGCTTTCAACATTTCCTTGGGTTGTGTTCAATGTGATGTTCAACCCCCAACAGTGAACCCCTTGAGTTAGTTACATAACCAAAAACAAACAAACAAAAAAACCTCTGGACTTTCCTGATCACTTGATATGTTTTATTTCTTGACCTAGTTACATAGTTGTTGCTTATAATTACCCATTAACTTACTTATGCACTTTTCTGCATATAAATTTCACAAAAAAATATTTTTAAATATTGAAATTAATCCAGATTTGATGAAGGCATAAACCTGCAGATTCAGGAAGCACCTAAATCCCAACCATGATAAAAAGAAGTCTGTAGCTAGACATACAATAAAAATTGCAGATCTCCAAAGGTAAAAGGGAATATCTTAAAACAGTCCAAAGAAGTCAGCTCAAAATCCACAGTTTTAAAGACGTAATTTCAGAAAGTGAATTCTACTTTGAAGGAATGAATGTATGAGATGCAAGTAAAAAAGCTAAGCAGAAAAAAAAGATAATGATGTGCATAAATCTAAACATTAACTCTATAAAATACGAGTAATATCCAATTTGGAGGTTAATAAAGAACTAGAGGAATTAAAATTAACATATTTTAGGGTTCCTGGGTGGCTCAGTTGGTTAAGCGACTGCCTTCGGCTCAGGTCATGATCCTGGAGCCCCAGGATCAAGTCCTGCATCGGGCTCCCTGCTCCACGGGCAGTCTGTTTCTCCCTCTGACCCTCCCCCTTCTCATGTGCTCTCTCTCTTTCTCTCTCAAATAAATAAATAAAATCTTTTTTAAAAAATTAACATATTTTAACATCTTTATGTTGTTTGGAAAAAGGTACATATATTTACCATTTTTGGATGTTAGGCATGTTTAATTTTTAAGGGTAATCAAGAATACTTAGAATGTTTACATTTCAAATCAGTCAAGGGAAAATATATTTTAAAAATTCAAGTAATCCAAAAACAAGATGAGAAAAAAGATGGGAAAGAAGTATAGCATAGCGGGGCGCCTGGGTGGCTCAGTAGTTAAGCGTCTGCCTTCGGCTCAGGTCATGATCCCAGGGTCCTGGGATCGAGCTCCCTGCTCGGCGGGAAGCCTGCTTCTCCCTCTCCCACTCCCCCTGCTTGTGTTCCCTCTCTCGCTGTGTCTCTCTGTCAAATAAATGAATAAAATCTTTAAAAAAAAAAAAAGTATAGCATAGCATAGAAAAAGAGAAAAACAGAAAGCATAAATAATATGAAAAAAATAAATCCAAATAGATTTCCACTTCTGCACTATGGAGGGACAAATACTCTTAAGAGTTCCTTCAATACAAAATACTAGATTCCGTAGAAAACAGATTTTTTAATTCATTGTCAGTTGAACTATATAAGGGAAATCTCCAGGCCCGAATCCCCTACAATCACAGGGGGAAAAAACTGAGCTGAAACAAAAGCAGGAAAGGATCAGGAAGCATCAGGCAAAAAGCAAACTTTCTTGAAAGGTGGGGTTCACTCTGACAGCAAATGCCTGCAAACCACCTTTGGAGACAAAACCTTGGGACAGTAGCAAGGTCAGGGAGCTGAAAATAAGACAAACTAAGACAACTGCATTCAGGAAGGACCCTTCAGGGGGCTACAGTGATACCAAATGGGTTCGTACTGACTCACTGGAAGCAAATGCAAATCATATCTGGGGCGCCTGGGTGGCTCAGTTGGTTAAGCGACTGCCTTCGGCTCAGGTCATGATCCTGGAGTCCCGGGATCGAGTCCCGCATCGGGCTCCTTGCTCGGCGGGGAGTCTGCTTCTCCCTCTGACCTTCCCCCCTCTCATGCTCCCTCTCTATCTCATTCTCTCTCTCAAATAAATAAATAAAATCTTAAAAAAAAAAAATGCAAATCATATCTGAAGGGAAGCATGCACAATTTCGGTCCTTTGCCTTCCCACAGACTAAACTCAGCCACACACTCAAGGAAACAGGCTAATCGACAGGTACACGACAATATCCAAAAACTTACTTATAAAGACTTAAAATATTGAAATGACCAAAAATAGAATATAAAATATTTATGAGTTTTTAAAAATTAGAAACGGACTTATAAAAGGCTATAATGAATAAATGGGAAGATCAGAAAAAGAATCAAATGAAAAATATAATTATTAAAATTAAAACCATCATTAGTGTTTTAAACAGATCAATGCTGAAAAACAAATTAATGAACAAGAGACAGAGCTGATGAAATTAACCAAAATGCAGCAGATAAACAAGATGACAAAAATTATGAGATTAAGGGACATGAAGGATGGAATAAGAAAGTCCATAATTTGTGCAGAGTCCTAAAAGAATAGAAAAGCAGTATTTGAAGAACTAGTGGCCAAATGTTTTACAGAACTAACATAAATTGAAAGAACTGGGAAGCCAGCATATATTGAGGATAAAAAGTAAATTCACATCTCCAAACATTATATTAAATCTGTAGAACACCAAAGGAAAAACAAAAATAAGGATTAAAAGGAGATGAAAATAAAAGATAAACTAGAAAGTCAGAATGCAGAAGCACTAAGATGTTAAAAGGCTAACTTAAAGCCACAGAATGAGTAACAATGCTTCGATAATACCCACTGCATTCTCACTTCAGAAAGTGTACTTTAACTACTATTTTATTCTCTTTTTAAACTGGCCAAAACTGTTTCACTCTTAACCTTTTTTTTTTTTTAAACCTTTCTAGTTGCTTAATAATTTCTGGCTGAAATAATACAAGGATTATTAGAAAAAAAATTTAAATGTATTATCTAAAAAAATAATATATCCTTTTTATCAGGTTAACAATCTTACCAGTATATTACGTGTAGAAAATTCCATAGTCCTTGATCCAGAATACTAAATATTTGCATATGAATAACTTTTGAGGTTCTTGCTCTAAGTTTTTTTTTTTTTTTTAAGATTTTATTTATTTATTTGAGACAGAGAGGATGAGAGAGAGCACATGAGAGGGGGGAGGGTCAGAGGGAGAAGCAGACTCCCCGCCGTGCAGGGAGCCCGATGCGGGACTCAATCCCGGGACTCCAGGATCACGACCTGAGCCGAAGGCAGCCGCTTAACCAACTGAGCCACCCAGGCGCCCTAAGTTATTGTTTTTGATATCCCCAAACTCCCTGTTAAAAATCCTTGGTTAGGAAATTTTCAAATTTCAAAAAATCTGAAACTAAGTTAAAACTTCTTACCTAAAAGAAAGTATCTTTCCGTTACTCTTTATTCACATTTGTATACTTTATTATCATTTTTTCTTTAGATTATATCTGCAAAGGTTATGAACTCGAGAAAAGGACTCTTCCGAATCAGTGCTGGAGTATACTTTGATGTGTTCTAGAAACTTATGTCTTGCAAATTAGAAGATGTCCACAATCTTATACCCAATTTTTAACCTTGCAGGCAAAAGGGGAAGGCAATTAACAATGGGAAAAAGAGAACACCTATCGATTTAGTAATTGTGCATATTTGTCGTGGATATGACATCCTTAATCTCATCTCCAAAAATAAGATGCAAAAACATCTCATCATTACTTTAAAACCCTACACAGATGAGCCAGAAGGAAATGGACTTCTTCCATTACCTAGCATTCTTAAAAACTATCACATTGCCTTTCTGGTGTCCATCCTTCCCTTAATCTACCTGGATGGAGAGTTCCTTCTAGTTCTCTACAACATGGACACTCCCCTACCCAACTTCCCACCTGGCCCCTGCCACACCATTCAGTCAGTATTTACTGAGTGCCTTCTACGTACTAGGCACTGTAGTAGGTTCTGGTGTACTCAGAAGCATGAACTGGATATACGTTGCTTTGGTATTTAAAAATCATTTTATTAAATGGTACACAGTACATCAGTCAAAGATATCTGAATATTTAGTAGTTGGCAGTAGAATTTCTTATTTGGAAGTTTCCTAATGGGCTGAATTTCTTGAGCCATTCCATATTTCACAGAAAAAAAATTCCTCTTTGCTGTCATAGCAATAATTTGGCTAGTCTATTTTTTACACATAGGTGTATATCTCTCCCCCTTCCCCCCTCCCCAATTTATGGGAAATGTACTAATACTAACCATGGTATTCTTTTTATTGAAAAGCAATATAAAATAGCTTTAGAAATAAGAAGATAATTTTACATTATTTCTTCTGTTATGAATATTTTTATGCTTTGTGCCAGAATTTACTTCCCATAACTACACTTGCTTTTATCTAGAACATTTTATATTGGATTTCTACATTATTGAATATCTATTAGTGTTTAATTTAGAGGAGCTTAATAAACTGCTAAATCTGAGAACAATGGCTTTTCCTTTGCTTTCTAGACCTTTTTTCTGAACATGCTTATTTCTGTACAGTGGGCAAATCTGACCCTGCTCTTTTCCAGTCGGCCAACAGCTCTTTTTGTACCTCTTCTGGTAGTTCGTAGAAAACTTCAGGATCAATGTCAGAAGGAAAGGTAATTTTCTCATCACTAGAATCTTGCTCTTTATTTTCTGTAAGTCTTTCATGATGAGAGACTGTCACTGTTGATTCCTTATGGCTATCTGTAGTGCGGTTTTTGGAGAACAGTCGCTCACTCTGCAAATTTGGAAATGAATGGAAAATAGATACGGCAGGGTTTGTATTTGAAAAATGAAATCCTTGAGATTGTTTAGGTCCTTGACTCATTCGTTCATCTTTTAATCTACTGTCTACATAATGTGAATAATCCTTTTGGCTAGACGGAGAAGAGGAACTACTGCTATTTAAACCTGATGTTCCTGGTTCACAGGGAGACACAGATGATATCTGTTTACTATTGGATAAATGATCTGTAGGATTTAAGGGGCTATCTTGCATTTGTTTTGTAGAAAAGAAAGATAATACTCCTCTAGAGGCATGTAATGTACAACTCAAACTTCCTTTGCCTTGAACTTTTTCTCCAGATTTTCCAGAAAGGATTTCTTCTTGAATATCTACTGGAAGCTGCTTAAAGACTTCTTGGTCAATACCTTCAGAAAGTGAGCAGAGTGGGAATTCATCACTGTCTTTGTCTTTAGAAAAATTAGTATCTAGTGGAGCCTCCCCAGTTCTTGTACTTTCAATTCTTCCAGATGGTAGAAAATCCCAATTTGTTTCTTTGTCTTTGGAAAAATCCTCCATATGACTGTCTTTCATTTTCTAGAACACAAGAATAACAGAGTAATTTAAGATATCTGCTATCTTTTAAATATTCATGCTGCTGAAGAGTACTATAGCCATTATCTGACCAACATGTTTCTAACCTACTCAATAATTTTATTCCTTTTGGCCAGTTCCAAACCACTAGGGATGGTAAACCCACCACAATTAGTCACACTATTGTGTGCATCTTTATTCACTATTCTAGGTAGAGATTTCCTTCCTAGATAGCACTGAGCCAGAAGATAGGTAAGTTTTTGGAAACTTAGAAAGTACCTTAACAATCGTGTTTTCAAATTTACAGTTCTGTGAATAAAGGAATGGTAGCCTAGAAAAGTAAATGATTCACCTATGGGTATCTAAAAAATATATATATGTTAGAGCATCAAGGGCTGGTTTTCTCAAAATCCCTATTCCGAAGTGTTACATTTAACAGAAAGAAAAAAAATATATTTCTATGGTAAAATCTCAACAACAAAATGAAGATATAATAATGTTTATATTTACATAAAATAAAAATTTAAAAACACTTTCAGTTCTAATTTGCGTAATTTTTCTATGTAAATTTTTCACTTAAATTTTCCCTCTAGTTTTAAGCACCATGAAAATGTATACACAATCAAATATAACTCAGGAAACATCAACGCAACAGTAACTGCAAAAAAAGTAAAAGGAGAAGAGATCTGGGACACTATATTTACTGTATGCCAGACATATACAAGGTACTTTTGCTTATGTTTACCTCTCTAATACCACTATAAAGACTTATAATTCTGATTCTACCAAATAAGAGGTAAAAAGTAAACTCCTTTTTAAATTTCAGTTAATAAAGGGAATAAAAAGGGCCACAGGAAAAAAAAGTAATTTGAAGAGGGCACTGATTCACTATTTCTGTAACAGGATCCTGTTCTCATTTTAAACTGAAATGTAAATGAAAATATTACTGAAATTATACTGATTAAACATTAAAACAAAGAAAATAAAAACATTTTGAATTAAGAGTTAATTATAGGCAAGCACAATTTAGTAAAATATGATTTTTTTTTTAAAGCATCCCATATTTAGGGGCGCCTGAGTGGCTCAGTCGTTAAGCGTCTGCCTTCGGCTCAGGTCATGATCCCAGGGTCCTGGGATCGAGTCCCACATCGGGCTCCTTGCTCGGCGGGAAGCCTGCTTCTCCCTCTCCCACTCCCCCTGCTTGTGTTCCTGCACTCACTCTCTCTCTCTCTGTCAAATAAATAAATAAAATCTTTAAAAAAAAAAGCATCCCATATTTAGTAACTAGAGGTTTGCTAAATGGCCATAAATATAAGGTTTTGTTTTAGTCACTTGGAAATATGACCGGCCTCTGCTTCTTTACTGCCACACTCTTAATTTCTACAATTGTAGAATGAGTAGTCATATATCAACCTTGTTATTAAAATTCAATGTAATTTCAAAACCAAGAAAAAAAAATTTTTTTTTTAAGATTTTATTTATTTATTCAACAGAGAGAGAGCGCACAAGCAAGGGGAGCAGCAGGCAGAGGGAGAAGCAGGCTTCCTGCTGAGCAAGGAGCCCGATGCAGGGCTCGATCCCAGGACCCCGGGACCATGACCTGAGCCGAAGGCAGACGTTTAACTGACTGAGCCACCCAGGCACCCCCAAAATTTAAATACTTTAACAAAAACATTGGGGGGATGCTGGTAGCTTATATATAAATTAATAGACAAAAAGATTTTATTTCCAGTATCTAGAAATATTTTTTATTAGCTAATCACCATATTCCTGTTGCTATAAAATGTTTTAACACCTCCAAAACAAGGAACGTCCATTATGGTTTTCTCTTTTATCCAGTGATGCTTATGTTTTCTTCTTAGATCACAGTACAGTGGCAACCATAATATGAGAAGTAATATACACAAGTAAGTCATTCAAACAATATCATCCAAAAGACTCTCTAAATTATATCAATGGAACACAAACTTAGATTTGTAATTTAACCACACAAATCCAACAAGGGCGTACTTACAAAACTGCGCTTGCCAGACCGTGAAGTTGTTGATAATGATGGTGTTAAATAATAATCAATAGTTCCTTTCTTAGCAGTATTTAATGCTTTAAGGTTGCAGAGGCACACACTTAAAAGGGTAAGATGAAATGGCATCTTCACATTCACCATATTTCGAAAAAGTTTCATAAGTATATCAACCATTGGGGTCATCACATCGCAATTTCCTAAACAAAATGTTTGAGAAGACGTATCTAAGCACATTGTCATGATTAATATTAAAAGCTTAATCTAGTTTATATTGCTTAGATTAAGAAGTTAAAATCCTAAACAGTATCATTGGGACATCCTGACAGTATATACCACACTGGGACAATCTCAACACTAAATGCCAAATAAGGTAAAGTTTTCAAATGATTTGAAATATGGGACTTCCAGTTATGGCAGTGTGATCAGATCAGAAAATCTTCTCCCCATAAAACTATAATAAAACTGGAAAACATTGTCAAAAACAACAATTTTGAGGATCTGAAAATGGACCAAAGGCAAATAAATTGAGAAGCAATGATTTATAACAGCTAGTAGAACTTAGATGAGAAAGGAGGAGACAGCAGCCTTACTGGCTGGGGTTGTTCATATCTTGCTCTACGCAGTAGTCCTGCCAGGGTGAGGCTGGCTGTGAGAGCCAGTAGCTTTGCTGTCAGAAAGGACAGACTTGATTTGAGGCAGAGGGCAAAAGCCCATACCCAGCAGTGTTTGCAGTAAAGTGAATAAACTTGGTAGGAAACAACTGGGGAAATCACACAGCTCTCTAGCCTGAGGTTGCAGTTGTGGCTGGAGTGAGTGAAAAATCAGTGGGTGAGCCATAAATTTAACCAGATCTGGAAATGAGAGAACCATACAGGGACTGGATAAGCTCCCCTCACAACCCCAGCTGACTGGGAGACTGCATGCACATGGAGGGGAGGGGAGAGAGGGCCCAAGCTCTCTACACATCACGGACGGGAATGGCAACAAGCATACATGGACGATACAAGAAGGCTACAGAAAATAAAAGCCAAGGCAGAGTTGAAAATGGCCTAAATTTTGAAAGCACTCTCCAACCCACGCACTTATCTATTGACAGAAGGCACAAGCCTTTCAGGCTCTAGCATTTGACCGGTCATCGGCTAACCACTAAACTATGCAGACACAGAGGTAACCTATGAAGCCAAAATAAAAAATTTAAATCAAAATTAAAAAAAAAAAGAAAGCTAAGCAGAGAAATCAGAGGCTACACATCACAGGGGACGTAGATTCTGCAGCTTAAGTTCAGACAAGTTAGAAAAGGAAAAGAAAAAAAAAAAGCCCACAAGAAGAAAATCCAAATCCAGAGTTGCTAAAATACATTATCTAAAATGTCCACTTTTCTATAAAATATTATAATACATGAAGAAACAGGAGTGTGAGTCTAGTCAGGAGGAAAAAGCAGTCAATAGAAATTGACTTTGAGTTGGATTTAGCAGACTTCAAAGTTGCTACTAT
This sequence comes from Mirounga leonina, assembly GCF_011800145.1. NCBI lineage: Eukaryota > Metazoa > Chordata > Mammalia > Carnivora > Phocidae > Mirounga > Mirounga leonina. The sequence continues at coordinate 20,293,081 of NW_023270854.1, forward strand.
AGATACGTTCAAAAAATTAAAGGGACACCTTGGTGGCTCAGTGGGTTAAGCCTCCAACTCTTGATTTCAGCTCAGGTCATGATCTCAGGATCCTAAGATTGAGCACTGAGTCAGGCTCCACACTCAGCAAGGAATCTGCTTCTTTCTCTCCCACTCTGTCCCTTTCCCCACTCATGCATGTGTGCTCTGTCTCTCTCTCTCTCAAATGAAAAACAAAATCTTAAAAAAAAAAAAAAAGAATTAAAGAAAACCATTTTAAAGAATTAAAGTAAAATATGAGGGTGCCTAAGTGGTTCAGTCGGTTAAGCATCTGACTCTTGGTTTTGGCTCAGGTCATGATCTCATGGGTGGTGGGATCAAGCCCTCACTGGGCTCCACACTCACCAGGGAGTCTGCTTAAGATTCCCTCTGCCCCTCTCCCCATCTCACTCCCTCTCTCTCTCAAATAAATAAATCTTTAAAAAAGTAAAAATAAAATAATAAAATATGATAACTACCAAAGAAGGAGAATCTCATAAGGAAACAGACTCAAACATACAAACAAACCAAATGGAAAGTCTAGAGTTAAAAAGTACAGTAACCAAAATAAACAAATAAAATCACTAGATGGGCAATGGCAGCTTTGAGATGACAGCTGAATCAAGAGAACTTGAAGACAGCTCAATAGAAATTATCCAATCTTTGGGTGCCTAGCAGGCTCAGTGGGTAGAACATGCGACTCTTGATCTCAGGGTTGTAAGTTCGAGCCCCAAGTTGGGTGTAAAGATATTAAAAAAAAAAAAAAATCCTTTAAAAAAAAATTATCCAATCTAAAAAGAAGAGAAAAAAAACTGAAGAAAAATAAACAGAATTGCATGCACCTTTAGGTTATTATCAATCATACCAACATATGTGAAATGGAAGCTCCAGAGGAGATGAAAGAAAAAAAAGGGCAAGAAAGACTATTTGAAGAAATAAGAGCCTAAAACTTCCCAAATTTCATTAAAAAATTAATCTACAAAATCAAGTTCAATAAATCCAGAGAAGGATAAACACAAGATTCCACACTTAGACACATCATGGTCAAACTGATGAAAGACAAAGACAGAGACAAATGACTCATCAATAAAAGAGAATAACAATACAACTATCATTATAGTGCAGTACAACCCAGCTCCAAATTCACTCTTCAGTACCTGCTCTGAGATAATGCATTAGACTCTAAAATTTTTCACACTGAATATGACATTACACCTTGTCATTAAAGAACACTGGAAGACCAGGAAGAGAATCTTCCTGGTCCAGGAACCTGTCTCCTGGTTCCATGAATTTCCAACGTACTGCTTTCTCCCATTACATGGTTTGTTTGTAGTACATATGTGTAGGGACACCTAAGAGTGCTTTCTATACGACACACATGTGGAACACTCAGTCCCTCAGCAACCTCGAGCCCCAGCTTGAGCTTAGTGACTGTACCATGGCACTACCAACTTAAACACCATACATACCAGGACAGTGCCCACACTCATTCTGCACACCCACCTAATAGCCTTGACTTGCCTCTATCTCAGAGGGTTGTTTCCTCCAGGTCTTCCTATGCAGGCACCATACTTTCCACCTTTGCACTAGCAGAATACAGATACCTTCAGCACAACCATCTACCAGGCTCAGCTTACCTGCATCCTAAAGGGTTGTTAACAGAAGTTCTCCCAATACGAACACTGCATGCTCCAACCCATGCACTGCCTCACCAATGAGCAAGCTCCCAACATCCCAACTCATTCTGTGTGCCCACCAACCAGCCTCAGCTCACCCACAGATCAGAGGATGGTTTTCTCTTTGTCCAATAACTATGGACCAGCTCTGGGCCAGGTAATTCAAAGGATTTCTCCACCATCCAATGTTCTACAACCACACCTTCTCCTTAAGGGGTAGAGGGACTCTCCTTTCTAAGTTTGTCCTTCCTTGGGTACTTTTCCTCAGCCCTTGGGTACCCCTTAAGAGTCCTCTTTATACTTTTATAGTCACTCCCCTAACACGGTTTAATAATTCTGTGGAACTTTCTCTATTTAAATTTTTGTGTGGTTATTCTCTCCTGATTGGAAGGAGACTGATAAAACTATTAAGAGCTGACTCCTCATCATAAATAATGGAAACCAGAAGACAACAGAATGGTATATTCAAAGTAGGAAAAAAAAACCAGTCAAGAATTCTTTTTTTTTTTTTTTAAGATTTTATTTATTTATTTGACAGAGAGAGACACAGTGAGAGAGGGAACACATGCAGGGGGAGTGGGAGAGGGAGAAGCAGGTTTCCTGCGGAGCAGGGAGCCCGATGGCGGGGCTCGATCCCAGGACCCTGGGATCATGACCTGAGCCGAAGGCAGCCGCTTAACGACTGAGCCACCCAGGCGCCCCTACAGTCAAGAATTCTATATCCAGACAAACTGCCATTCAAAAATGCTATATCTGAGTCTTCCATAAATTTTAGTTAGGTAGAATGGTTTAATAGTGTTGCTCAACTCTTCAAACATAACTGGTGCATTTTCCAGGACAGACCATATGCTAGGCAATAAAATTACACTCAGTAAATCTAGACAGACTGAAATTACTCAAAATATGTTCTCTGATCAACATGAAATTAAAGCAGAAATCAACAGCAGAATGAAATTTGGGAAATCATCAAATATTTGGAAATTAAACAACAAATTTCTTTTTTTTTTTTCTTAAATGTTTTATTTATTTATTCATGAGAGTCAGAGAGAGAGAGAGAGAGGCAGAGGCAGAGGGAGAAGCAGGCTCCCCGCCTAGCAGGGAGCCCGATGTGGGACTCGATCCCAGGACCCCGGGATCATGACCTGAGCCGAAGGCAGACGCTTAACCATCTGAGCCACCCAGGCACCCTAAACAACAAATTTCTAAATGAGCTTAGGGGTCAAAGAAGAAATCACAAGGGATATTAGAAATGATTTTGACCTTAATGAAAAGGAAATACAACAAATGTTATGGAATGCAGCTAAAGCACCAATAAAAGGAAATGTATCACTTTAAACTTGAATTACTAGAAAATAAGTATAAAACAAATAATATAAGCTTCCATCTTAACAAACCAGAGGGAAAAGGACAAATTAAAGCAAGCAGAAATAAATTAAAGACAGAGCAGAAATAAATGAAATAGAAAGTAGAAAAACAACAGAAAAATCAATGATACCAAAAGTTGGATCTTAGAAAAAGATCAATAAAACCTTTGAGTGAGGCCTCACTCAGATAAACCTTTGCTAGAATGATAAAGAAGGAGAATACATGCATTACCAAAATCAGGAATGAAAGAGGAGACATCATTATAGATCCTACAAAAATTAGAAGGATAATAAGGGAATATTGACAACTTCATGCCAACAAACTAGACAACTTGAATGAAATGGATACATTCCTAGAAGATAAAAGTTACCAAAACTGATTCAAAATAAATAGAAAATTAGAATAAACTTAAAATAAATAAAAAATCAAATTCCTATTTTAAAATCTTCCTACAAACAAAAGCCCAGGACCATGAATAGCCAAAAGAAATTCAAAATAGAACAAGCTGGAGCATTTACACTATTTAATTTCAAAACTTATAACAAAGTATCAGGGTGGAACTGATATAAGGATAACCACATAAATCAATGAAATAAGAAAATCAAGAAGTAAACTTCTTTAGAGTCAATTAGTTTTTGACAAAGGTGCCATGACAATTCAAGAAAGAATGATCTGTTTAACAAATTCTTTTGGAACAACTGGATATCCACATACAGAAGAATGAACTAAGCCTCTTATCTTACACCATACACAAAAATTTACTCAAATTAGATCAAGTGTAAAGCTTAAAACTATAAATTTCTAAAAGAAAACACAGGAGGAAATATCTGTGACCTTTGGGTTAGGCAAAGATTTTTTAAATAAGACACCAAAAGCAGTATCCATAAAAGAGAAAAAAAAAAACCCCACAAAACATAATGAAATACCACTGCGAGGCCACAAGAATGACTATAATAAAGTAAACTGACAATACTAAGTATGAGAGAGAATATGAAAGCCCGGAACCCTCACACACTCTTGGTAAGAATGTAAATGTTATACTCACTTTGGGAAAAAGTTTGGTAGTTTCTTAAAGTTCAACTTACCATATAACCCAGCAATTCCACTCTTTGTGATCTACCCAAGATAAACAAAAACATATATCTGCCCAATGACTTGCATACAAATATTCATAGCATCATTTTTCATAATAGCCAAAAAATGGAAACAATCTAAATGCCCATAAAGAAGTTATCTTGTGCCATAAAATACATTCTCTATTAAACAACAACAAAGTTTTCCTGTAAAAATTCCTGATAGAATGAAGGTATTTAATAGCTCATTAACTCCCTGTGAAGATCCTCCATCTTTGGATCATATTTTTAATTCAAAGTTTGTTTTTTTAAGAGTTCAACCTGCCAGGAACCTGGGTGGCTCAGTTGGGTTAGGTGACTGCCTCTGGCTCAGGTCATGATCCGGGAGTCCCAGGACAGAGTCCCCCATCGGGCTCCCAGCTCAGCGGGGAGTCCGCTTCTCCCTCTGACCCTCTCCCCTCTCATGCTCTCTTTCTCTCTCTCAAATAAATAAAATCTTAAAAATTAAAAAAAAAAAAGAGTTCAAACGGCCAATTAAATTATTAGAAAATTAGCCCATACCTGTCCCTAACTTCTGAATCACATGAGATGGAATAGGGCACTGACGACTCTCACGGCTACAGTGATTCTCAGATGAATACCGACGGATTATTAATCTGATTGTATGTGGCTTCCTTCCATCTTGGCATACTCTAAAAGGAAAGAGAAAGGAGAGATGTTTTTATCTATAGAGGTATCAGATTTACAACCATAACAATTATAAATATGGTTGATAACTAGGCAGTAAGCAATAAAAGTCTCTGAAGAGCCCAAACAAATTTCACCACATCTATGCACCAAAGCTCTAAAATCTTAAATGTAAGGTCCCAGGTACCATTCAGAATTGAGTGCAATCAGGAAAAGAACAGAAATAAGATATAATTATAACAAGTCATTTTATAATCCAAGTCCAAACATAACTAAAAGCAACATACAAAATTGGCAGGAAATTAAAGAAACTAAGGGACTTATTCACTGGCAGAGGCAAATACATGAAAAATGACAGATTCTTTTTACACAGGAAAAAATAAGATTACAAAAAGAAAAAAAAATTTAAATGAGATAATTTTTGTCAACAAGCACTCCCTGAATAGACCTAAAGAACAGTAATATCACCATTATATGGCAAATAAAGTAATAGCTTGAATGATCAATTATATACTATATTTAAGTAGTACATGTACAGGCATCTTAAAAAGTGTTACATTCAAATGGTCTTGGTTTCAGTGTTGAAAACAAAAGTTTTAACAAGATAGAAAATTCACTTAAAAAGCAGAAAATCTAATTACTAGAATAAATGTCATTAAAGTAATATTTTGCTTTTTATATGTATGGCAATGCATTAAAAAATCACAAACACGGGGCGCCTGGGTGGCTCAGTTGGTTAAGCGACTGCCTTCGGCTCAGGTCATGATCCTGGAGTTCCGGGATCGAGTCCTGCATCGGGCTCCCTGCTCAGCAGGGAGTCTGCTTCTCCCTCTGACCCTCCTCCCTCTCATGCTCTCTCTATCTCATTCTCTCTCTCAAATAAATAAATAAAATCTTTAAAAAAAAAAAATCACAAACACAAAATAAAAATATTGTATATTGTTAACCTCACTCATATTGAAGATTTTGAACTGGAAAATTTGGGTTTTTATAAATGATTTTTTTCTTTATTGCTTTATCACAAAACGTCTTGATTGCTGCCTTACTAAGATAATAAGATATCTTACATGGTTCCTGTAAACATGTTATTAGTTTAAATATCTTCCAGTTAACCTTTTCATCATACAATTTAAAGAGTATTACTTGGTTCCTATAACTAATTAAGACATACTAGTAAAAGGTTATATTCTAAGCAAGCTTAAACTAGAGGGAAAACACATTCACACAAACACAATCATTTTTTTTGCCAGTCACTTCAATGGTATTATACCTCAGTCACTGAAATCAGGGGCCATGGTGTGGAAAGGGAATGGAAAGCAGAGATAAGGATAAACGGTTCACAGTTGGTCATTTACAGGTTTAGAGCACGTAGCCTCATTTCTGGGTTGATGCTTCAAATGTAAGAGTCTATGAAATTGTGGTTTCTCTGCATGCGGAACTCCTTCTAATGGCCAGGCATTTCACAGTAGTCTCACATTTAGCTGAAGCAGAACAGATGACCCAGTTTCAGAAAAACACTCACAGGCCCAGCCTGAGTTTTATCACTGGAGCTGGGTCATTCAGCGAGCCCCAGTTGCACGCAGCAAACGATGAGTTGCATGGCTCTGCTCAAGACATGAGAACCACACAGCATGTGAGAGCAAAGCTGTAGGAAATTTTACCTCACCAGTTTACTGAGACTTAGTCATCTAAAAATCTTTTTCTCTAGTCAGAGTTAGCCATCTTACGCTCATTTACAGAAGTACAGAAGTACAGCTCCTCAAAACTGTTAGACCCCTGACACCTTATTTGAGTAATCAAAGAAATGGGAGGAAAAGAGATAATACTCTTCTATGGAACACTGAGAAATAGATATAGGATAGTAAAGGAGCATCAGAAAACTAAACATCTTGCTCAGTTTATGCTATGCTATTCATATACTCATAATCCCAGCTGACATGTTCATGTACTTACAGACCAGTGCCCTGCACACACCACACTCTGACTGCTCACACACAGCCCCACTGAGCTACTCCTTTGTCTGAGTCCGTTTTCTTTTATATAGGCTGAGGCAAAGGAGATAATGAGGGTTCTACTTTCTCCATCACTGGTGTCTTCATAATTTCCTATCCTCAATCATCACAGATTTATAGGTGTAGAGATTCTAGATATCCATAAAACCCTCTTAGGTAACTATGAGCAGCTTAAGAGCCACAGTATAACCACAATGTTACCAAAATTAAGACTAATGGGAACAAATGAATTAAATTTAGTTAAGAGAACTTGTTACTATAATTGCAATAGTTTATAATGTAGAGAAATTCAATGATAAATGATCTCTCTTTACACTGTTCAGTCTCCAGTTAGTCTATAAGTTCCAAGACAGAACATCAACTATACTTTCCATATATCTTATACGGTATAGAATGATATGGCAAAATGGAAAATCACCTGTTCAAAAGACTGGCAAGTAGTTCTTCAATCTTACTTTTAGCTTCGACTTCTGATGAACATTTTTTAAATGAATCTTCTTCACTAAAGGACTACCAAAGAAGCACAAATAGGTATTATTGTAAACCCAAATAAGCATATCCAGTTATGAGTGTACATGCCAAATGTTCAAACATTCTTTACTAACTTTCCTCTCGTGCTTAATTTGAGCCGTTTAGTTCACTTTTATATTAACTCTTTTTTATCTGCAAGTTATTGTACTCCACTAGAAAGTCAAGAAAATTGTAAAGTTCTAGTACCAACTCCAAGCTCTATTCTACGATTACAGTGAGGCTCTTATCCTAGCACTTGAAATTGAGTTTAACCTTGGACACATTATTTAACCTTTCTAAAGTATAGTATCTTATCTTTAAGAAAAGAACAGGAGAAAGGGAAAAGGTATGAACAAATAATAGTGCTACCTACCTCGAAGCTTTGTTGTGAAGATTAAATGGACTAAGGTATATAAAGCACTTAGTAAAGTGCCTGTCACATAGGAAAAAAAAAATCAATCAGTGTTAACTAGGTGATTATACCTGTCTCCATTTCCTAAATCACTAGATTAATTGGCAAACAATATTTCTTAAAAATTAAAGTATTTTGCCAAATGTATGCAACATAGGCTGTTAAAATTAAGTGATATTTAATCAAGGTAGCTAACTTGAGACAGAAATACTATTAGATTCAATTTAAAAATATTTACTAATCTAGGGGCGGCTGGGTGGCTCAGGCAGTTACGCATCCAACTTTTTTTTTTTTTAAAGATTTATTTATTTGACAGAGAGAGACACAGCGAGAGAGGGAACACCAGCAGGGAGAGTGGGAAGCATGCTCCCCACGGAGCGGGGAGCCTAATGCGGGGCTCGATCCCAGGACCCTGAGATCATGACCTGAGCTGAAGGCAGACGCTTAATGACTGAGCTACCCAGGCGCCCCAGCATCCAACTCTTGATTTCAGCTCAGGTCTTGATCTCAGGATCATGAGTTCAAGCTCCAGCATAGAGCCTACTTAAAAAAAATTTACTAACCTGGGGCACCTGGGTGGCTCGGATGGTTAAGCGTCTGCCTTCGGCTCAGGTCATGATCCCAGAGTCCTGAGATTGAGCCCCACGTCAGGCTCCCTGCTCAGTGGAGAGCCTGCTTCTCCCTCTCCCTCTGCCTGCTGCTCTGCCTACTTGTGCTCTATCTCTCTGTCAAATAAATAAAATAAAATCTTAAAAAAAAAAAATTTACTGGGCGCCTAGGTGGCTCAGTTGGTTAAGTGACTGCCTTCGGCTCAGGTCATGATCCTGGAGTCCCTGGATCGAGTCCCGCATCGGGCTCCCTGCTCGGCAGGGAGCCTGCTTCTGCCTCTGACCCTCCCCCCTCTCCTGTGCTCTCTCTCTCTCATTCTCTCTGTCTCAAATAAATAAATAAAATCTTTAAAAAAAAAAAATGTATTAACTTAATAAATTAGCCTTCTCATAGGAAAGAGATCATATACTAACCTAGTAAGCAAATTAGAATAGTAAGAACATAATACTAAAACCAGAAATCTTTATCTCAAATAATGTGACAAACAGTACTCAATTAAAATAAGTATCATTAGGGCGCCTGGGTGGCTCAGTCGGTTGGGCGACTGCCTTCGGCTCAGGTCATGATCCTGGAGTCCCGGGATCGAGTCCCACATCAGGCTCCCTGCTCAGCAGGGAGTCTGCTTCTCCCTCTGACCCTCCTCCCTCTCATGCTCTCTGTCTCTCATTCTCTCTCTTGCAAATAAATAAAAAATTAAAAAATAAAATAAAATAAATATCATTATCATGTACCTGAGGTGGTCCTGAGGGCGTCACAGGTGAGTTATCTTCTCCAAAACTGAGCTTCTGGATACGCTGAGCAACTGAAATTCCTAACTCCTTTTCTAATATTTTCGGTGAAAAGGTTTGAAGATCAAGCACACTACTGATACCGAGCGCTTCAAGACGTTTGGCAGTTTTATAGCCAATACCTAGACAAAAAGAAATACAGTGTTACAATAGTTTTTCTCCTTAAAGCTAATTAAAATATTATAGAGATATACCAAACACATCCTTAAATTCCTTGATGAATATTTTGCTAGGATTAAATTTTATTGAAAATTAGGCTGTCCTTCTGCTCAGGGCCTCTTAAATGAACCACTTTGAAAACCTCACAACCCTAGTACAACATAATGAATATGGAGACAACCAATAAATGCTGTCTTGATAAAATGAAATGTTTACCACCTGTTACATAATACTTTGGAAGTATTCAAGAATAAGGGTTATTATTCATGCAAAGAAAGACTGTCACTACAGCAACAAAATTAATTAGCATGTGCTAATCAGCTAACCTGATTCCTACACATAATATCACACATTTATCCACAAGTCATATCTGGCAATATTTACTATCCCAAAAGAAGAACCAGAAAGCAAACAAAAAAACCTACTCATTAACAAAACTTTCAAAAGTTCTTGCGCTAAAACTCAGTCATACTTTATCACCTTACCTGAGATGATCAGGTAATTTACTGCCCCTTTATTTCTCTCATTTAAAAAAAATTTAATTTTACAGGATTTTGATCTTCCTGTACAGTAAAAGAAGTAAATCAAAGGCAATGGATGTGGAGGAGAAATTTTTTTTTTTTAAGATTTATTTATTGGGGCACCTGGGTGGCTCATTTGGTTAAGCGTCTGCCTTCCGCTCAGGTCATGATCCCAGGGTCCTGGGATCGAGCCCTACATCGGGCTCCTTGCTCGGCGGGAAGCCTGCTTCTCCCTCCGCCTGCCACTCCCCCTGCTTGTACTCACTGTCTCACCCTCTCTGTCAAATAAATAAATAAAATCTTAAAAAAAGAAAAAAAGATTGATTTGAGAAAGAAAAAGAGCACAAGCGGGAGAGGCAGGAGGAGAGGGAGAGAAAATCTCAAGCAGACTCCATGCTGAGCAGGGAGCCCCATGCTGGGCTCGATCTCATGACCCTGAATTCATAACCTGAGCTGAAATCAAGAGTCGGAGGCTTAACTGACTGAGCCACCCAGGCACTCCGTGGAGAGAAATTATTAAAGTATTGTGTCAGTTAGGGCGCCTGGGTGGCTCAGTTGGTTAAGCGACTGCCTTTGGCTCAGGTCATGATCCTGGAGTCCCGGGATCGAGTCCCGCATCGGACTCCCTGCTTGGCAGGGAGTCTGCTTCTCCCTCTCCCACTCCCCCCTCTCATGTGCTCTCTCTCTCTCATTCTCTGTCAAATAATAAATAAAATCTTAAAAAAAAAAAAAAAAAGTATTGTGTCAGTTATTTTCACAGCTGAAATAAAAGAGAGCTGCCAATTTGGCAATAAGAAAAGAGAAAACCTGTAAATACATAAACAAACAAACAAACTCAAAAAGTAAAGCCAAGTAATAATGTTATATTACAACCCGACATAATAACTGTCTTCAGAACACAGACTGAGAGTCATCCAGAAAACTTCAGGTTACACTTATACTACATTAACGAAGGCAAAAACATTTTGTAATCACACAAATATGGGTTAAAAATACGAAGTTATGACATCTAAAGGTTCAGTTGCCTTAGAACTTCACTTCCACAGAATTCTAACATCTTATTTCCCAGCAATGCCATAGAAATGAAGTTTAACATATCCCTTATTAATGGTCTATAAAACTGTATTTGATCTTCAAAGATAGAAATTTGCCCCATGACCTGAATAGGTCACTAATCCCCTCAAGAAAAGTAGTTTCCTCATCTTTAAAATAAGAACTTGGCCTAACTGCTTTGGAAGGTCCCTTGTAGCCCTAATATTTTCTATATAATCCCAAAGTAGAGTAAGTAAAAGGCCAATGCCCCTCTCGAGGTGCAGTGTATGGTGTTAAGAATATGAAGCAGGGATTGGAAATAAAGGACCGTGATTCCAGGTTATAGCTTTATTGATCACATTCAAACTATACAAAAAGTAGGTGAAACTAGAAAAGTACATTCATAGATTTCCTAATCCAGATTCCCTCTAGAGAACATTAGGGTTTTGGGTTTTCTCCAAGAGCCAAGTATACAGACTCTAAGAATTAATAACATGTATCTATAATTTTTTAAATTAAAAATACAATAAGGGGCGCCTGGGTGGCTCAGTCGTTAAGCGTCTGCCTTCGGCTCAGGTCATGATCCCAGGGTCCTGGAATCGAGCCCCACATCGGGCTCCCTGCTCCGCGGGAAGCCTGTTTCTCCCTCGCCCTCTCCCCCTGCTTGTGATCCTGCTCTCACTGTGTCTCTCTCTGTCAAATAAATAAATAAAATCTTTAAAAAAAAAAAATACAATAAAACTAATGTATATTTTTCAACTATAAACGTCTTACCAGGCATTTCCTTTACATGGCTCAAGCTCTGAATGAGAACTTGAGAACTTTCAGGTAATAACACTGTTTGCTGATTTGGTTTAAAAACACCAGAAACTAATTTTGCCAGTAATTTATTAGAAGCCACTCCAGCACAGCCAGTGAGACCCAGTTGATTATACATGGCTTCCCGCATTTCTGCTGCAATCTGAGATCCAACAAGTAGTCTGATGTGCACGATGTCATGCAGGTTTATATCTATAAAAACAGCCAATATCATTAAGTCACCACAAAAATTTTAATTTTCTTTTTTACAAATGAGTTTAAAAAGGGCACAGGGCTTAACCTATATCCAACCCCCCCCCCCCCACACACAACACCACCATACTGTCACCCATTTAACTCATCTCTTTCATTCTTCATAGGAATCCTGTAAAGTAAATAACTTCCAAAAGTGAATTCCAAGTGCCTGTGATAGTGAATGCATCCTGGGAGTGCTTAATGATTAACAGATTATGAAAACTGATGTCTCATAAAAAAATTCCTGACACTAGTAAAACTTTTACTTGTGTTTAACTGTAAGCAAGCATAAAAGTAGAAGTATTACGCTAATAACAGAGCTAACATTATAGCTTTAAAGATCTGAATCTAAACTTTACACACACTAGCTATATGTGCTACTGAAAATAATTCTGAGTCTGTACATAGTTTAAGAGATCTTCTATGGAAAGTGTAGGGAAATTATACAGAAACAAATTTTCTTAGGGGTGAAAATGCTATTAGAATTATATGAGACTGTCCTTATCCTCAGGAGTATTTACAGATGAAGTGTCATGAGTCTGCAATTTACTTTTAAATGGCTCATCAATCAACCAACCAATCAATCAAGAGGGAGCAAGATAAAGTAAATGTAGGAAAATAACAATGGGTGTATCTGCAAGGAAGGGTATAAGTGTTCTCACTGTACTGCTCAACTTTTTTGTAGGTTTGAAAAAAGGGTTATCATTCATGCATGAATCTTGTGAGGAAGGATTCATGAAGAATCAGACATTTTCTTTTTAGGATATAAAACCTAGATCTCTATGTTATGTTCTAACAAATACTGAATTTGCTTTAAAAATTATAAAGAAACATACTTAGAACCTTCTTCTATTCAGTCCCTATAAGTGACAAAAGAGCAGGTCCAAAGGACACATGAAAAGCTTCGTGTCCTCTTCTAGAAGAGAACTGTAGCTCTACCCCTTTTCTTCTTTAGTATCAGGATGGCAGAGAACTAGACTGGAGATTGATCACCAGTTCTCAGAAAAGGGGGATAAGAGGACACATATGCTGAGACCCAGGCCAAGAAGGTCAGGGCAAATCTTACACAAAAGCAGACTAGCATGTCTTCCATGTGGTATGATATGGAAGTCACCAGCAGAGTTACAAGAGGTTTTAAAGTCTAACAGATATTCACTGGGGCTTATTGAAGCTTATTTTCAAAAGCAAATATCTCTGGAAATTCCATCAGTCATTTATACTTTAATATGTGAAGGAGATGGACCATTCTGTTTTCTTGCTAATAGTTGGCAAAGATTATCAAACTGACTGAATATGAGTTTGCAAAAGATGGCAGGTAGGCCTGGGCAAGCTTCCACAGAGGGTAACTCAGGAACTCAGAGAGCAACAGGAGTGGTTGATGCCTGGGAGAACAGAAAGGAACAAGCAAAAGATGCAACAAAAGACAAATTTAGTTTACCTCAAAATTTTGCTTAAAGACAGCTTTAGGAGAAGCAAAAATTATTCTAAAAAGTACATTATTAAGGCAACTCTTATAACTAAAGGATGACCTAAGGAAGTATGGCTCTTAAAAATGGTAACACACAAACTGTGTCAGAGAAATGAAAAGTGCATGGAGCACTGAGCTACACATGTCATCAAAATCTCACTTTCTGCCTACTTAATATGGAATACCAATACCTAATTTTAGTCATTTGAGACAAGTCACTGAAATATGGCTATACCTCCAACAAAAGCCATAAGATTTTCAGAAAGATAGTCAACTCGTCGGACTCACTGAATTCAGTGAACATTAAAAAATGTTGGTACTTTGAGTTACTAAATAGAGTAAGAATACACTTACACTGATTATTATATACATGACCCGACACAGTCAGCGCTGAAAGTTCATCACTTTGAAGCTGCTGTAGTCTCTTCTCAACCATTTCTGTTAGATCCACAAAATTTTCATCAAATCCAAGTCTCTCAACAACTGGACTAAATTCTTCCAACAACTCTAAATTGAAATAATATTGGTGCACAGATGTTAACTAAAGTCATAACTAAAGTGGATTTAACTATTTTATGCTGAAAAATACGTCACATATGTTAAAGGCTTTACATATATTCACAGTTCTACAATATCTTTAATAAAGTCCCCCATTAACCGGATTTTTTTCCTATACCACATTTTGAGTAAAGGCAATATTTTCCAACAAAATAAGTCCAAAATGACATTCCCTGGACAGATGCTTATAGCAATATATTTAGCTCAATCTCCTATACCTATAATTTCTATACCTGTGGTACATTATATATCAATGCTTACAGTTCATTACGATTTTGAAACAGTGGTTCCAAAGAGTAAATTACAATCAGCCTAGAAAAGCAGAGACAAGTAATAATACACTCTACCTGTATTTTCCGCAAGTCTTAAAAAGACAAAACAAATAAAATGTAAAACTTCCGGGGCATCTGGGTGGCTCAGTGGATTAAGCATCTGACTCTGGCTCAGGTCATGTCACGATCTCAGGGTCCTGGGATCCAGCGTCAGGCTCCACATTCAACAGGGAGTCTAGTCTGCCTCTCCATTCCCCCCACTACTGTGTGCATGTGCTCTCTCTCTCTCTCAAAAATAAAAACAGAACTTCCAATTACTGGGGCACCTGGGTGGCTCAGTCGTTAAGCGGCTGCTTTCGGGTCAGGTCATGATCCCAGGGTCCTGGGATCGAGCCCCGCATCGGGCTCCCTGCTCGGCAGGAAGCCTGCTTCTTCCTCTCCCACTCCCCCTGCTTGTGTTCCTGCTCTCGCTATATCTCTGTCAAATAAATAAATAAAATCTTAAAAAAACAAAAAACAAAAAACCCCACAAACTCCCAATTATTACTGAGTCAAAAAGAAAAGTCACTTTGATGTAGAAATTAAGCTCTAAGAACTTATGTCATGGATATCTTCATAAAAGTATGCCAAAATTTCTATATGAAAATGTCTACTGAAGCATATATTTGGAAGAGCAAAAAGTAACAGCCAAATTAATCCGTCACTATCAGGAAACCATGTAATTTATCATCCAACATAAGACATTTTTTGAATGAAAGGAAGTGCTTTAATAAATATGTAGGGATAATAGGAATAAAGTGGGACACTCTGTCTTCATATCACTAAAGGCCTGGCTAAATGAGTATGGAACAAAATACAATGTAGTACTATGCAGGCATGAAAAAGATGAGGCAGAGCTAATATGAAGGATATGAGAGCTCACCAAGAGGCACAACTGTATGTATAACCTCTTCTGTGTAAAGATTAACTTCTTCATATTCAGAAACATACAATTTTGCATGGATGCACAAGTGATATTTTCAGAGTAGAGTCTTATCTTTGCTTGGCTATCCCTTCTTCTCCCTTCTCCCATTTCACCATGCTCTCTCCAGAAGTTAATTAATGTTAAAAACCTAGTATACATCCTTTCATGTTTCCCTTCCTATTTATACACAGGCATATATATATGTGTAAAGGGAGGGGTTTGGGCCATTGTTTTACACATATGGAACAATATGACATGTTTTTGCATCTTGCCTTTTACTCAACAAGGCATATCTCTCTGAGTCAAACAGTATAGCACCAATGCGTTCTTTTTAATGGCTATATAATATTCCATCATAGAGAAGTCTTATTTAGCCATTTTTATCAATTATGAGCCATGCCACAAGAAATATTTTTGTACATATGTTCTCATTATTTTATTCCTATTGAATAAATTCCCAGCAGTAGTATCACAGGGTTAAAAAATATAGTATGTATCTCTAATTTCGAAAAATGTTTCTATATCACTTTTTGTAAATGTATATTTTGTTTCTACTTTCTCTCACATTATTTTTTGCAAGTACGATGGACATAAAATAATATCTCACTAATTCAAATTTCCTTAGCTACTAATGAATTTGAGTATTCTTTTTCCACATAATTGTGGACATTGGGTTTGTTCTTTTTGTCAACTGCCTATTCATATCTTTCATCCATTTTTCTTAAGATCTTTTTCTTGTAAACTTGTAAGGGCTTTGGGTATCATATTTAACACTTTCATCTGAAAACTGCTACAATTTTTTATAAAAGAACAAGCAAAAACAAAGGAGAAAAGATAAACAGTTGATTCTTTGATTCTTATACATTTTTAAATTATATATATTTGCAATATACCAGTACAAATGGTTTTCATTTTTCCTGTAATTTACTAAAACTCTAAGATTCAAACCCAAACCTTAATAGGGAAGAGTTTATCTATACTATAATATTTAGTCTGTGTGTGTGTTTTAACAAATCTAGTTTTTAATTGTTAAATCAAACATTACAGAAGCCTCTCCCAACTACTAGTGCATCAGAGTACAGATATTTCCTCATAATTCATTTAAACTTGTTATTTAAATTTAAAATAAAATAAAAAAATATTTTACTTTCTTGCATTTATCTTTTGTATATCTTTCCATTTTCTTGTTTCCAAATTTTGTTTTACATTTTTTCTCACATTTAACATTTTTCTCACATATAAACACCAGTCACAAGAGACTTCAAATTTCTTCCAACTATACGTTTTTTTGGTCAACATTACTCATATAAAGCCATCCTTTTATATAAAATATTTTTAAAAGCAGGCAAGATCCAAAATAAAAGTTATTAGCAAAAAGAAAGTGATTTATGGCATTTTACTAATTAAAAGTTTCATGTAGTGAATGAGCATCCTATATACAAATTGATGCTGAAAGTATATTGTCCATGATCTGTACCTGTAACCTTATATGACATCTCTCTGTAACGAGTCAAATCTTCTCCATTAACTAATACCAGCTGTGGACATTTTTCTTTTGCATCTCTGACATTCATAAGTTTCTTAACTCCAAGTTTCCTAGCTTCATAGTTACAGGTAACCACCAAATATTTCTGCTGAACTCCTATAAAATAGGAAATATTTTATGAGAAAAGTGAGCAAGATTAAAGAAACATTTTAAAATAAAATTTACTCCTTCCATATTATAATTGTAAATTGTAATGCAATCTATTTTGATTAAGAATAAAAAGCTCTATTCATTTGAAAAGCATAGCCTCCAGGGGCACCTGGGTGGCTCAGTCGTTAAGCATCTGCCTTTGGCTCAGGTCATGATTGAGCCCCTGCCAGCATCGGGTTCCCCGCTCTGCGGGAAGCCTGCTTCTCCCTCTCCCACGCCCCGTGCTTGTGTTCCCTCTCTCACTGTGTCTCTGTCAAACTAATAAATAAAATCTTTAAAACAAAAAAAAAAGCATAGCCTCCATTCATCAAGGTTCTATGAAATTTAACAAAAATTATCATAAATCAGTATATTCTCTGGAGTCTTCAGTGAAAAGATACAAATAAAATCTTTCTAGGATTTTTTTCCAGACAATACAAACCAGGTTAATTTATATTGAAGTAACTCTCTCTGTATATAAAGTCTAGGCCATGTTTCACCAGAAAAATAAAATAGATGAAAATAACTGAGTACAATTAATTACCGGTTTCTGCTAGAAAAACTTTCCAATGAATATAAAGCAATGTTCTGTTACAAGTGCTAACCTATAGTTATTATTAAAGATCTCCCCCCTGATAAATGTTGTAATTATTGAACTGTTCTTCACAGCAATTTGTAGAAAATATTAGCCATCATTAGTGAGCCCCCTCCTTATCAAAAATGATTAAATTATGATCATCTACAGACTATAAAAACTCTAGCTTACTAGTGGTGGCTTAAGATCGTTGAAATTAATTTTCTCTTTACACAAGTTGACCACTTATCACTGTAAAAGTAATGGTCATCTAAATGTAAAATACAAACATATAGAAGAAAAAAAAGGGTTATGTCCATTCCACCAATGTAAGACATAGGTTTCTAAAATGTTGATATTATAAACAGGGCAAAGTAATGTTATTTCACATAAAGATTTGTGATATATCAGATTATGCCCCAAAATAGAATCTCTAGGTCAAAAGTCATAATTTAAGATTAATCAGTGAACTATATAGAAAATAGGATTGGTAACTTCCTCAATACAGAATTAAATTATATGGACTCACCATTATATGTCACCAGCCCAACTTAAACAGTCACACATTTGTTAAGCATAACTGAAAGACTACTTCTGCTTTCTCCCAGAAACTTTCAACATCACATTTCTCACTTCCAGATAATCATTCATTCCTGTGTCTTAATTATACAATACTTTTTTATTGAGCATTATCTACATAGCATCTTCTGTTATACTGCTACTAATTACAAATGCCTTTAGGAGAAAACTTACATCCTCTAATCCTAACTCCTTGACACCCATGGGAAATTTAAAGATCCTAGACTGATACTGGCATACCAAAAACTAGTCATCCCTTTGTTCTTCTTCAGTAAATCAACTAGGCTGGGTTGAACTGGGATTTATCAAAACCAAATGAGGCACAAGAGGTTAGCAGCAGGTGAACCAGAGTTGCTCTTCATGCTTATACTAAAAGATAAATTCTTACTACATGCATAAAAGAAATTTTTGGAAATTTAAATGACTTTTCCAATTTAAGATATACATATAATAAAAATGTTAAAATAAGCCAACATATTAATAAGTAAATCTTCAACATAAAATTTCTCTTTGCCTTTTATTTAAAAAGATACTTATTATTTATGGAAAACTTACACTCAATATGCCTTAAGTATTTAGGGGTCTATTCAAAATCCAACCTTTTTGTCATATGTTACACAATCCAAGAGTTAATTTCAAAAGTGGAGAGGATAGATGAAAACATCCATTAGAATGCAATGACTTTTTTGAGATAAGAGGATTATAAAATTTCAACCACTGAGAACAAGATTAAAAGTTTATTATGGTCTTTCCGTTCATGTGTTCAGCTGGCTATACTAGTTGTATAAAATTCACCATTTATTAAATAAGGCTTGTAAGTTTTACACCTGGTAGTGAAGCAAAGTTTACTGTCTATAAAGTACCTTGGGAACTGCTTCCAAAATCTTAAATATGGTTAATAAATCAGAATATAATCAACATAAAGGAATAGCTAATACTCTTATACAAAATGAAAATTATTATTAATGTCCAAAATTACCTAAAGGTTTGCCCTTCAGTTCCGGATTTGAAATCATTTCTACTTGTGCATAAAAGCAATCCAGATCCACGTGTACTATGACTCTGGATGAAGAACTTTCTTCTGGAACCACTTGACCATGAACCAATGCAAAATATGCAAAGAAACAGAAAAATACATTCAGGCTGCTTATCATCTCTGAGCAATTGGCAGTTCCTTAAAACATGGTAACTGAGAAAGAAGAATGCAGATTTTTTTTTCCTGGATTCATGTGTCCAGGCATCTAAAAATTATAGACATGAGAGAAACTCCATCTACAGTAGGGTCTTCAGTCCTGTTTACTTAGTATTTCTTTGTGCACTCTATTTTTCTCAGGCTAGTAATAACTTTGAGGCAAAAAATCTTGATCAGTAGTAGAAGATGCAAAAGGTAATCCTATCACTTGGAAGTTTCTAACAACATTTAGATTAAATCATAAGGGGTAGGAAAGTTTAAACACTGATTTCAACCAACTAAAAATTATTCTAAGTGGCACGTTCTTAAATTAAAAAAAATAATAATAATAGTCGTAAATACAAAAGGGCAGAAGCCAGACCTGTGGGTTCCAGTGGACTATATTTAGTGCCCATATGAGAGAAGGATAATTCTAGTTCTGTACTGAATCCCAAATACCTAGAAGAGTGCCTGGTATGTAACAGACTACCAATAAATACTCACTAAATTAGAAGAATGAGTAAATATTTCTTGAATTTTAAAAAGTAGCTCGTCAGGGGTGGGGAGGGAAGGGGGATAAGAGGAGATTCCAGCTCATAACCAGTCAAAAACAAGGAAGGATAAGTGCAATGTGGTATTCTGGTCTGGATACTGGAACACAAATTTTAATGGAAAACACTGGTAAAATCTGAACAGCGTTTTTACTTTAGTTAATAGCATTATGCCAGTGTTCACTTCTCAGTTTCGACATATGTACTATAGTCACAGAAGACATTAACATTAGGGAAAACGCTTCTGCAACTTCTGTAAGTCTAAAATTATTCCAAAATGTACAACTTAAAGGGGGAAGGGGAGCCCGGGAACTGGAGCCTTGGCCCCAGGCCCTGGGTTTGGGCTGATAAGGTAGAGCCCAGAGGCTGGACCAGGGTCACGGCGAGGCGGCCACTGCAGATGTGCCTCGTCTTCGGTTGTGAGCCCAGCCTGAGTCCCAAACTGTGCCAAGTGGGCGACGAGGTTCTCTACTTCTGCAACCTTACACCGCCCGGGCGCCTCCTCCGCCTTCACCGGACAGTTTGGGGGACCACAAATGCACCCTCGACTACCGTAACTGACACGCCCACCCTCGTCCTATTCAAGCGAAGCCAACCCTTTCGGGATCTTGGCCATAGAACAGCCGGTAGCGGAGGCCAGCTGTCTCTACCAAGCCGGGAAAACGACAGAACAGAGCGAGGCGGGGACGGTCGCACCCCGATGGCCGCCGCCGCCCCTGGCCTCCGCCCGCCCCGCCCTTCTCATTTACACCAAGCGAGGCCGCCGGGCTCCTCAGGCCCGGGCGCACCGGGCGAGCCGCCGGTCTCCCCCGCCTCCACCCGCTCCATGGCCTGCACCGCGTCCTCTTCCTCGTCGCCGCCAGCTTCCTCCGCGGGCTCCACCCCCAGCTGCTCCATTCCGCCGCGGCCAACCGCAGCGCAGCTTCCGGCCGCTTCCGCCCGGTCTCCAGGGTAACCGCGAGCCGACCGCCCCCAGCCGCTCCGGCCTTCACGCCTGCGCAGTCCGGGCCGACCGGGCAGTTGCCCGGAGGGGCGCGCGTGCTAGGCGTGCTCTCGTCTCACGTGCTGGGGTTCCTTCTCGCGCTGTCAAGGCCGGAAGTGAGGGACTGGACCCCCTAACAGCTTTTTTTAATTTCTTTTTTTTTTTTTTTTAGGTCTTTGGAGTTAGTCCCATACCACAAATTTTAACTTTTTATCTTTACAGAGAGGCCAGCCTGTTCTCCCGATAACTGTTAGCGAAATTGGTAACCCTTAGACACTGAACGATTTATGGTGATGGGGGGTGGGAGAAAGAGTGGGAATTATGGTAAGAGTAAGGCGGCCATGTAAACTAATATGATTAGCAAGTATGTTAAATTTTTTTGCATTTCGTTTGTTACTTGATTCAGACACTGTGACAGATTAGACCCCTGAATTCTTAATCATCTAAGGTCAAGAGGGATGTGATATATGCGTTTTGGAATCAGATGAAATTTCCAGTCCAGACCCTCCAACTTGCTGACTGTATGACTTTGGGCAGGTTGCATAACTGCTCTGAGCTTCAGTTTCAACACGGAGGGGGGGGGGGGGGGCACTTGTTTTCAGTGTCTTGAGATTGAATGAAAGAATGAGAACTAACGTATACTTTAGTATTCCCATTTATGTAAAACACCTGGCACATAGAAGGTGCTCAGTAAATGTTAATTCTCTTTGCCTTCTGTTAAGATGCTTGTGTGCCCGGCGCCTGGGTGGCTCAGTCGGTTGGGCGACTGCCTTCAGCTCAGGTCATGATCCTGGAGTCCCGGGATCGAGTCCCGCATCGGGCTCCCTGCTCGGCGGGGAGCCTGCTTCTCCCTCTGACCCTCCTCCCTCTCGTGCTCTCTGTCTCTCATTCTCTCTCGCAAATAAATAAATAAAATCTTAAAAAAAAAAAAAAAAAGATGCTTGTGTGCCTGTGTGTGTGTGTGTGTGTTTGTTCCAATAGAGGAAATTTGGACATTTCTCTGTGTATCTATGTTTGTACACAGTCACACACATATTTTGCCTTTTTACAGGAATCTGTTCTTACAAGTAGGATGTGAAAACCTTGACAAACCCTTTATAGGACATGCTGATGCATCCTTAAAGAAGGAATAACCTGCAGAACTGGGGCACAGTTTGGAGACCAAGTCTTCCTCTTTGGGTATTTTACTCTTAGGCATCTGGACCAGGTCTCTCAAAGTCTCCAGGCCAGGATCTAAAATATTTAGAGCTATGCTGCTTTCTTTGTGAATGCTATTTGATAACTCTGGATAAAGAGCTTTTCAATTAAGTGGCTCTTTGGACACTAAGTGCCTCTTGGGCTATCATCAAGGGTCCAATTTCTTATAGACAACTAAGGTATTTTTTTTTTAATTCCTCCATGTTGAGAATGATACAAACCCCTGAAATGCCATGGCAGATTAAAATAACTCCTTTATAACAGCTTGAGGCTCACTAACATTCAACAGCTTGAGTAAAAGTGAGCAAGTGTTGAAAAACAACACACACAGTCAAGCCCTATTTGGTTGGTTACATTTATTTCCCTGTCAATTGTCAAATTGAAGAGGGGCTTTTAATTTAAAAGAATAGACAAACGGAACTTGAAAACCCTAGGGGAGCAAGCAAGGCTGGCTTTATGAGTGTACAGCTGATGCAGTAACAGAGAGAGCCCCTCTCTTAGAAGGGCCCCTCACTTGGTTTAATGTTTTGCTGTGGTCATCTTGAAATTCTTAATTTTTGAGCAAGGGAGCACTCATTTTTTATTTTGCACTGAATCTCACAAATTATTTAGCTGGTGCTAGGAACAAAGGAGGGAAGTAGCACAGAAATGACATTAATAAAACACCTGTATGTCAGGCACAGGGCTAAAAGCTTAAAACAGGGGCGCCTGGGTGGCTCAGTCATTAAGCGTCTGCCTTTGGCTTGGGTCATGGTCCCAGGGTCCTGGGATCGAGCCCCTCATTGGGCTCCCTGCTCTGTGGGAAGCCTGCTTCTCCCTCTCCCACTCCCCCTGCTTGTGTTCCCTCTCTTGCTGTGTCTTTCTGTCAAATAAATAAATAAATACATAAATGCATAAATAAATAAATAAATCTTTACAAGCTTAAAATAGATGATCTCATTCAACATGCCCTAGAGGGTAGGTATCATCATTCTCATTTTACTAAAAATGAAGCAGGCCAGCAGAGACTAAGATGCTTACTCACGATTATGAATCTAGTAATGGTAAATCCACTTGTCAAGAGTTTTCCATAGAGAGGAATTTATTATTAATGTTTCTTCCATAGAGGAAATCACTCCCTCTGTCCATTTTCCTTGGTGCTTCAAGCATCAGATAACTTGCAGTAGGGAGAATAAACATCCCTTGAATATACTAAGAGGCATAAAAATACAGTTTATATGAGTACTATGTGTTGCTTTGTTATGGAATAAATTAGGAAGTGCTTTTTTTAATTCTATAAATCCCTTCTTCAGTTTTAATTAACCCGTTCTAATCTAGGAGAATTTCAGGAAATAAATATATTGAGCCTAGATCATAATTGCATATTTAAGGACCAAATGAGAGAATTACAAGGCAAAATAAACATACTTAATTAAATAAAATTATGGTTGAAACAATATTCATGGGGGAGCATGGGGTTGCAGTGTGGCTAGCAGATTAAAAAAACAAACTGTGGACATTTACAGCTTCAGTAGTCAAGACACCATGAATATTAAAAGTGACATGAACACCCATGTCACTTAAAAACACCATGAACATTAAAAGCACGAACACCCATGTCACTTAAAAACACCATGAACATTAAAAGCATGAACACCCATGTCAGTGAAGGCTGGGAAAGTTACCAGTGCTTCTCTTCTCCTAGCCAAATTAGTGACATATGGCTCAGAGGAAAAACTCTAGACAATGTTCAAGGGCTTTGACATGAAAACTGTGAAGGTGTTTGTGAGTGTCTGTATTTTATGTTGGTAGGTAGCTAGGTAGGTAGAGGTTGACTCTGAGGTCAAAGGAGCACTTTGAATTGGAAAAAGCACAAAGGGTTTGGTTTTGTAGGGTTTTTGGCCCAGTGCAGTGGTTCTCAATTGGGACTGATTTTGTCTGCTGGGAGATATTTGGTAATATCTTGGAGATACTTTTGGGTGACCACGTCTGGGGAGTTGGAGCTCTGCCCTACTGGCATCTATTGTGTAGAGGCCAGGGATATTGTTGAACATCCTACAATGCACAGGGCAGCCTTTCACAATAAAGAATTATCCAGCCCAAAGTGTCAGTTGGGCTGACCAGAGGTTGGGCACTCTGACCTAGTAGTAGCTTTTATACCATCCTGCTCCCAACTGTCTCCTCAGCTTCAGGTCCCCAACTGTAATGCAGAACTGATCTTCAGATATGTGCTTTTAATTATAAATGGACATTTTTAGAGAAAGGAAGATATAAGAGAGGGAGAGAAGTATTATTTAGTCACTTTTCATTGTGGGAATTTACATTCTGAGGCTAAAAACAAATGCATTTGCCAGAAAAGAGATTTAAGAAAAATATCCATATTTTTATGGAGCTTGTGAGTTGCCCCTAGGGTGAAAGGCTGATGAGTCAGAAATAATTCATAAGGCTTAGAAGCTAAAACCAGAAAACACAGAAAGGCTTCAGATGGTTGAAAGCAAACTATAATTATGACACGCTGTTGTACAATGTGCATGTCATGCAGTATTTACTTAACAACTTTCATCCAAGGATCTCAAACCCTTTGCATGAAAACTTTAATCATCATGAAGAAACCCTCTTCTCTCTCTGTCTCTCTTTGCATATCCCATTGCACACCAAAGTTGCAGTTTCAAATTTTCTCCGTGTAACCTAAAAATATTTGCTTCATACCATGTGACTGTGGCTATGAGAGGTGTAAGAGGCTGGAGTTTTTCTAACAGTCAGCTTCTCTCTGCTTTGACCTTTCTTTGTGGTTCTGTAGAAGTCTGATGAAAAGCCTGCACAGTTGTTTTAGTAATGACATTTAAAACATTGCTTGTCACGTTGTGCTCAATGGACCTTGCTTTGTCATTTTGGAGAGAGATGGGGACCAATGTGATCACAATACAAATCATTGGATCCCAGCTTGTAAATAAAGTCTGCAAACTTCAGCCACTGAGGGAAAGAGAACTACTGGATGTCATATAGAAAGTGCAAGCAGATTGAAATAGATCAGGTTTACTATGCTACATTTATAGACACATAACTTTCATGTAACAATTTTTTAAAAAAAAAGAAACCCTTTTTCTGATTGCAAAGGTAATTCAGGATTATTATAAAATATGGAAAGGAGGTAAGAAGAAAATGGAAATAATCCATAATAATCCATAATTTGGGTGCTCAGAGATAACCATGCCTTAATAGTCTTTTCATAAAGCACAACTTAGGGGTTTTTTTTATTTCACAAATATATTTCTGCATCTATTTCTTTACCAAACCACAAAAACCATTGTGAGATGCATTGTCAGAACAAATGACATAGAAAAACCTTTATACATTTGCTTGCTTTTGATGTTAATATGAAGGAAATGAATAAATATGGTCTCAGCATCATCTTGAGATGTTAATAATTTCAGTTTAGGGGCACCTGGGTGGCTCAGTCGTTAGGTGTCTGCCTTCAGCTCAGGTTGTGATCCTAGGGTCCTGGGATCAAGACTCGCATCGGGCTCCCTGCTCCGCAGGAGGCCTGCTTCTCCCTTTCCCACTCCCCCTGCTTGTGTTCCCTCTCTCACTGTGTCTCTTTCTGTCAAATAAATAAAATCTTTAAAAATAATAATAATAATTTCAGTTTAATCAGTAATCTCCATGTGCCTGATTTGAGTTTAATATAAACTCTCAAAGGAAAATTATATTTATATGTATAGGAGTTATTTCTTAAAGTTGTTTCAAAGACTTCATTAAAGTACCTATTAATCCTAAAAGTACTGCTTGTGCCCCTGATTTTTTTTTAAATTATTTTTCTTCTCATCAATTGTTTAAGATTTTCTAGTAAAACAAAAAATATAGGGTATAACATGAAAATCCTCCATAATCCCCACTGCACCTTGATATAACCACTGTTAGCAGAGTTAATCACTGTTAACAATGTATAGATATACTACATCAGACCTTTTCTTATAATGCTCAGTACAGGGTAGACATAGTGATAGTCATTTCTAATTTATTTATTTATTTATTTTTTCCATAAACAGATTTATAAGAAACAACACAAGTAGACCAATCAAGCACCTAGTTGCTCCTGTTCAGTTAACAAAAATAATTACCCTCCCCAGGTAGGAACTGTTATAAAATAACACTGACTTAAGAAAACAAAAACAAATACATGGCAGCAATCCAATTTAAATGCTTTGAAAATCTTATGTAATCTATAAGATGCACGTAGCACAGAAGAAAATAGTAGCAGAGGAAAGTAAGGAAAATACACATACTCTGATTTTCCAATAAATTAACACACGGAAGCAGTACCTACTAAAAGAACAGTATACAGGTAAAATGTGGCAAAGATTTAAAATTTGTTAAAGTTACACAATTAAGCACCATGACAAAAAAATAAACACCAAAGTATAATATGAATCTCATACTGTAGGTTACTTCTGCTAAGCTCTAGGACTGGACTGCTCATCAAAAAGCACACAGGATGTATATTTTATCCCTGACTGCTAATAATGTCAGGAACTAATGTGAGCCTCCTAGGACATTTATCATTCAGCTTCATGGTGCTTATCCTTTTTCACCAGAATTAAGGTGATAACAAAGCTGCAAGGACCATCGCCATGACAGTGGTTGGACTCTTGATCATCTTTTATTTGGAGAAACATATACATGACTTATTGCAGATTGAACAGCCTTTACATAATGGCTTAGTTCCCGATCCATCATGGCCAATTCAACCATTGCCTTGTCCATACTGTATTCACTACTCACTTCAGTCTGAGTTTCCACGAGATCCAAGGCAACACCAGAAGCTGTGTCCATTCCAGAGCTGATACAGGACTGGAAGTTTTTCAAAGAGGAGAGAGCAGATTCTATACCACTGAAGGATATAAAACCAGTTGAACCTGAACTGGAACTGGAACGTCCAGGCATCTTGAAATTATTACCTGGATGCCCGACCCAGCTCGGTCTGGCTGCACCCGGACTGCCCACACCCGGACCCCAACTCCTTCCTCAACTCCCTTCCCCAGTCGCTGAAACTGCGAGCGCGGGCTCAGGCGTCATCAGCCGTCCAGTCATTTCTAATTTAGATGAGTGGGCTCATACCATACGGACTTTCTACACTATGTTTTTTCAGTTAGTATCTCTTGAACATCATTTATTTTCCATGTACAAGAATGTACTGCATTCTTTTTAGTGGCTGCATGATTTTAAAATTCCATATTGATAGGCACTTATCTCTGATTTTCTGCTGCCATAAACATCCTTGTACATATATCTTTGCCCTTCTTCAGGAGTTTGAACCCACCCTTCCCTAGGACAAATCTAACCTAAAAGTCTAGTAAGGTTATCTCTATCTTTTTAAATTAAGAATACACCATGTGAAAGCACACCGTGATACATGAGGCCTGTCAGTTCTGTTTCTGGACATGCTCTCAAATCTCTCCACTCCTCTAATTTGCACCAATGCATTCCATGTCCAGGCCACATACAGTCATCTCTGGCTTAGTTTACAGCAGTGGCCTCCTAACGTCTGCCTTTTACCATCTGTGGGCCCTAAGAATGATCTTTTAATGATCTGTAATTTCATTTTCCTGCTAAGAACCTTTCAAAGGCTTCCCACAACCTTTAGAGTAAAAATCAAACCCCTTTCTTGCCATGGTTTTCACAGCACCACTGGGGCATGCTTGAACTTCCTTACTTCTCATAACAGTTTATCATTTTTTCCTTGCACTTGGGTCACACCAGCCCCCTTTCTATTCTGGGGGTATATAGTAGTCTGCAGTCAGCAAGCTGGAGACCTAGGAGAGCTGGTGAGATAGTTCCAGTCTGAATCCAAAGGCCTGACAACCAGGAGAGCCAATGGTGTAAATTCTAGTTTGAGTCCAACTCTGAAGGCAGAAGACCAATGTCTCAATTCTACGACAGGTAGAGAAAGCAGATTCTTCCTTAGTTAGTTTTTGTCACTATTCAAGCCTTCAACAGACTGGATGAAGCTATCCACATTGAGAAAAGCACTCTACTTCACTCATTCTACCAATGTGAATGTTAATCTCATCCAGAAACATTCTCATAGACATACCCAGAATAGTGTTTAACCAGTATATGGGCACCTTGTGGCCCAAATTGATGCATGAAATTAACCACAGGACAACTTCCAGCCTCCAGACGACTCTATCATTTGAAAGTTTTTTCATATTAACTGGCTTGTCCTCTTTTTCCAGTTCTCAGTTCAAATGTCAACACCTCCAACTGACTTTTCCAAACCACTCTCTCTCAGATGGCCTCCCCCAGAATCACGTTCTCTCACGACATACTGAGTATTGTTTATAGCACCCAAATATGTAACTGTTTATTTGCTGTTTACTTGTTTTTAATCTCTGCCTCCTACTAGAATGTCAATTGTATTAGGTCAGGGACCTAGTGTGCCTTGTACTTTACGGATATCTACCAAAAACATATGTGCAATAAATGAATGGCACTATTTCAACATCAGTTGGCTAACTTTAATAATGTTAGATTTTTAAAAGTCCTGTATAGGCAAATATTCCTTATAGAAGAATTCTAAATACTATATGTAGATAAGCCCCCTCCAGGAGGTGGAGCTTAATCTCTTCCTCTTACAAGTGGACTAGATGGTGACTTCCTTCCAAAGAATAGAGGATGGAAAGGGAGGAATAGTAAATTTACAGTGGAGAAGCCTGGAGTCACTGACTCAACCAAATGATCATATAGGTATCATACACCACTGCTAAGATGCATTCTGAAGGGCACAACATCACATCTGTGGAATTCTTGCCCAAAATCTCAATGTAATCATAAGAAAACCTCAAGACAATTGAGGGACTTTACAAAACAATTGATTAGTATTCATCAAAAGCAGCAAGGTCATGAAAAGCGAGGTAAAAGAAACTGGTAGAAGTTAAAAGAGACTAAGACCTGACATCTAAATGCAATGTGGATCGAATTCCAGAACAAAAAGAGGACATTTATGGGAAAACTGGTGAAACCCAAATAAAATCTCAAGTTTGTGGAAATACGTCAATGTTGGTTTCTTAGGTGTTTTTTTTTAAATATTTTATTTATTTATTTGAGAGAGAGAGAGAGAGCGCGCGCACAAGTTGGGGGGAGGGGAGCGAGGGAGAGGGAGAAGCAGGCTCCCTGCTGAGCAAGGAGCCCAACATGGGGCTCAATCCCAGGACCCTGAGATCATGACCTGAGCCGAAGGCAGATGCCCAACCGACTGAGCCACCCTGGCACCCCTGGTTTCTTAGTTTTGACCAAAGTACCATGGTAATGTGAGATGTGAACACCCGATGAAATTGGTGAGGGCTGAGAGAGACTTCTCTTTATTATCTTCGCAACTTTTCTGTAAGTGTAAATTTATTCCAAAATAAAAAGCTTATTTTAAAAAATAGATAATCACAAACTAGAATGTAAATAAACCTTAATTTTTTTTTCAAATCT
This sequence comes from Mirounga leonina, assembly GCF_011800145.1. Taxonomy (NCBI): domain Eukaryota; kingdom Metazoa; phylum Chordata; class Mammalia; order Carnivora; family Phocidae; genus Mirounga; species Mirounga leonina. Next base: position 20,322,445 of record NW_023270854.1, read on the forward strand.
TTACAAATAAAAGAACACAAGAATGAAAAAGAGAGTCCTCTAGCTCAGCACACACCCACACAAAAAGGGAACTGACTCTGTGAGGTGATGGTTGTGTTAACTTGATTGTGGTAATCATTTCAAAATGTGTATGTATATTAAAGCATCATTTTGCATACCCTAATATATATGATTTTTATTTGTAATTATACCTCAATAAAGCTGGGGGAAAAACTTATATAGTTGCTGCTGATATTCAAAAGTGCAATGAACATTTTGCCTTTTTATTAGTTAACATGTATATAAATTGATAACTACTGTCTTCTGAATCATGTTTACAAAATTTTTAAACCCCCTAGGTCTCAACTATTGTTTTCCATTTCTATTACCATACTGTAAAATTCCTTAAAAGATGCTATCTATGCAGTTAATGCCCATTTAATTTTTATAATTGAAGGATATTTTTGAACATACTGGCACCCGACAGATAATTACTGCTGTTAAAATCATCACTCCATAAAAAGAGTTTCCACATGAGATGATTCTTACTTGTCTATAAGTTTTAGCTTATTTTTCTTTTGAATAAAAGCCAGAGAGATTATTAAGAAATCAGTGGTAATGAGAACCTGAAGTCAGAATTGTTGAATATGTAATCCATCTGAGGTGATGGACATGGAGTCCTACCAACAGATTCTTCTACCAGTGTCTGAAATGGTTCTTACTACAAGGTAGTAACTATCCAGGAGCAAAAGCACTTTGTTACTTTTGTTGTCACTGGGGAGTTATATTCATTCAGATAATGGCATCTGCTACATTCACTTGTATAATGACATATTAATAAATAATCCACTGTAGAAAATATCCTGGTTTTGGATTTATACAGCATTACCTAAGAAATCAATTCTTACTTGAGACACTTATAAAAATGTTGACTTGACTTTGCTTTTCTTTCCCTTCACGAGGCAAGAGATCAAAATCAAGAAAGATTAAGAAAGATGAGGAAAGGGCGCCTGGGTGGCTCAGTCGTTAAGCAGCTGCCTTCGGCTCAGGTCATGATCCCAGGGTCCTGGGATCGAGCCCCGCATCGGGCTCCCTGCTCGGCGGGGAGCCTGCTTCTCCCTCTCCCACTCCCCCTGCTTGTGTTCCCTCTCTTGCTGTGTCTCTCTCTGTCAAATAAATAAATAAAATCTTTAAAAATAAATAAATAAATAAATAAGAAAAAGAAAGATGAGGAAAGATCACAGATTGGGGGAGACTGAGAAAATGTAACAAATAAATGAGAGCTAGGATCCTGGATCAGATCCTGGGACAGAAAAAGGACATGGGGGAAAAAACAGGCAAATTTGAATCAGTTATGCAGTCAGTTTTGTACCAATGTTTGTCTCCTGCTTTTGATAATTTGATTATGGTTATGTACGTTAACATTAGAGAAACTGAGTAAAGGGGAGACAACAATTTTGTGAATTATTTTTGCAAGTTTTTTCCCAACTTTTGTAAGTCTAAAATTATTTCAAAATAAAAAGGGGTTTTGTTTTTGGTTTTTTTTGTTATGGCGTTGGAAAATTCCTCAGGAAGTTCTTACTTCAGAGTAACATACTATTTCTCAATAGTTCCAATAGAGCTGGTTTTCCCTCCAGCTTTGAAACAGAGCATTGTTTCTTTAGCTGAGCAGCAGATAAAGCAGTTACTGACCTGTGCTTTAGGAATGTTTTGTACAGAAATATACATTTCAAGATGCCAGAATTATACTCTGTACCATGAAATGTCCGTACTTTGAGAGGCACATTGGAGGCAAGACCAACTGAGAGAAAGATCCACATTTCTCATCTTGTGTTTATGCAAGAGAGTATTGGCTCATTGAGTGGGCTATTGGGCTAAATTGCCTAGATAATTTATAATTGGGGAAACTTTTTTCCTCTTTCCATTTTTTTTTCTTTCTTGTCAAGTGCATGTAGTTGATTTTGAATAAGTAAAATGTAGATATCATTTGACTTCCTTGTGGTCCAGTGGAGAAAGTAAATACCCACAAATTTTGCTAATTGAGTGCTCGGGGAGTTCACTCTTTGAGATCATCTTGTAAATGATAATCATTAAAAGTAAGTCCTTTCAGCAGTTCAGCAATAATACCATTTTATAATTACTATTCAGTAATCACTTCGCACGTGCTTGCCCATTTGTCTCTCTCTAGTCTAATACATAACTCAAGAAGGAAACATCTCTACTTTACAGAGGAGGGGGAATGGAGCCTCAGAAAAGTAACTGGCCCGCTCTAGGCTTTGACCTCAGATTGGGCTATCTCTAAATGTCTCACTATTTGTATGGGTTGACCTAGCCCGCAACAAATCTACCCTTAGTGAAGTTGTGTCATAGTGAGATTTCAGTATTACACGTCCTTTGACATATTCGAAATATTTTGCTAATTTTAAGAGGAAATGTGATACTTGAAAATGGTCTTATATAATTACATTTTCTTCAATATTTAGAAATATATGAGAAAATCCAACGTCTTCTAGTTATTAAGTTATTAGGTTCTATTAGTAATGGAATGTATTAAGCTAATAAATTACGTATTTCATAAGTACATTAACTTAACTATATCAAGATCCTAGAGTACTTCTTAATAATGTATAGTATTGCAGTACAATAAATGTGTTTTTTAAAAGCCAGAAAAGAGGTCAGTGATCTAAAAGAAGTAACTCAATGTTTACTTTGAAAGTCCACTTCTGGGTCGCCTGGGTGGCTCAGTCGTTATGTGTCTGCCTTCAACTCAGGTCATGATCCCAGAGTCCTGGGATCGAGCCTTGCGTCGGACTCCCTGCTCCTCGAGAAGCCTGCTTCTCCCTCTCCCACTCCCCCTGCTTATGTTGCCTCTCTTGCTATGCATCTCTCAAATAAATAAAATCTTAAAAAAAAAAAAAGTCCACTTCCTTGGCCCTTATTTACCATTCAGAACTATAGTGAAAAATTTATGGGTAATCTCCTTGGCACAAAGTTACCATTTCAAAGCAAAGATAAATAAATAACCAATCTTACTCTGATCTCACTGAGAATTCCAACTAAAAAATTTAATTACGGACTTTGGACATGGGAAAGATTATCCAGTTGAGCTTTTATTCTAGAATACAGATGCTCTATAATTGGATTGGTAGACAAAGATCATTTACTTGATAGGGAAGGAAAACATTGTACCTGTTGCTGCTTTCACCTTACAATTAAAGCGACAGAATTAGACACTATACTTTCGCACCCTGTTCTAAGACACAGGTTTAAACCTATCCCTTGCATCACAAAAACCAACAAGTTTCATTCCCTGTGCATCAGCAGCCTTTCTCAGTGAAGTTGAAATGCAGTAAAGGGGTTCTGAGATCCTCATTGCCTGATCAGACAACGGTCTCTCCAAGGGATGTAATAAACAAAGAACACCAGCCCCCCCCGTTTTTTTAAAGATTTTATTTATTTATTTGAGACAGAGAGAATGAGAGGGAAGAGGGCAGAGGGAGAAGCAGACCCCCCGCTGAGCAGGGAGCCCGAGGCGGGACTCGATCCCGGGACTCCAGGATCGTGACCTGAGCCGAAGGCAGTCGCTTAACCAACTGAGCCACCCAGGCACCCAACACCAGCCCTTCTTACCTGAGTTTTCAGAATACAGTGTGACCTGCATGATCATTGTTTCCTCAACTTTCCTGCGCACAAGAATAATCTAGATGCCAACTTAAAATGCCTTTTCCTAGGCATGTCTTCTAGAAATTCTAATTTAATAGATTGCAGTGGGGCCTAAGGTTCTGAATTTTAGACAAATGTCACAGATGACGAGGCATATTTGAGACACAAATTTTAAAAAATAAAATGAAGCATCTGGTGCTCCTAGGGGGTGTTATCAGAATAGTGGAAACAGAAGAGCTTTGCTATTTGTCAAATTTCAGTTTTCCTCATTTATGAATTTTTTCAACCTCTCCTTCAATGTCCATTTTAAAAGGTAATAATAATATCTATCTCTTAAATTTATGCTAAGTATTAAATATGAAGGATCCAGGCTCTTGCTCAGGCTCCAGACTCTTTGGTGTGGGCATCAGCAGCTAGCAGTCACTGAGAACTTGTTACAAATGCAGAATGTCAGGCCCGGCCCCAGCCCCGCTGAACCTGAACATGCTTGTTAAGAGGATGTCTTGGATGATTCATATGCACGTTAACGTTGGTGAAGCGCTGACCTAGTCACTGAGTGAATGTTCAGGAAATGCTAGATTCTTTCCTTCTCATTATAGTCGTTGTACCAATAATTCAGTTCAGCTGGAGCTCAGTGACTGTCACCACCATTTCTTATTGCTGGTTTCAGCCCAGCAGGTACACTTCCCTCTCTTGCACAGTGGGAAGGCGGCCATAAATAAATAAATGTATGGGCTGGGAATAACTCTGAGGATTTCTGCCTTTGCTCCTTCACACTGCCCCAGACATGAAGCTGACAACAGTCATTTTACAGTCTCTTGGAAGGATTATTTCAGAGCCTCTCTAATTGCCTCACTGAGAGTTTCCTGCACAGCTTTTGCTACCGTTTAGCAACTGCTGGTAGCAGGAGAGGCCTAGAGTTAATGATTAAACTGCTCGCTGCTTGAATACAAATTTGGGGAAGGTTTCGTAAAAGGGTTTTGGGGCTTCCTTTTTTTTTTTTTTTTTTTTTTTTACTTCCAGATTTGTCATTGAACCCTGCAGCGTCAGAAGAGAATTAGGTAGAACCTGTCTTACTGCATCAAAGACATTTTCAGTAATTGCCTACGTTAAGATGTGCAGCCGCACATGTTAGTACATGACAAATGAAAATGAAGACTATATTTTAAATGTCGGGGGTGCTCTCAGCGAACAATGGAGAAGGCTGGCTGCAACAATGAACAATTTTAGCTGGAATGCTTCTATTAAAACTGCAAATAAACTTAGTTTAGTGTTTAAAAATAAATAGGCTAATTTTTGGATTTATAGATATTCTAGCCACAAAAAGAAAGTCTTCTTCAATGCCTTGTGTTTCTTAACGAGTTTGCTCCCCAACAGAACTTATTGAAGTCTGGTCTTTGTTAGTGTCCTATCACTCCTATGTTCCTTATAAAAATCGTCTTTTTGATTTTCCCTTTGACACAGGTGAACGGCCATCCTCGGAGGCTTTTGCTTACACTACACTCTGTAGCTAAGCCAGCAGACTGACTTCAACCACAACCACACCTCTCATATTTTCTACGCTCTGCAGAGGGTGGTAGATTCATTCTTACCTATGGTTCCTAAGTTCTTGGGGAAAGATCTGTATATTGAAAGGCTGAACACCAAGTTGAGTATGCCTGAATTCCACATGTAGGTCTTTGAACTCACTACCCATCCTTTGCAGTGTTGTGGAGGGCAAGCTTATCTGCTCTTTTCCATTTTGGTTGGATAGATTCAGCAGTGAAAATGAGACATGCCTCGAAGTTGAGAAAGTAAGGGAGAACATCTTTCACTAAGATCAATGGGTCACCAAAGAATTAGGTCTTCAACAAAAAGGATTTTGTACCTAAATTCACCAAATAAACCATCCTTCATGGTATAGGTTGACTTATATTGTCCCCAAATTCATATGTTGCTTGTGGTCATTGAGCTTTTAGCAGAGCCAGGTTTCCTGGTTCCTAAACCGGTGCTTTTTTAATCTCAGCAAACTCTTCCTAGACAGAGTGTACCTCTCAGGTTGTTCAGCTCCATGTTTTGGTGGTGTGAAAAGCACAATCCCAAGAGCCAAGTACTTTTATTTTTATTTTTTTTTAAAGATTTTATTTATTTGACAGAGAGAGAGCAGAAGCAGGGGGAGCAGAAGAAGGAGAAGCTGAGATTACCTATGTGATAAATAGCAGGACTAGAACAGGAGCTCAGGTCTTCCAGTTCCCACAAATTTCTGTGTAGACCACAAAAAGACATAAGAGAAAGCATAACTATTTGGAATCCCTAATTATATGCACGAAGTACTTCTACTGATACTGTTTTTAGTTACTACGACCATGCTAAGTTAAAAGTAAATGTAAATAACAGAAATAAAAGTAATAAAATCACCAGTGCTCTATTATGATATGAATATGGGGGTAATTACAAGAGATTGAGAGATAACAGCTGTGCTCTGGGTGGGTAAGTTGGAGGCAGCAGTGTGAAGCAAAGTTATGATTCAGTTATGGCCACTCCTTACCAGAAACATAGAGATAAGCCATAGGAGGCAGGAGCGGGAAAAAGCCATGAGCAAAGACAAGGAATTGGGAAATGCTCAAGTCAGCTAGGTAAAATGGGAAAACTCATAGAATAAAGGTATTTGAACAGCAAAAGCATATGAAAAACATAAAATATGTACCATGTTGGAAAGAATTAAGATTAGGAAAGGATAAGGGGCGCCTGGGTGGCTCAGTTGGTTAAGCGTCTGCGTTCGGCTCAGGTCATGATCTCAGGGTCCTGGGATCAAGCCCCGCATCAGGCTCCCTGCTCAGCGGGAAGTCTGCTTCTCCCTCTCCCACTCCCCCTGCTTGTGTTCCCTCTCTCACTGTCTCTCTCTGTGTCAAATAAATAAATAAAATCTTAAAAAAAAAAAAGATTAGGAAAGGATATAAACTCAATGGTTAGACTACAATAAAAAAAGATTTGTGAATACAAAATTATATGCCAAAATGAGTTATAGGATTTAGGAAATAGACACTGGAATATTAAGGGGTAAAGGAGGTGATATATGGTTCCCCCCCTTCTTCAATACAAAATGTTTCTCCCAAAACTACCAAACCAGCTGATCTTTAAAAATGATTTCAGTTATGAATTAATGGACTTCCACTCTTTGGGGGAAGCTGTATTGTATCAGAGGTTTACAAAGAGGACCTATGCACCAAATCCAGCCTACAGATGGCTTTTGTAGGACCCAGAACTAAGAATGGTTTTTACATTTTAAAATGGCTTAAAAAAAAGAGAATATATTATGACTCATAAAAATTATGAAATTCTGGGGCACCTGGGTGGCTCAGTTGGTTAAGCATCTGCCTTCGGCTCAGGTCGTGATCCCCCAAGTTGAGCTCCCTACTCAGTGGGGCGTCCTTCTCTCTCTCTTTCTCCCCCCTACTCGTGCTCTCTCTCGCTTCCTTGCTCTGTGTTCTCTCTCAAATAAATAAAATCTTTTTAAAAATTATGAAATTCAAGTTTCAGTGTCCATAGATAAAGTTTGGAATATAGCTATGCCCATTTGTTTATATATTGTCTATGGCTACTTTCACTTACAAAGGCAGAGCTGAATCATTGTGATAGACACCAGAGACCTTATACCTAAAGAACTTAGATATTTACTAGCTGGCCCTTATAGGAAGAGTTTGCCAACTCCTGTGTTATATAAAAACCAGTATAGATTATAAATTTCAGGAAACTCAGTGACTTCTGTGTATTCAGTTCAAAAGGAAAGTGGCCTTTTAGGACAGCTAGATTAACTGGGGCAAACCCTTTAATTCAATCAGGAGGTGACAATAAACTGCATTTACTCATCCCTGCATTATAGGTGTCATTTTTAGGTTGGTTGTAATTGGACAGTTAATCTTTGCCGCTTCCCACAAATCTTTGCCTTTTCCCATAGAAGCACCCAAAGGAAATTCTACTGTCAGCTCTATAACTCCCCCAAGGGCTATTTGTACTGTACAAAGGGCTCTACCAGAACCCTTTTCCAGGGTGGGAATTTCAGGCACTTTGGTAGTACTGTGGAGATGTGAGAGGGTGTGATATCCTTAGGTAGTGCCCTTCAGATCTCACCATTTCCATAAAAAGATGGCCTTAAGTCCACCTCTCCCTTGATTTTCCAGACAACCAATTTCTGCACAAACCAGAATAGATACGTTCTGCTTTCTGTTGCTATCTGACACAATTATTCCTGACTGGGGGGCGGGGGGGGGGGGGGCGGAAATCCTACCCAGTTCCGTAAGGATATGGGAGGTCAGCAGGGCTTACAGACAGAAAGTATTAGCAATGTTCCTGGTACTTGGCCCCATTCTTGAAGGTGATGTGCTAAGCTCCTGTGTGGCTCAAGGTTTCTGTGAACATCAAAGAATTAACAAATAAGCAAGTATTTTGTTAATGATAATGAAATGATACAAGTGAAAGCATTCCTGAACTGTGGCAGGCAATATGACTATAATAGTTACTGTAGTTATAATGGACATAGTTGTTATTCAGCTAAAAACAAGCCAAGGTTAAATTGAAAAAAAAAATCATCATATCAGTAGTCTTGTTGTTTAACACTATAAGTACATTATAGACAGTTTAGCTGCCTTAATCCTGATAGATACAACATCCCTTGCTGTTAGCTCTTCCCAGTGACTCATGAGGTGTATTAATTTGCTATGGCTGTCGCAACAAAGTATCACAAACTGGGTAGCTTAAACAAAAGAAATTTATTGTCTCACAGTTCTTGAGGCTAAAAGCCCCAAATCAAAGTGTTAGCAGGGTTTGTTTCTTCTGAGGTAATAATGTGTTCCAGGCCTTTCTCCTTGGCTTGATGGATGGCCATCTCCTCCCCATGTCACTTCACAGTCTTCCCTCTGTGAGTGTCTGTGTCTAAATTCCCTCTTCTTTTAAGGACACTGGCCATATTGGATTAGGTTTCACCGTAGCGACCTCATTTTAACATGATTACCTCTGTAAAAACCCCATCTCTAAGTTAAATCACATTCTGAAGGCAGACGCTTAACCGTCTGAGTTACTCAGGTGCCCAAAGAGCAAGACAATTTAAAGATAAAAGCACAAGGATTATAGATGACTTAGAATTTTATTTGACATTATTTGAAATATCTGTCTGGAAATGATTCTTGCTCACTGAGGTGTAGGTTTTGTAAAAGCATCAATAATAAGGAGGGGCACCTGGGTGGCTCAGTCGTTGAGCGTCTGCCTTTGGCTCAGGTCATGATCCCAGGGTCCTGGGATCGAGCCCCGCATCGGGTTCCCTGCTCGGCGGGAAGCCTGCTTCTTCCTCTCCCACTCCCCCTGCTTGTGTTCCCTCTCTCGCTGTGTGTGTGTCTCTCTCTCTGCCAAATAAATAAATAAAATCTTTTTAAAAAAATAATAAGGATTTAAGTTAAGCTTAAACAGATTAGCCCTTGCTTCAGGGTCAATAAGTGGATAACATAAGCTGTCAATAATCATCATTTTCAAATGATTTCATTACAAAGACGCTAACATGGAATAACAGGTTGATAGTAGAACGGTCCTGCCTAAAGTTTAATTCAAATTGATGTAAAAATTTAGACTTGGAATTATTGAAGAAGATACTGACATAATTTTTAGATGAAATAGGCAAGAGATTAATTTGTTTACAAATTTTTTGGAAGAATACTTTCTTGGACATTGGGTTGAATCCACTCTTTGTCCCTTCGAACAGAATTTCACTCATAGAATTTAAGAAAGATATAGCTGGCAAGCCTTGAAGTTCATATATCTCAGATCTTTGGACTATTCTGATTGCAAAAGTCTTCTCTCTATACCCTATTTAATTCAAACATTTTATTCAAGTGAATAAGGAAGTCTTACTAGGTGTCAAATTAGAGAAAAGACTGCAGTGGACAACGTTCAGGACAATTGTCCTAGGATATTAGAACTGAGATGGCCTCCCAAATTTTTGTCAGAGTTGGGCTTCTGTAATACGCACCAACGTTATTCCACTGTCTTCACTGAAGTTTTAATGGCCAGATCCAGGATTTTATACATATTTTTATAGATAATAAATTCATAATAAAAATGAAAATTTTTGAGTTCTCAGATGGCCTCATTGGAGTCTGTACCTCTAGCTGGCTCACTAGTCACAGAAGTTTAAACATGAGAAGGATAAAGTCAGTTTTAGGTTGCTATTGATCTGTTTTTCTATATCTGAGGCAAATTTCAAGACATAATAGAATTTGAAAGCCCATGATTTTTGATCAGGCTGTTTAATAAAGTATTGCTACAATCCTGATCACAAAGAACACACAGCATGAGGAGGAAATGCATGCCATAAAAATATTACGTATGTGTTTAACTCAATAAAGTAGAATGCATCTGCTTTAGCAACAAACCAGACTTGCTGGCATTAAATACCTTCTCCAGTAGGGTCACCTTTGCCCTGCCTCACCTTTATCCACTGTTTAGGAAAAATTGCTAAGGTAGATTCTCACATTAACATCATGTTATCAGACTGTAACTTTATTTAATGCTTTCGAATCAGCCCTTTCCACCTTGAAAATCCTTTTACTTATGCTTTCCCTTGTTTTTTGTAAGTCTCCACAAATGCTTATGTAACACACAGCCTTTTTACAAAGTATCTCAATACTCTAGTATTACCCAGGAAAAGAGTATATACAGAGAGGGTGGGGCAAAAAACTGAGCTCACCATGAACTGCATCGTGTATGTGTCCTTTGAATTGGGCAATGGTTCCAGGAAGGGAACAGAATCGAGTCACACATTTATATAAGTCAATTCAAGCTTTTTTTTTTTTTTAAATCTCACAGCCCATAGCTCAAATCCCCCAAATCTACTAACTCAGAGATAGACCCAAGGAGAAAGAAGATGTTTTCATTTTCAACTTGATTAGTGGCAAAACTAGGTTGTTGTGTTGTTGTTGTTGTTGTTTTAAAGATTTTATTTATTTATCTGAGAGCACAGCTGGGAGGAGAGGGAGATGCAAGCTCCCCTGCTGGGAAGGGAGCCCGATGCAGGACTCGATCCCAGAACCCCAGGATCATGCCCCACAAAACTAGGTTGAAGGAAAAATTGTTTTTCCCTCTACCTCCCGCCTCACCCTCCCCACCATGAATTGAAGATAAATAGCCCTATGTGACCAGCCAACCTGACTTTCCCACCCAGTAACAGGGTAAGAAGCTAGTTTTGAGACAGCAGAGGCCTGTCCGGGCATGCAGGAGGCCCAACTCACCTGCCAGTTGACTGATTAGAACCTGGAGGCAAAGCAAGCCAGCAATGCCTCCAGGGAGGTGATCCAGGAGGGATTCTGAAGGCCGAGCCACAGCATGTTAACCCCACCTGGCCTTAAGATTGTCGGGCCCTCCTCCTCACTAATTAAATAAATACCTGTTCTGGCCTGGGGGAAGAGCAAAGAGAGGATGAAGAATGAAAAAGAGATAAAGAGAAAAAGTAAATACATTGCCTCTGGGGGAGTACAGCAGAGGTCCTTTTCATTACTAAAATATTAAGAGCAAATGTTTAACACCCCCCACCCAATCTATAATAGTTGGAAAAATAGATAACCACGATTATTTTGGGTGTGACTCCACTATTTTACCTGCATTTTATCAGGGAATATTGATTTCAAAGTCCAGTTATACATACAACTTTGCTTGGAGACAGCTGTTCAAGCTCTTTAGAGTGTACTATCAGTCACTGTCTATAGAGTCCAAAATATCTACCCTGAGGATGGTAGTGAGCAAAGAAAGCTTAACCATTTTTTTAATCAAGCTCTCTTGTTTTAAATAGGTAATGCTAAGTCTAAGGGTAAATATAAGATTTCCCTTAGATTTCTAATTGCAATATCACATTTATTTATTGAGATAGTTAGAGAAAAGTTTTCCATTAAGTTGACATCTCTGGAAGGATAATCATAAATCAAGACACAAAAACCCTTCTCCCAATTTACAATGATTGTAAGGAGGCTTTCAATAGCTTCTGTACCAATTCTAGTGCTCATATCTCCAAAAATAATATCTGCCACAGGGTACGAAAGATATAAATTGAGAAAACTCAAGTTCTAAAAACTAACTATCCCAAGTGTAGATGAGGATGTGGAGCAACTGAAACACTCATACATTGTTCATGGGAATGCAAAATGATATGATGACTTTGGAAAGCAGTGTGGCAGTTTCTTAAAAAGTTAAACATAGCATTGCCATATGTCATTCAGCTATTTGCCTTAGAGAAGTGAAAATGGATGCCCACACAAAGACTTGTACGTGGAAGTTCTCACCAGATTCATTTAAAATAGTTGAAATTGGAAACAACCCAAATGTCCATCTGTAATGAATAGATAAACAAAACCAGTACATCCATACAGTGGAACACTACTCAGCAGTAAAAAGGAATGGACAACTGATGTTCATCACAACATGGATGAATCTTAAAATGAATAGCTGAGTAAAAGAAGGCAGGTAAAAAAAAGAGCAATTGTATGATAATGTATATATAAAATTCTGGAAAATGTTAATTAATCTATATTGACAGAAAGCAGATCAGTGGTTTTCTGTGGAAGGGCGTGAAGATAGGAAGGGATTACCAAGGGGCAAAGGAAGACTTTTAAGGCTGATGGAAATGTTCATTATCTCGGTTGTGGTATCTGCATATCTTACGATGGATCGAATTGTACTCTCTATAAACATGCGTAGTTTGGTACACTTCAATTACACTTCAGTAAGATTAGGGGGGGAAAAAGAAACCTAGCACTTCAGGACATTTAGATTTAGGTCATTTCCTGGCCCCATTCCAGGAGAGGAAATCTTAGTCACTTAGGAGGCATAAACCAAGGACTCTACTGGGTCTGAAAAATTGTGTCATAGACTTTATGCAGCCTACAGTTAAGTAAAACTATAGGTGATCATTAAAAGAACTGGCCTTGTCTGATAAAATGCATATAGTCAGATGTTGGTGGTAGGAGACTTACTTACTTGTTTATAAGGCTTACCCAGGGACACAAGCCAGGCTATTGTAAATCTCTATAGGAGAGCATGAATGGGGTCTTGCTCGGATACAACAAGCCCTTCGCTGGAGCGGGTGACGTCAGTAGTCTTTTTACACTGGGTGGATATAAAAATGTCAAATTGGGGGCGCCTCGGTGGCTCAGTCGTTAAGCATCTGCCTTCGGCTCAGGTCATGATCCCAGGGTCCTGGGATGGAGACCCGCATCGGGCTCCCTGCTTGGCGGGAAGTCTGCTTCTCCCTCTCCCACTCCCCCTGCTTGTGTTCCCTCTCTTGCTGTGTCTCTCTCTGTCAAATAAATAAATAAAATCTTTTTAAAAAATGTCAAATTGGGGCACCTCAGTGGCTCAGTCGTTAAGCGTCTGCCTTCGGCTTGGGTCATGATTCCGAATCCTGGGATTGAGCCCAACTCAGTGGGTAGCTTGCTTCTCCTTCTCCCACTCCCCCTGCTTGTGTTCCCTCTCTCGCTGTGTCTCTCTCTGTCAAATAAATAAATAAATAAATCTTAAAAAAAAAAATCAGTTGCTCTGTGAATCATTGTTTAAAAAAAATGGTGAAATTATATAGCAGCTCCATAAGTCCTATTAAAGAAATAATTGAATTACATTATTACTTGATAAAGCTCTGAATTTCCTGGATTCATTCACTAGCTGTAGATCCAGCTTTCCCATTACTATTTTGTTCAAACTTTTTTGTGACTTTCAAACTTTTTTTAAAGCAATAGACTCTTTAATCAAGTAAAATTTCACCCAAAACACCCACCTCAATCATTGTCTCTGCTGTAAAGTAGAAACTTATGACTCTGTTTATCTTATAAGGTTATATTTTTTTAATTCTTATCAATAAGTGCAATGTAACTAGAGAATAGTAACCATAGATTTGCCATATAGGTTTGTGGGTGATTGTTGTTCATATATCAACCTCAACATCTATTTCTTCATCTTGTTTGGATTACAGTTTTCAGAAATTCCAGGATCATATAGATAAGCAATTTCAAATAGGATATATATATATTTTTTATCAGTGCCCATTGTAAACTGAGTATGCTCTTCAGTTGAACTGATCCAGAAACGGGAGAGGATGTTAATAAATGTTTGCCTCTAAGTGACATCACCAATAATATCTAACAACCAATTTCATTCCTTACCAAAAAAAGTAGGCAAGAAGCACTAAAAATTTACAAAAAGTGTTAAAATTATTTACTATGAAAGTATCACAACTCAATGTACTGTGCATTTACTTATTATTGTACAACTTTTATTCTGTGGTGAGCACACATAAAGCAGACACATTCAAGTCTTGCCTGATATTTCACAATGGTGGACACATGTTGCAACAGTGTTCTTACTTGCACACTTTTATGTGTTCAGACATGTGAAACTCTAAATTAAAACTGAAAAAAGAAAAAGCTGAGTCAGAACTGAGTGACAAAGTCAATAGCCAGTGAAGTAACACAAGAAGTTCAAGTATCTAATCCAGATGGCAAAGGTGAAGGGGTTTTGCAGGTGAAATGAATGTCCCTGATTAGTTTATTCTGAGTTAATCAAAAGGGAGATTATAATTGATAGTCCTGACTTAACCAACTGAACCCTTTAAAAGAGGGTCTAGGGTCAGAAGCAGAAGTCAGAGACTCTGCTGTCAGTCTTGAAGAAATAGGCAGCCCTGAGTTCTATAGCTACAAGGAATGAATGCTGCGGCCAACCAAGTGGGACTTGGAAAAGAACCTAAGCCTCAAATTGAGACCCTGGCCCCAGTCAAGGCCTTCAATGCTCCCTAGAACAGAGGACCCAGCTCAACTGTGCCCAGACTCCTGATCCACGGAAACTGTGTGATAATACATATGTGTTGTTTTAAGATGCAAAATTTGTGTTAATTTGTTATCCCTCAATAGAAAACAAATGCAGATGCTTTATTCCCAGGCAGTTAAATACTATGAACATTTCAGGGCTATCATTCAGCGTTAAAAATTCTTTAAGCTCAGAGGTATAGTTGAGAGTAATCTCATGTCAGCTCAGAAAACTCATGTCAACTAAAGAAAAAAAAATATGAAGAGGCAATCAAAATTATATGGTAGGAACCTGAGGGAATAGTATGCAACATCCTAAGCTCTATGTAAAAATGAGTTAAGCCACAAACTTGAAATGGCCTCCAATGAATTCAAAGTTGATTTATAACATATTCAAGTGTGTTTTATTATCATTTAAAAATTTTAGTTTACATACTTAAATATGTATAAATTACAAAGGTTAAAAAAATGTACCTTTACAGTGAAAGAGCTTTCCAGATGCCACCTTAGTCAAGTGATCAAAGTGAACATCATCAGTAATGGGACAAAAAGAAGTCCTGTATCAGCTGATAGGCTGTAATGAGAAGAACACAGTGTCACTTCTGTGATGTTCCTACCAAAGATGCACATTACCTAAATTTAATCATGAAGAAACATCAGACAAACCCAAACTGAAGGACATTCTACAAAATAACCTGCCTGAAATCTTCAAAAGCTTCAGGATGATGAAAGTCGACAAAAGACTGGAGAATTGTTACACAGTTGAAGGAAACTAAAAAGACATGAAAACCAAATGTGCTGTGTGATTCTGGACTAGATCTTTTTGCTGTAGAGGACATTGTTGGAACAACTGGTAGAACTTGAAAGACGTCTGAGGATCATGGTTGTCTATCAATGTTAATTTATTGATTTGATGGTTTCATTGTGGTTGTTATAAAGGAGAACGTCCTTATTTGTGAGAATTACACATTAAAGTATTTGGGGTTATAGAACATTATGTTAGCAGTTTACTTTCAAATAGTGAGGAAACAAATGTTCTTAAAATTTTTCTGGAAGTTTGAGATTGTTTTAAAATAAAAGGTACACAGAAAACTATATACTTGGACTTTTAAGAAAGTATGCTTTTGGGGAATCCCTGAAGTGCTTCTCATGGAGTTCTGGCTTTAAAAATCTGTTTTTTCTCCAAAATGGATGCAATATTAAATAAAACTATCTCTAATCTATATGGCAACCATACAATTTTTTTCTGTTTATTTTAAAAAGTATAAAATTTATCAATTTTCTGTTCTGTGGTTTTGCTAATTGCTTAATTTTGTTTCCTTTTTAATAGATCATAATTTGCATAATCATAAGCTTTGAAAAATTTGTAGGAGATTTTGCTAGAATAAAAACAAATTTCTCTTGGGGGACCTAGGTGGCTCAGTTGGTTAAGCACCCGACTCTTGATTTTGGCTCGGGTCATGATATCAGGGTCGTGAGATTGAGCCCCACGTGGAGCTCCATGCTCAGCATGGAGTCTGCTTAAGATTCTCTCTTTCCCTTTCCCTTTGCCCCTCTCCCCTGCATTCTCTCTCTCTAAAATAAATAAATCAATCTTTAAAAACCCCACAAATTTCTCTTATCATATTTTCATGCATTAGTTCTCCACTTCTCTATAAAATGTAATGTAGTTTGGGATTTTTTCCTTATTCATCATCCAGTGCTATTTATTTTTCAGGACCAGTTATTTACAGGATTCTGCAAGTTGTGGCAGCTAATAGCAAATCTATCATAGATATTCAAATGTTATTTTAGTGTAAACCACAAAAAATATACAGTTGGAAAACCATTTCTTTCTGACATAAGTTTAGATGCTAAAAAAATCAATATATAATTATTTTTATTCTTAACTAGATTCCAAGAAATAACTTCTTCATATATAATTATTAGAGACAAGTTACATGTGTAGAAAAGTTCGTAAACATTTTCATGTTTACACGTCTTTTAAAGGAAAATATTTCCCAATAAACTTTTTTTAAGATTTAATACTTTCATACATTTTTACTGTCATGATACCCCTACGTTGGAATAATTATTGCCTGATTAAGAGATAGAGATGAGTAAGGGAAACAAATGAGATCAAGAGAGCAAGCTTTACTCTTTCTCCTGAGGCTGCCACTATAATATTTGATCCTTTTAGACAGGGAGCCTACAGAAACTCTGATTTTCGAGGCACAGCTCACCTTCAACTAACAATTTTCTTCCCTACACCAAGCAGTCATACTGGCGAACCAACACTGAACAGTTCAGGGCTATCATTCTGTGCTAAAAATGTCTTTAAGCTCAGAGTTAGAGCTGAGAGTAATCTCTGAAACTCAGATCAGCTAACAAAGAAACAATATGAAGAGTTATTCAAAATTATATACTAGGAACCTGAGGAAGGTAAGTAAGCTACATGCTGAACATGTCAACTTAAGGAGTGACAGTTTCATGAGCAACACTGACCCGCACATACATAAAGCCCTCACCAGGAATCATTAATCAACATGTGCAAAACTTAAAATTAAATGTTCACAGAGGTGAAGCTGTAGTTCACCACAATGTGTAACCGAAAGAGCCCAGGTTTTAAAGCTGCTTTATTATTTAACAGTTAGGTAAACTCTAATGGATAATTTATCCTTTCAATGGCTTAGTTTTTTCATCTATAAACTGGAGGGGAAAATGGTAAATTACCCAGGAAAAAATGGTAATTATCCTTAATATCAATGAGATTGTGAGTGAGGTACCAAAAAGTAGCCACATTATAATTTTAAAAAATGGCTATATTCTTACCAAAATCATACAAGCACATCATTAAAAAAATTAAATACTAAGAAGTATAGAAAGAAAATATGCAGTACTACCCTCATCTCTCTCTGTTCCTCAGTCCCACTCCTCAGAGGCAACAATTTTCTGCTTAATTAGCTGCTTCCTCTAATGTAGGTTCACCTCCCCAATTGGTGGTTAAATCAACAAAAAAGTTACTACATATTACATAGTATCACAATATTATGAACATGATTCTATTTCTTTTCTTTTTTCCCCGGAAATTAATGATGATCTCTTTCAAAACTTCTCTGGGTTCTGTGTAATTTTCACTGATTTCCACCTCCCCACCCCAGTTTCCAAGGGGTTTTTAATATAATTTTCTGCATAGGCATCAGCGTAGATAACCAATCCTCTTTCTGCACCACGCCCCCCCCCTCCCCCTGCAGAGGTGTGCTCCTATAACCTCTGTCCTCTCCCTGGAATATTGCTCTCTGGACACTTGCACAGTTCTTAGGAGCTCCTTTCCCATCACCCTGGACATTCTTTGACCTTTCTCCTGTGTCACTGAAATCTTTCCCTGGATCATTTTTCTCAGTCTTGTTTTCCTTCCTTGTTCTGGTAGAGCACATCCTTCAGTGGTTTCCTGGGAAAGACCCCTTAGGAAATTCATGTTTTGATACCTATCTTGCAGTTCTGAAAAATGGTTTTTGACTGGGTATAGAATTCTAGTTTGAAAATACTTTTTTAAATTTAAATTCAATCAGCCAACATATAGTACACCATTAGTTTCAGATGTAGAGTTCAGTCATTCATCAGTTGCATATAACACCCAGTGCTCATTACATCACATGCCCTCCTTAATGCCCATCAGCCAATTACCCATCCCCCCACCCACCTCCTCTCCAGCAACCCTCAATTTGTTTCTTACAGCTGAGTCTCTCATGGTTTGTCTCTCTCTCTGATGACTTCCCATTCATTCCCTCCCTTCCCCCATGATCCTCCGTGCTGTTTCTTGTATTCCACATATGAGTGAAACCATAGGATAATTGTCTTTCTCTGATTGACTTATTTCATTAGGCAAAATGCCCTCCAGTTCTATCCACATCGATGTAAATGGTAAGTATCAATCCTTTCCGATGGCTGAGTCATATTCCATTGTATATACATACCACATCTTTATCCATTCATCTATTGATGAACATCTCGGCCCTTTCCACAATTTGAAAATAATTTTAAAAAAATTAAAGGCATTTTTTTCTCCTTGTAGCTTTCAGTGTTGTTGAGAAGTTCAGTGGTATTCTTATTGTCAATGCTTTGTATGTGGATTTTCTTCTCTCTGGGAATTTTTAAGACCTCTCTTACTGATGGTGTTCTGAAATCTCATGATGCTCTATCTAGAGGGGAGTTTGTGTTTTTCTTTATTGTGCTGGGGCCTATCAGTCTGGAGACTCATGACCTAGGAAAGTTCTTAAATATATATATTTTGATTATTTACATCTCTTCGGTTTTTCTATCTTTATTTCTGAAATTCTTATTGGTCAGATGTTGGACCTCCTAGTTTTTTGTTTTTTGTTTTTAAGATTTTTATTTATGTGACAGAGAGAGACACAGCGAGAGAGGGAACACAAGCAGGGGGAGTGGGAGAGGGAGAAGCAGGCTTCCCACTGAGCAGGGAGCCCAATGGGGGTCTCGATCCCAGGACCCTGGGATCATGACCCGAGCCAAAGGTAGATGCTTAACGACTGAACCACCCAGGCACCCCTGGACCTCCTAGTTTGATTTTTTTCAATATTTTTCTGGAAGAGTTTCTTAAATTTTCAGTACTTCTATTGAGTTTTTAAAACATTCTGCAATCATGGTCACATTTCTAAGGGCTCATTCTTGTTCTTTGATTTTTTCTCTTTAATATCATCTTGTTTATCCTGAAACATCTGAGTATCTTAATCTCTAAAGTATATTAATTCGATTTTTAAAAAAGTTTATTCAATTAATTTCATTGCTCTGTTTCTTTCAAAGTTACTTTTTTCCACTTTTTTTTTCTCTGTTTTTCTATGTTAAGGGCTTTCTTCAAGTGTCTAGAGATTCTAGGCTGCCCATATTAAAGAGTAAAACATGAGAGAGCTATTTGGAAGCTCTGTGCTCATGGACAGGAAAGATTTTAAGACTGTCCTGATAGAATAAAGAAGTAGTGTAATACACAGAAAGCAGGGCATTTACATACTTAGAAGAAAACTTGGGGATAAGTGCTGAAGAGTTAAATAATATCTTTTGAGAAGAAATAGGATAGACAGAAAACAGGTTGGGCTTAGACCAACCTGGTAAAACAGTTGAAATGTAATCAGTTGAAGGATCTTACCTGATTAAGATGCAGCGAGAAAGAACCATAAGACCCTAAGAATGGGGTGGTCTGGTCGAAATGATAGTGAGAGAAAACATTTGGAAGTGAGTTAAGGATAGGCTGCTACGCTGAAGAATCCAGTGATGGTATTATAACCTTAATGCAAGAAAGAAAAGTCAGTAGTCTGGGCATTGTACTGTTTCTATGGAGGTAGAAATGACATATGGCATGGTCTTCCTCTGGTTGCGAAGACAAAACTAACACCAAAGTACAAATAGAGTAAAAGGAATATTAACATTTGGTATTCTGATTATCTCTCTATATTCTACAATCCAATTATCTCAGCAAAGGACATGCAAAAAGTTCTACCTGCAACACCCCTTATTCCCCACCCCCATTCATGTGTATCTTTGAATGATTAAATAGCATATACTCTAAAATGGTATTTCTCTGGCAAAGAAAATTCACATTCTCATGCTGGTCACAAGAGGCTTACATTTCAAAGTATGGTCAGAGATTATTCCCTTATCTGTTCCATGATAAAGCAAGATTAGGCAAAAACTAGACCTGAATAAAATCACATTTCTTTCCTTGCATTCCCCCTACCCCTGCAATATATACCCCAGGGAAATACCAGAACTTGCTTCCCTTTACAGAAATATTATGGCAGTATCTTGTCCTTCTATCTTTTTTTCTTTTTAAAGATTTTATTTATTTATTTGACAGAGAGAAACACAGCGAGAGAGGGAACACAAGCAGGGGGAGTGGGTGAGGGAGAAGCAGGCTTCCCGGGGAGCAGGGAGCCCGATGCAGGGCTCAATTCCAGGACCTGGGATCATGACCTGAGCCGAAGGCAGACGCTTAATGACTGAGCCACCCAGGTGCGCCATCCCCCCTTTTTAAAAGATTTTATTTATTTATTTGACAATCTTATCCTTCTATCTTATTAGACCATTCAGATTTTGTAATCTAGTTTTTTTTCTAAATTTAGGGCTAACTCATTTGAATATTTTCCAAACTTCTCAGAAAAAAAAAAACCCATATGATTTTGAAACGTTAACATTGAAAGGGACAATTTTCAGCACTTACAAATGATACTATGTTAGAAGGAAATGCCTCTTTAGTTTTTAAACAGAGAGATGTTTTTGTTTTGTTTTGTTTTTCCTAAACACTCTGGTCTCTTGCTTCAATTCTCTGAAGAAATAGAATGAGTGGGGCGCCTGGGTGGCTCAGTTGGTTAAGCGACTGCCTTTGGCTCAGGTCATGATCCTGGAGTCCCAGATCGAGTCCCACATCAGGCTCCCTGCTCAGCAGGGAGTCTGCTTCTCCCTCTGGCCCTCTTCCCTCTCATGCTCTCTGTCTCTCATTCTCTCGCAAATAAATACAATCTTAAAAAAAGAAAAAAAAAAAGAAATAGAATGAGTGGGGAATTTGGAGGAAGGAATAGAATCTTTGCACCTCAGCCCTTGTTCTCTCTCTCTTCCTCTTTGGCATTTTGCTGCCTGCCCAGCTCATTTGTTCTTGATTATTCTTGGCCATGTTATAAAGATGAACAGTAAAGACAGTACCCCTGGCGAGTGGAGGGAGAGACTATATAGTCTGGTCGTAAGCTCACAGGTTAGTCTATTAAATTTTGGGTTCAGTAAAAAGCCCATTCAGCTCTCACACTATGATGTGTCCTCTGACCTAGATCTTCTCAGTGAGAAAGGAGTTTTGTTTTTGGACATCACCTTTTTTATTCCTTTTCTTATTTCTTGATTAAATTTTCTACTCAAGAATTATAGATGGGGTGCTAAGCTTTGGATCCCTCAAGACCTCAAAAGTAGCCAACAAATGTGATTCTCTTTTTCATCTGAAGAGCTACTATAAGGTATTTATAGTAGGATGATCTTGCCAACGCTGCTAGCATCACAGGGTAGGGGTCAATTCCTGTGGTGAGTAGATGACATTGCCAAGGGAGAGCATGTCGAATGAGAAGACAAGAAAAATTAGAGCTGAGGTAGAGGTGGTCCCTTGGAATGCTTTTCCTTCCATCAGAGTAAGAAAGGGAGATTGCGATCTGCTACTGCTGGGGCATGGTTGACCAACTATTCTCCTTTGCTCTTTTGCTCTTTCGCCTTCTGACTCTCTCCTTCACTCTCTGCAATCTCTTACCCAGGGGTTTTAAGCTTGGGAGCTGCCTGGTTTTCAGTAAGATATACACATTGAGGGAAGGAATTGTATCTCAGTAAAGAATGCTTTCTGCTGCAGTTGTCTAAAAACCCAACAGTGGCTTAATCCAAAAATGGCCTAGTTTCTCATATAATACAGCAGCCTGGAGATAAATAGTTGCAAGACTTTGTTCAGCTGCTCAGGAAGTTCATTCAAGTTCTCCATCCTCTAGCTCTCCTATTCTTATGGTGCTTGCCTTTTATCTTTGTGTTCCTTGCTTCATAGTTGTAGGATGGCTATCACAGTTCAAGAAATCATGTCAATATTCAAGGCAGGAACAAAGGGAAGAGGATAGAGCTAACCCTGTTTTATTTTGTTTTGTTTTAGAGAAGTAAAAACTTTTTTCAGAATCACTCCCAGCTCTCCCCTGTTCTCACTTAAACTAGCCTGGGAGGGTGAGTATTTAGATTTCCTAGTCTCTATATAGTGAAGTTGGTAATGGGTGTTGGATTAGACTAAGCAATGTGTCTCTCCCAGTTTGTGACAGAGAAAATTGCCTGATCACTGCTCTTCCCATTTTCCACCCCAGCAGACAGACTTCCAAGCTATGCAGAGAATATGTGACATGAATAATAGATGCCTAGAAATAAGCAATATGAGGACTCAAGATTAACTGTATAACTGTGATGAACTTGTTGGGAAGTCTTGAGGTAGAGGAAGAGTTGGGATATAAAGTCTGAAAGTAATTCAGAATGGGATCATTAGGCCAAATCATGGGCTCTATTAGTTTTTTTTTTTAAGATTTATTTATTTATTTGAGAGAGAGAGAGTGAGTGAGCGGCTTGGGGGAGGGGCAGAGGGAGAGAATCTTCAAGCAGACTCCCTGCAAGTGCAGAGCCTAATGCAGAGCTGGATCTCATGACCATAAGATCATGACCTGAGCTGAAACCAAGAGTCAGACGCTCAACTGACTGAGCCACCCAGGTGCCCCTATTAGTTGTTTTTTTTTTTTTTTTTTGTAAAGCTATGCTAAAACCACAGACTAGGGGTAAATTAGAAATTAGCAAAACCAAAAAGAAAATACTCTGAGGAAAACTTTGTAAAGGATTCCACAATAAACAAAAGACATTGAAATATATGTGTGTGTACATTATTTTAGAGAATATTAGGAATCAACTTATTTGTAGTCAAAGAGCAGAAACATAAATGTAGATAAATACACAAATTCACAAATGGTTGTTTAGAAGTACAGTCTCATTTTGTGATTAAGTCTTTTATGGTACATATTCCACAACCTTTTTGAGGAACTGATGAATAAAATTACTTTCAATTCATGCAGAAGAGACTACTGTAAAGAAAATGTTATAACTATCTTATAATCAAACATGTTTGTAAAGTGAATTTAAGCCCACCTTTAACTAGTCAAATTTACTGTTAAATATCTCTTGGGACATGGAAACCTAATCACATTTTCTGACTAGAACAGCTGTTATTACTCTGCAGGGGGATGCCATGGTGAAGATGAAGAACAGCTTTCCAGGTTGGTGGGGGGAAAGACAATGAAACAACTAATTACGATAAATGGAAGGAGGAAATACCTAATGGTAGCACACAGCCCAGGGGGTGCAGGAGTGAGGTATTGGGGAGTCAAGAAAGGCTCCTTGGATGAAATGATGTCTAAAAGAAAGGCACTGAGGTGGGGGTGGAGGTGGAAACAAAGGAGCAAATTCCAGGGTGAAGAAGCCAGAGATAATATGGCAGTTTGAAAGCAGCTAAGCACACAAGACTCTGAACTTGGGGTCAAGAGACTTGGGCTTTAGTCCTAGCTCTGCTACTTCCAGAGACATAGGTGAAAGCCACTTACATCATGAAATCTGCTGGCAAGATGAATTTCTCTATTTATTTGGTTGCTGTCCCTCCCCCTCTGGTAAACACCACCCACTTTCAGCCCTCATTTCTCATGGATCATGTGTCCCAGCATTCTGGTGTTTTGCAGCCAGAATTAAGGTTAAAAACCACCGTTTAGCGTGTTAAGTGGTACCCTGGGGCTCTGAAACCTAAAGAGTATTTTCTTTTTACTGGTAGCATGGTGTTTTCTATTTTTAGGAAGTTAAATCAAATAAGCATCTCTCCATCCCTTAATCCTGAACACTTAATACCAGCCACTTACCTATAGCTAATGTAACAAGGAGCAGAACAGTTTTAAAGTACCAGACACCATTTTCTGAAATAAATTTCCTTGGTTCAAAATTTACCTCTCCTTGTTTTCTCTTGCCTTTCAAGTAATTAACTCTTCTCTTTTTCAGTTTGAACTCTGCAGTGTAAGATTCCTCTGTAGTCATTCCAAGTGGAAAGCAATTAAAAAAATCTTTATTTATCCTGCATGTACTTGAAAGTGTCAATCGGCTTCCTGACAGGCCAGGCCAGCAGCATTTCATTTTGCTTGGGAATTAGGTGAACAGTAGTTGGGCCAACTCAGTGAATCATAAAACCTGCTAATTGGAGTTGGAAAATGTTTTTTGGCTATGCCCTCGCTTGTATTTAATATCTTGATAAATTCTGACCATGCTTCTTGAGCTCTGTAAAAGAGGAAAGTGATGCTCCTGTCGTCACTTGATCCAAATATGTTCATGGGAAAAAGTATTTTCTGATGTTTAAATCAGTCTTTTACTCAGTATCTCATTACACTCATAAATTCAAATGTAGGTTGTATATTTGTCAATAAAATATATAGATCTCAAAACAGGCATCACCTCCCAACAGGTCATTTTAGTTTATTCACTGAATTTGTTCTATTTTTCTTAATAAAAACATAAACTAACAGGTACAGTGTTTTTCTTGGGAACTGCCTTTTCTTTAAGGGCTTAACCTCAGTTTTACCAGGTAAACAATAAAGGAGAAAACACTTTAAAGAATGGATAGTTTTCCAGGGGTGACAGTTGGTGTTTCAGCACCTGCTTTTACACCTGGGAAGCAGAGATCAGAGGTGGTTAAATCTCTATTGTTTGTTTAATGGACCAGATCTCATACTTAATTCTCCCTCATTGTTTTTTACTTTTGCCATAAAGTAAGGCTAGCAAGACCTTTTCCACTGTAAGAGAGATAAAACTGAAAAATTTGGTCACAATTCTACTGCTTGAGAAAAACAACATTGCCATTCATCAAGGAGTGATATAAAATGCATTTTCCCATAAGTGGTGTATTATTTGTCCAATATTTTAAGGGAAACAAAGTGATCTTTTAAGTATTTAGCACCTTTTCTCAATACCTTTAGGGTCTCAATCCAGACCCTGTAAGAATTTAATGTTTAATTAGATTCCTTTCTTCCTTTAGTGGGAGAATAAAAAAATAAAAAAATAAAAAAAATAAAAATTATACTTTGCTTCATGGTATCACAGCAGAAAAATTCAACTGTGACCCAGAAAAGCTTTTGAAATACCTAAGTGGGATTTTTTCTTAATGGAGGGAACATTAAACTATGATTTAGTAAATGGAATCTGGTAGTAGAAGTCAAAGTAATTACCTTGAATTTGTAGTAATTTATTCCTTTAAACATGCTTTTTATATCCATTATACCACTTGATCTATATAGCCTTTCCATGACAAAGCATGGAAAAATAGAAACTTCCAAAAGTATATCTTTTCCCATGTATTTTCTCAACAATCATTTTTACTGAGATTTTTGCTTTGTTTATCCTTTAGGTTTAATTAGGTGTGAAAATCAAAACCCTTTCTCTTACAGAGTGTTTGTCATCCAAACTTTGATCTCATTTTTCTCTGACTTTAACTCCTTCACCTAAGCCAAACTGTAGGTGTTCCTTAAGATTTAATTCTTGGTCCACTTTTTATTTTTATTATTTTTAAATTACTGTTATTATTGGGGCACCTGGGTGGCTCAGTCGTTAAGCGTCTGCCTTCGGCTCATGTCATGCTCTCAGGGTCCTGGGATCGAGCCCCGCATCAGGCTCCCTGCTCAGCGGAAAGCCTGCTTCTCCCTCTCCCACTCCCCCTGCTTGTGTTCCTGCTCTCACTGTGTCTCTCTCTGTCAAATAAATAAAATCTTTAAAAATAAATAAATAAATTACTATTATTATTATTAGCCATATATGTTCTTCCTTGGAGATCTTATTTGCTTGCAGAGTTTCCTTCAATTATCACTTTCCCAAGATGACTTCTAAAAACACAACTCCAGAACTGACCACTCTCCTGGGAATTTGACTTGAATTTCCAACTCTTCTGCTGGACACATTTCTACATCGTTTTCTTGGAAGGAACCTATAACTTAATGTATCTCAAATCAAAGACATCAAAAAGAGATCTAAGGTTAAGCTCAGAGTCAAATTTGTGTGTATGAATTATTTTATCAAAATAAATTTTGATTTTCCATTAGTCATTTTTTTCTATACATTGAACTCGGTCCTCAACTTTTAAGTCCTATGTGTACAAAGACTGAAATTTATCGTCATTCTGATAAAATGTGCATTACATTTTTCAGTCTTCCAAACAGTTCTTCACCTATCATCTTGAATTTCGATAGTACATTTCTGGAAGTATTAAGCATCACATAGAAAATGTGCTTCTCCGGAATTTAAATCAGTTTTCTTAATCAGCTTGGCACTATTCTTTAAACTCAATCCTGAATGAGTTGGCAGATCCAAATGAATTCCACACAGATTCCGAAAAGGTTGTCACAGTGGGTTAGGTTAGTCTTTCAAGGGAGTATTTACCAAGCCAAAGGCCACTGATAATTGTCAAAGGCCATTACACAAGGAAGTCTAAATTAAGAAAAAGTCTTCAGAAATATGGTAAATTCTAGGTGGATTCAGGGGTTCTGGTCATTTTAAGAATGTAGGGGTAAACCCCGTAGAAGTGGAGGGAATGTTCCAGGTTGCCATTTTTCTTCTTACAGCTTTACAAAGTTTCTGGAGGATGATCAATCCAGGGACCTAAACCCAGAAGCCAGACTTCCGAGCACAGTGATATTCTATTCATCTAATGGGACACTTTGCCCCACTTCTTCAATCTGAGCTCCCTGGCAAGTTTTGGTAGAGAGAGGCGGGAAAGGGGGTATTGGATAGCTATTACCTCCTTAAATGAATTGTTGAGTTAGTGAATATAAAATGAGATATTTTGTTGTTCATTAATTGGGAAGCAAACGTGGATAAAATCATATAGAGAGGGAAGTTAACCCTACAGGAAATAAACTAACCGCAGTCCCTCTGACATTCCTCCACAAGAGACTCCGTACCCGACCCGCCTTCCGGACTCTGCGCAAACCGCGGGGGTGGGGGCCGGAAGGGCGCGGCCGGGGGCGGAGCGGGTGGGGTCGGGGGCGTGTCCTCGAGGAGGTGGAGACAATATGGCCGCCCAGAGCGCTTGGAGGACCTAAGAGGCGGTGGCCGGGGCCACGCCCCGAGCGGGAGGGCCGCTCTGTGCGCGTCCGCTCTATGATGCTTGCGCGCGTCCCCCGCGCGCCGCGCTGCGGGCGGGGCGGGTCTCCGGGATTCCAAGGGCTCGGTTACGGAAGAAGCGCAGCGCCGGCTGGGGAGGGGGCTGGATGCGCGCGCACCCGGGGGGAGGCCGCTGCTGCCCGGAGCAGGAGGAGGGGGAGAGCGCGGCGGGCGGCAGCGGCGCTGGCGGCGACTCCGCCATAGAGCAGGGGGGCCAGGGCAGCGCGCTCGCCCCGTCCCCGGTGAGCGGCGTGCGCAGGGAAGGCGCTCGGGGCGGCGGCCGTGGCCGGGGGCGGTGGAAGCAGGCGGGCCGGGGCGGCGGCGTCTGTGGCCGTGGCCGGGGCCGGGGCCGTGGCCGGGGACGGGGCCGGGGCCGGGGCCGGGGCCGCGGCCGTCCCCCGAGTGGCGGCGGCGGCCTTGGCGGCGACGGC
This sequence comes from Mirounga leonina, assembly GCF_011800145.1. Lineage (NCBI taxonomy): Eukaryota > Metazoa > Chordata > Mammalia > Carnivora > Phocidae > Mirounga > Mirounga leonina. The sequence goes on from NW_023270854.1 coordinate 20,350,055, forward strand.
GGCGGCTGCGGCGGCAGCAGCGGTGGCGGCGGCGCCCCCCGGCGGGAGCCGGTCCCTTTCCCGTCGGGGAGCGCGGGGCCGGGGCCCAGGGGACCCCGGGCCACGGAGAGCGGGAAGAGGATGGACTGCCCGGCCCTCCCCCCCGGATGGAAGAAGGAGGAAGTGATCCGAAAATCTGGGCTCAGTGCCGGCAAGAGCGATGTCTACTACTTCAGGTACCGCCCTGGGGGCGGGGTGGGGTCAGCGGGGTCAGGTCGGGGTCAAGGGTCAGCAGCTGACCTGGGCAGGGGATGTCAGGATGGGAGCGGGACCCGAGGGAAACGGCAAAGACAGGCTGGCCTCGTAGTGGAAGGTCCCTGAGCCCTTGGGTGAGAGTTGACCCCAGAACAGTGACAGGACAGGCACAGTGTCTGAATGGTGAGAACCCGGAGGAGGGCGTCTTAATGTTGACGGTGCTGGGGAAAATGGTTTGTGGAAAAAGGGGTACTCTGGCAAGGATGGTTAGTCCATAAAAGGGTTAAAAGAAGGTGTAATTCATCGAAACTGTAAAACCCAGTCACTGTTGGCTCCTGTCCCAGTCTTTCCCAGATTCATCATCACAGGAGTGTTTAATCATGCACATGTGGAAGAATTCACTATCTGCAGTAATAAGGTTTGGGTTACTTTGTGAGATCCAGGAAAGTTTGGTATAAAGTAGCCACTTGGAATGCCTGAAGTTTCTTGGAACTCTCTTGGTGTTGCAGAACTTACTTATTTCTGAAAACTGAAACACTGTAATATGTTGTTAGACTCCTAGACCAAAATTTGTTCCCCAGGGGATGTTTGGCAATGTCTGAGGACATTTCTGGTTCTCATACCTTGGGAGCGTGTGCTCCTGGCATCTAGTGGGTAGAGGCCGGGATGCTGTCACATATTCTGTGATACACAGGATGGTCCCCACAGCAAAGAATTATCTGGCCCAAATGTCACCAGTTTGAGAAATCTTGGTCTAAATGATTCAGGTTTTCACCCTGATGTGATCTTGCAATCCTGTGGTCATGCTGTCCATGTCATTGGATGATCCAGTAAGCTCGGGAAAGTGCCTGTGGCTATTGATATCAGTGGAATTTTCTTATCAACAAATTTACTAATTTTTCAAAATAAACCGTCCTATTTATAGAAGAGAATATAAATATGTTATATTCAGTGGTGTGGAGGGCCATTTTTGTGGGCTGTTTGAGTCATTTTTCAGGGAATACGTTTGGGTGTTGGAGCCAGTTATTGCCAGCCATTTAGCCATTGGAATAATGTTCTGAAGGATTTACTTTCTTCATCAAGTAGGTTAATACATTGCCCCTGAGGGCGGAAAGGGGAATACATACACATACACTCTACAATGTTTATGAATTGAGAGTACTTTTAAATAGACTTGAAAGGTTAAAAAAAATACACAAACATTTGTGTGTATGTGTTTATACACACAAGAATGTGATCACCACTGGAAAATATGTAAATGTGAACATATTCCTGATGGTTGCTCAAATATATGGAAAAATAGTTTCTGTAAATTTATTTCACCTCTTCAAGAAAAAAAATGAAAGTGGTGTCACTTGATCTGAGACCACTTGTTTTGAAATCTTGATAAAATGGCAATCTTGTTTTAAACAAAGGTGATAATCTAATATTTCCCCATTATTAAATATTAAATTTACTTCAGTAATACCAAAAAGGTTATTGTGGAACAAATTGTTACTCCTCTCAAGTTCACTTGTTGTCATTTAGTGCTATTCACAATTGTTCACTTTTGCACATTCTTTTTTTTTTTAAGATTTTATTTATTTATTTGACAGAGAGAGACACAGCGAGAGAGGGAACACAGGCAGGGGGAGCGGGAGAGGGAGAAGCAGGCTTCCTGCTGAGCAAGGAGCCCGATGCGGGGCTCAATCCCAGGACCCTGGGATGATGACCTGATCCGAAGGCAGACGCTTAACGACTGAGCCACCCAGGCACCCCTTGCACATTCTTTCATTAACAATTTATGTTTTCTTTCTAAGCAGGTAGTATGCTACCTTCTTTCTGTGAACTGTGTATTGTCTTGTAGCCAATTATATTTTACCGGAATATTCTGTGTCTGGGATTGAACTCCTTGAGGAATAGGTGACTAATCTATTCTCAGTAGAGCATCTTAGACTTTGAATTTCACTCTCTGTGGCATTTCTCCTGGGATATAGTTTGTTTGGTTTTAGGATGACATATTTGTTCAGACTAACTTTGGGTTATTGCAAAGTGTTTTTTGTTTTCCTTGCAGTAGCTGGAAAAGTTATTTCAAAAAGGCATCTTGCTGTAGTGCTCATTTTGATTTGTGGTCACTTAGTATTTTTTTAAATGTGTTGTAAATTTTTCAATGTTAACTTTTTTTTTTAAAGATTTTATTTATTTATTTGAGAGAGAGAAGGAGAGAGAACACATGAGAGGGGATAGGGTCAGAGGACGAAGCAGACTCCCTGCCGAGCAGGGGATCCCGGGACTCCAGGATCATGACCTGAGCCGGAGGCAGTCGCTTAACCAACTGAGCCACCCAGGCGCCCTCAATGTTAACTTTTTTAATACAAACTCAATAAATATTTTATGGTAGAAAAGCTGATATAATCAATTTAAAAAGAACTTTCCAAACAAATTCATCTTACAATAAATGAGAAACCAGTATAGTGATACTTTCCAGAATTTAAGTCTTTTTATTTGGGGCGCCTGGGTGGCTCAGGTCATGATCCCAGGGTCCTGGGATTGAGCCCCGCATCAGGCTCCCTTCTCAGCCGGGAGTCCTCTTCTCCCTCTCCCACTCCCCCTGCTGTGTTTCCTCTCTCACTGTATCTCTCTCTGTCAAATAAATAAAATCTTGAAAAAAATAGTCTTTTTATTAGTGCAGCATGATTTGCTTTTTACTTGTTTATACAAAATGAAGACACTTGGAACAGATTTGTGCCACATGTGTTTAGTTCAGGGTTGGAAGGGATGTTGTCTAATTGTTTATTGACTACCTACAAAATGTTAGTTTGCAGGATTGTAACATTCACTCTTGATTGCCTTCTGAGAGGTTACAGTCAGAGGTTGTAGGACACAGGGTAGCATGTTGTCGTATTCGTAATACAGCAGTTGTTCTTTGACTTCCGTTTGCAGTTACGAATGATAGAGGACACCTACTCATAGTGAAGGTGAACACATTCTTTTTCAACCAGACTGTCACAGCTTTGCATGTCAGCATCCCCATATATGCCTCACCCGTTAAAAAACCAGTAGCTCACAAACACCGGCCATCTCTGTTAATAGGCGGGTTAAGAGTTAACTCTCCCATTGGTAATGTGAACACCTGCACCCATTTGTTCACACAGATTCTAATAATGCTAACTCCTGAATTAGCCTGCCCCTGGGGAGATTAATTTAAACAAATCTGTGCCTGTTAACGTAGGGCGTGGCTTACACATATTAATTGGGCTGAAATTAAGCTCATCGGGAAAGCCTCAAATTTTGGTAAAATGGTGTTTTGACTGTTTCCTGAGACTGCCAAGTTCTAATAGGAAGGCGTGCCTCGAGTTGCCAGTTAAGCAATATAATTATGCTTTCTGTCAGGATTACTGATAGTGTTGTGGCAGTTCATATATTATCATACAAAGTGTGTTTTTAAAAATGTGGTTAGATAAAGTGCTGGATCCATTGGTAATAGTTTCTGAAAAGTTTGTTGCCATCATATGAACTCATTATGGGAAAAATAATTTTCTAACTGGTCTACTTGACTCCTGTCATTTCTAGTTTTTGGTTCCCTGCAGTTGCTGACTGATATTTTTGAAATATTATTTTCCCTGCATAGGACCCTATAGGAGCCAACTTGTCCTTTTTCTTTTTTTTTTTTTTTAATCAAGTCTAAACTTGTTGGTTTCTAGACTTTTAGTTATAATTAGGGTTAAAGATCTGGGAGTCATGGTAAACTGTTAAGCTGCTGCCATAAAATATGTGGTTGGATTTTGGAAACATAGTAGTAAATACTTTCGTTTCTTGTATCAAAATTATGATGCATTTGTACCTGATCACTTCCCTGAAAAAAGGATACAGGGGAACCAGAGAACAATTAAAATAATCATAGGAAGCAGGTGCATGAAGAGAGACTAAAGTTATTTCACTTTGATCTGGAAAGAAGAGGACTCAGAGGCAGTATAACTGAGGTCTATAAAATCATGAGTGATATGATAAAAGTAGAAGTCTCTAGGGAAGACAGCAGTGCACAGGGATGAAGAGGTCTGGCGTTGGTCTTCTAACTCTGCACTTAACCATTTGGTGCAACCTTGAGCTTGTCACTTACACTTCCTGGTCCTGTGGTTTGTCGGTTTGTAAAGGGCATATGATTTTACCTGTACCTCAGTGTTACAAGGATTCAATTTCAGATCGCTAAAATAACTACATAGATCTCTTGAAGCTTCAGATATGTTTAAGGACTAGTTAAGGAAAACAACTCAAGTCGTGTGGGCTAAACATATAAATAGGTTTAAAAAAATGTATAGGTGTATCTGACTTGTTACCAAAAGCTGGTATGCTGCATCGAAGGCATGAATTCTGAATCATTGAGCATGTCAGAGTTCACCCAGGCCTTTCCCTCCTTTTTTTTTTTCTTTTTTTGTCTTTTGTCTTAAAAAAAAATACTCTGCCATGTATTCTTTGTTGGAAAAAACTAACGGAATGGACCAGGGGAGAGATTAATTGTCACAGTTCTTAAATATTAAAGTCTCTTTGGCTTTCAGTAAATTGTCTTTTCCCCTAATATCTGCTTTCTGGCCATCCCTATGTAGTTGAGCCTGGTGTCCCCTGTGTTACTCTCATGTTCATTTACATAGAACCTATGGCTCTCTCACATAGCTGTCTTTCCCCTTAGGTACAGTGCTGAACACATAGATGCTAAGTGTTTACCAACTGATGTGACTCTTAAAAAATTTGTGAAACAAGTCTTAAATGACCTCTTAGCCTTTGCTTTATATTATCTTAGTGGTGTGCTGGGATGAAATTGGTTGAGATATTAAGTCCAAACATTTTCCGGTTCCTTATTTTCATCATTAATGTTGAGGATATTATAGAAGGCCAGAAAGCATTCTAGAGATACAGTGAAAATGGTAAGTAAAATGCTTATAGTGCAAAGATATGTGAGAAATCAATATTTGAATTTCATTGAGTCTGTAGTATAGGGTTTGTTTGGTTTTTTTAGTATAAGGTCTTATGTGTCTTAATTCTGTGTGTGTTTTATGTCACAGCTCTCATAGTTTTGGCAGCTATTAGTATTATTTTGCTAAATGCTTTCCATGTATTATCTTATTGGGTCCCTGTTAGTTATAGGTACAATTATCTCTATTTTACAGACGGGGACTTGGGAAAGGGAAGTTAAGTAATATGCTTGAGGTTGTAGTGTTGGTAAGGGCCGAGTTAGAATCCTGATGCAGGGGATTTAACCCAGAACTTTTAACCATCCAGCTACCTCCCATAGAGATCCCTACTTGTAATTCTCAAATTTTGCAACATTTCATGCCTAACCTACTTTATTGAGCTTGGCGGGCTACTAAAACCATGTAGTTAGTTACTATTATATTTACACCCTTAAGTTGACAAAGGGTAAATTTTAAATCCTCTTTGGTAGTGAAGCTATTGTACCAAAAGATGATCTTCCAGCTCTGTGTAGTATTGGAGAGAAAAAAAATGGAAAATTGTGGTAAAGTAACATAATTAAAGCAGTTTTATTCTAGGTAATAGAAATGATCATTTTGTTCAATAATGTTTCCCACCTTCTTACTCACTCTCTCCATATATATTTAACTTAGGATTGACCCTATTATTTCTTAGATATTCATATAGGCAACATGTTCCCTAGGGAGCAAGCTATAGGTCACCGTCATTTTATTTTTATTTTTTTAGATTTTTTTTTTTTTTTATTCGAGACACAGAGATACAGAGAGAGCGCAGAGAGCATGAGCAGGGGGAAACGGAGAGGGTGAAGCAGGCTCCCCGCTGAGCCAGGAGGCCTATGTGGGGCTTGATTCCAAGACCCTGGGATCATGACCTGAGCCGAAGGAAGTTGCCCAACCAACTGAGCTACCCAGGCGCCCCGTCACCGTCATTTTAAAAGCTTTCACTTAAATTAGAACAAATAAAATTGTAACTTTTGAGGGCTAAATGTAGCTTATTGAGATAGTTTTATGTGTTTCCTGCAAAAAGCTCATGTGCTTCTTTCAGAGATGAGGTACAATTGAAATGTGCCCTACAGACCAATTAAAAAAATCTCTTTAGTTGGAGGGAGGAACTAAATGTAATGTTTATTACTAAGTGCTTATTGCATAATTGCAAGTTTGACTTGTTTTAGTCTTTCTTACTTTTTTTTTTAAGATTTTATTTATTTGAGAGAGAAAGAGTGAGAGCGAGTGAGTGAGAGAGAGCATGCGCTAGAGTGCACAAACAGGGGGAGGGGCAGAGGGAGGAGCAGACTCCTTGCTGAGCCAGGGAGCCTGACAAGGGGCTCAATCCCAGGACCCTGGGATCACGACCTGAGCTGAAGGCAGACGCTTAACTGAGCCACTCAGGCACCCTTTTAGTCTTTTTTCTTGGTATTACCTGATTGAAGCCTGGATCTAGAAATAAAAGATACATAGCTGTGGTGGAAATTGTGCTCTGGTAATTCTCTCTCAGCTGTACCATCACAGCTTTTTGTGTTGTGCCAGAGGAAATTTTGTTAGGGTGCAGCATTGCCATCTGTCCTATATCTGATTTTTAAAATCTGACATGCAAAGTCTCACCTGCCAGAACCCCCATAATACCTGTAATAGAGGAAATACATAGCTCAAAAGGAACTGATACACATATATTCTAAAAATAATCTCAAACAGAATTGATGATTTTTTTAAATTGCTTTTAAAATTTCATTTGTGAGGTATAAAGTCATAATTTAATTTTTCATAATTTTAATTAATGGAACAGAAGCTGGTGATTTGTAGGAGGTGATACTTTGTGGGTTTTGGTTTTTTTTTTTTTTTTTAGATTTCATATTGGTACTAATAGAAATCCATAACTTTTGAGCGCCTGGGTGGCTCAGTTGGTTAAGCGACTGCCTTCAGCTCAGGTCATGATCCTGGAGTCCCAGGATCTAGTCCTATGTCCGGCTTCCTGCTCATCAGGGAGCCTGCTTCTCCCTCTGACTCTCCCCCCCTTCTCATGCTCTCTCTCTCTCTCTCTCAAATAAATAAATAAAAGCTTTTAAAAAAAAAGAAATCTGTAACTTTTTAGCCTGTGTTTGAGATCTTTTTAGATCTGCATGATGAGTTAGAAATAAATCACCAACTCTTATTTTATAGACTTACTGTTTGTCTTGAATTATTAATACCCTTTGCAGCCTTTTTATTGGTCTTTTATTGCTGTTTGCCATTTCCACTAAGAAATGACTAGGCCAATTGTAAAATGAAGGTTTGTTTAACTTTATCAGAACCTTTTTAAAATACTTTATTTATTTGTCAGAGAGAGACAGAGCGTGTGAACGCACAAATAGGGAGAGTGATAGGCAGAGGGAGAAGCAGGCTCCCTGCTGAGCAAGGAGCCCAATGTGCGACTTGCTCTCAGGACCCTGGGATCATGACCTGAGCCAAAGGCAGCCGCTTAACTGACTGAGCCACCCAGACATCCCAGACAATACAAAAGCAATTTTTGATGGTAGATGTTTAAAGCAAAGGATAAAAGGTTTTTTTTAATATGAAAAGGGAAATCAAAAGCCCTACTATAGATCTACTGTAGCCCTCTTCAAATAGGAATGGAGAACTTCTAAAAACTAAAACTTCACAAAGAAGAGTAAAAGTATGGAATAGAATGAAATTTGAGTAATACCTGTGGATCTTATGATTTTGCTTTATCTTATAATACAAATTCATACTCATTTGTTTGGGAATTTGCATAAGCTGTATGTGAATATAAATAATAGTAAATATACCTTAAAATTAGATTTTAAAATTGATCATTTCTCATTTGTCAGGAACAGTTATGAGTTATTTACAAATGAGAGGAAGAGGAACATATCCTCTTATTAAAGATTTTTGAAATATATTTTGGTGTTCAACTGGAAGAATCCATAGGTTAAAGCAAGGATGAATGTCTTCAAATTATTTTTCACATGTATACAGTGATGTATACATCTCTTTAAAAAGGACTTTCTGGAGGCCTTTAGCAGAAATGGGCAAGTGCTATGGCCTTTTGAGCATAATTCTGTTAACCTTTATCATATTTGCTGTAATAGTTGGCAGTCTTGTTGACCATCAGATTCTTAACCTCAAGGTCAGTGGCTGATCCTGATTCATTTTTAAATCTCTAGTATCCACCACAGTCCCTGCTATGTGGAAAGCTCTTAAGAATTGCCTGCTGGGAAACAAACTGAGGGTTGCTGGAGTGGGGGCTGGGGTGGGAGGGATGGGGTGACTGGGTGATAGACACTGGGGAGGGTATGTGCTCTGGTAAGTGCTGTGAATTGTGCAAGACTGTTCAATCTCAGATCTCTGCCTCTGAAACAAATAATGCAATATATGTTAAGAAAAAAAAAGAAGAAGAAGAAGGTAGCAGGAGGGGAAGAATGAAGCAGGAGAAATCGGAGGGGTAGACGAACCATGAGAGACGATGGACTCTGAAAAACAAACTGAGGGTTCTAGAGGGGAGGGGGGTGGGAGGATGGGTTAGCCTGGTAATGGGTATTGAGGAGGGCACATTCTGCATGGAGCACTGGGTGTTATGCACAAACAATGAATCATGGAACACTTCATCTAAAACTAATGATGTAATGTATGGGGATTAACATAAGAATAAAAAAAAAATTGCCTGCTGAATGAAGCAAGTAGTTAATACATTTTCCTATTGAATGGTCCAAGAAACTTCTGGTTAGTACTGGCTGTAAATAGGCCTGCACTATAGAGGTGGTCTTGTGTCTCCTGCTGTACCCAGCATCCTGTCTTGTACTATACTAGGTATGCAAATAAATGTTCATATTTTTCTTTAGACTTGTATGTTTGTTTAATGTTTGTGTATATATTATATGTAGATTTTTAGACCTATAGGAGGGGTACAGGAGATCTATAGTAGGGCTTTTGATTTCCCTTTTCATATTAAAAAAATCCTTTTATCCTTTGCTTTAAACATCTACCATCAAAAATTGCTTTTGTATCATCATGAGAGGATAATATATTTCTACCTACTTTTAACTAATTTTTTATTTCTTTGTGTTATAACTGTGAAGTTGCTTTGGTATCTGGTAGGAAGTAGTTTATAATAAAAAATAAAAATAATGTAAAAATGGACATACAAAATACACGTTGCAACTTTTTACTGTTAGATCCTACAGTCATAAACTTACCTGTCAGATTACCGTAGCAGTTTCTAAATGCTTTTTCTCCATTCTTATTTGAAGACCAGTAATCTTGTCAGTAGACCACACTTCTGTTGCACTGGTTTAGAGTAAGAATGGAGACTTTTGAGTCAGAAAATTGGAACTTGAGTCTTGAATCTTGCTTTACTGTTTTAACTTGGACAGATTAATAAGTTTCCATAATATAAGCCCCCGATTTCTTACATGTAAATCAAAGGTAAGAAGTCTACGTCATGGAATTTTTTGAGATTAAATTAAAGTACATGTAAGGCATTTGGCATGTAGTAGATGGTCAATAGATCAATACAGTGGTAGTTTCTTTCCCTTCACTTAATCAACCAATGTAAACAGAAACATGTGCTTGTTAATTATGTGGAGATTCACAAATATTTTGTTTTATTTTTATTTATTTTTAATTTTTTTTTAAAGATTTATTTATTTATTTGAGAGAGAGAGAATGAGAGAGAGTACATGAGAGGGGGGAGGGTCAGAGGGAGAAGCAGGCTCCTCGCTGAGCAGGGAGCCTGATGTGGGACCTGATCCCGGGACTCCAGGATCATGACCTGAGCTGAAGGCAGTTGCTTAACCAACTGAGCCACCCAGGCGCCCTATTTTGTTTTATTTTGAAATGTGATGATGGCAGATCTTAGGTGGGTATATATGTTCATCAGAGTTTTTAGAAATATTTTTTCCCGGGCGCCTGGGTGGCTCAGTTGGTTAAGCGACTGCCTTCAGCTCAGGTCATGATCCTGGAGTCCCTGGATCGAGTCCCGCATCGGGCTCCCTGCTCAGCGGGGAGTCTGCTTCTCCCTCTGACCCTTCTCCCTCTCCTGCTCTCTGTCTCTCATTCTCTCTCTCTCAAATAAATAAATAAAATCTTTAAAAAAAACTTTTTTTCCCCTTGATTATAAAAGTAATCCATGCTCAGTTTTTTTTTTTTTTTTTTTTTTTAAGATTTTATTTATTTAACAGAGAGCACAAGCAGGGGGAGCAGCAGGGGGAGAGGGAGAAAGCAGGCTCCCCGCTGAGCAGGGAGCCTGACATGGGGCTCGATCCCAGGACTCTGGGATCATGACCTGAGCTGAAGGGCAGGTACTTAACCGACTGAGCCACCCAGGTGCCCGGTAACCCATGTTCAGTATGGAAAATTAGGAAAATACGGAAGAGTATAGAGAAGCAGTGACAATCAGCATTATAGTCCTAAAGAGAATCAGTGTTAAGATTTTGACATATTGCCTTCCATTCTGTATGTATATGTGTTTATGCTCTTTTATTGTTCTTTTTATACTGAAAGAATCCATAGATGAGATCAAGGATGAATATCCTTAAAATTATTTTTTAACACGTATGCAGTGATGTATGCATCTCTTTAAAAAGGTCTTTCCCCTAGCTCTTTTTTCAAAATATAGTCTGTTTTTCCTGCCTGTTTTTTATTATGGAAAAATTCAAACACATGCAAGAGCAAAAGTAGTTAGAAAAGTATAATGAATCTCCCATGTGCTCATCAATCAGTTTTAACAATTATCAACTCCTGGCCAAGCTTGTTTCATCGATATTCAGCCCCCTTTTCCCCATTATATTTTGAAGTAATTCCCAGATGTATTTAATTTTTGACATTTCCATAAGTGTCCAGTCCCCAATTCAACCAAAATAACCAGTGTTTTTCCTTTTTCCTTTCTCAAAAAGTGAGTACCTTAAGGCAGTGGGATGAGAGTAGGTATAATTCTACATTCATTACTTTTTTATTTTTTAGTGGATCACCCTGGCTTTTATATGATATATAGAGAATAGAATTTGCTATCAGTAATATACTGTTTGCATGTAATTTTTTTTTACATAAATGCTGGTTTATGGAATGAGAATGATTGGTACAGAATTTGAATTATATTTAAGGTCTTTTATACCATTTAAAATTGTGTTGGTGATTCCTTAAACATATATGCCAAGGGAAAAGGTGGAATGCTGTCACATTTTACCAGCAGTCAAATTGTAAATAATTTTTTTCCTTAATGATCCTTTAAAAATAATTCTCTACTCCTCCCCCAACTGCTAAGGAAATTTTTTAATGCTCAAATTTGCCCAAACTCCATATTTTTAAAAAACTACTTTTCAGTTTTCAGGGGATATATTCAGTTTGTATACTTTAATGTTTATGTTCTAAACATTTCAGTATAGAAATTTTCAAACAGATATATAAAAGTAGAGAAAATCATATAAGAAAGTACCAAGTACCCAGTTCAACAGTTGTTAATCTTATTTCTTCCATACCCCAATCCACTACCCCTGATTCAACCTTCATTATTTTGAAGCAAATCTGACATTAGATAATTTCATTCATAAATAACTGCATCAGTATGCTGTTTGTGAAGGTAACACTTAAACTTGTAGAAGTTTTATAACCATGCAGAATTCAGTATTTCAAAATTAGAATACAAGAGGATTATTTACCTGATACTGGCAGCAATTGCTATATGGTTCAGAGGAAGGAGACATTCCACAACTTCATTCTGGGAAGGCTTTATGGAGGAAGTATAATGTGTAATTGGTATTTCTGGGCTCTTGGGATCAGGGTTGGAGTCATGCATTATAGATCAGGTAAAAGGTATGGTTTGCAAAGGGCCGAAGAGGGAAACCATTCAGCCTTGCAGAATAGAGTGAATAAACCAAAGGTCACTAGGTAAGAGGAGGGGAAAGTAGGGTTTAAAGGTTTGGAGGAGGCGAGATGAAAAAGGATCTTACATGCAGGGCTAAGATGTTTGGCTCCCATTTGCTAATGGGTTCATTGAAGGCTTTTAAATTGGAACTGTGGTCAGAGTGGTGTTTTAGGAAGAGTAATTTGAATAGGTGAGAATGCAGAGACAAGGAAATAGAGTCACTTGGCCTCTCCTGGTGATTTAGACCCAAGGTGATAAAGACTTGATTTAGGCAACAACAATGGAAAGGAAGGATGGATTCAAAGGTGAGTATGAAGGAACTGGATTTAGTAACTGATAGAAGATGGGAGAATATAAGTAAGACAAGAGGAGATAAAATCTGCAGAGGAGGGCTGAGGATGGGTCACTTTAGAAAAGGCCTGCATGCAAGGATTGGGAGGAAAGGAATTAGAGAAGGGGAATGATTTGTAGGTAGATGTCTTTGTGTGTATGGCATTCAGCTTTGAAGCAATGGCATGTATTATTTGAATTAGTTGATTTGGCAGTTTTCTGATTACATGTTTTTGTACTGAAGTACAAAAAGTTAATTTTAATTTCAGATCTTAGTCTCAGCCAAAACTTGACTTGTGGAGACAAAGTTAGAGAAATCTTTTTTTTTTTTTCAATATGTATTCTGTAACTAACAAGTAAGCTTTAACATTGATTTATTTATATATTTTTAAAAGATTTTATTTATTTATTTGAGAGAGAGAGAAAGAGAGAGCACATGAGAGAGGGGAGGGTCAGAGGGAGAAGCAGACTCCCTGCCGAGCAGGGAGCCTGATGCGGGGCTCGATCCAGGGACTCCAGGATCATGACCTGAGCTGAAGGCAGTCGCTTAACCAACTGAGCCACCCAGGCGCCCAAGCTTTAACATTTAAAGAAGTAGAAAACAATAGAAAGTTGGTGTTTCTTTATTCTCAAAACTTTTCCAGTGCTGTAGTTTAGAGAATTTTTAGTGTGGAGGTTATTATTATTCCTCACAAAGTACTATTGGCAAGTGATGCACTTCTGAACATGATCTTCAGCCATATAGCTACCATCTGCTGTCCACAGTGCTCCTTGTCACTCATAGGCCAGTTTCACCTTATTGAACTCTGATTATTGCCACCCCCACAGTTCATCCTGTTAGAAACTGGTTTGACGATACACTTGTGTTTGCTCAGACTCTGGTCTCCTCATAATGTTTGACTAAACGTCATGATGATCCATGTTACCCAAGTAACATGGAAAAAGAGGTTCTGCTCTTTTAGAGGAGTGTTTTCAGAGTGCAGTTGCATAGGCAAGCAATGGGTTTTCAGAAGAATTAATTTTTATGTGGAGACTGGCAGGGCATGTTACAGTTGTCTAGCTCAGGGAATGATGATTACAGGTGAGTTTATAGAGTGATAAAATGTGAATACCACTAAATTAAGACAATCACAATTTAAGTAGTTTCTGGTGTCTCAATGAAGTTTTTTTAGAGTTGAAAGATGCCAAATAAAATTTCTTTCTTTTTCATAATCTAGTTAGAAACCTCTAAGACAGAGTTAGGCTTAAGAAGTGCTTTAAACAGTTTAATCAAAATGAAAGCAAAGGCAGTTCAAATGATGAAATGTTCTTTTATAAAAAAAATTCATGTCTTTGATTTTAGTTTAATCATTACTTTAGGGTATTTGGAGGGTAGGAAAAGTTAAAGGTGAAATCACAAGTTGGTTCAGGGCTGGCATATCTGGGGGCAGTTGGTAGGGAATTTTTTTTGTGGTTGAAAGTGAAATATTAGTATTTCATTACTGGGATTAGAAGTAATCACTTTGGTTAGAAACTGAAAATGACTAATATCCTTCACTAGTCTACTAGAATTTTTTTTAAAAAAGTAATTTTCCTAAGTTACAGTTTGCTGCTTTTATTTTTTTTTTTTTATTTTTTTATTTTTTTTTAGTTTGCTGCTTTTAGAATAAAAGCTTAGTCACATTAAGTTCTGGTGTGTGTGAGACGGCAACCTACCGCAGCCATCTTAGAGGGCAGACTGATAATGTAGTCTGGGTTAAGACTGGAGCTTAAGTGACATGCAGTCTTTTTGTTCATCTAGCATTATTTCGCCTGCCACTTCCAGGGTCATTTTGGTGCTGTGCAAATATTTTATATCTGATGGACAGAATCCTTACTTAACCATTCCCTTGGGCCTTGCTTTTCTATATGCTTACCTTCATCCTGTGCGGAGGAAGGTCCCTTGTTTAAAATCTCCTGGGGCAGCCAGGTTGACTTTCCTTAAAGCACCAAGCACAAGCTGTAGCAGTTACAGAGAAGAAAATGGCTTGTACCACTGTTCTGAAGGCCACAGTGTGTAGGACGAGAACTTGTAGCTATCCAGTATAGATGCTTCGTAGAATTCCATCTTATGACAGAGGGCAGTGAATTTGGTATGAATAACTGGTAACCCTTTGATATTCCTTTTTTGGGATATGTTAATAGTTAAAACTTGATTTCCACTTTCTTCATCGCTGATTTAGTTTATCAGTAGAGTGTCTCAGGCCTTTCAGTTTCCATTTGTTTTTTAAAATCAATAAATATAGGAACAGTTTAAGCCATATTAAATTGCTAATCTAGATCATAAACTAGGCAGTCACATTTTATGAGTATGGCTATTTAACTGAGTTCTTAAGTATTTAGATTTCCTAAATTTGAGGAGGAGTGTCAAACTGATCTCTAAGGAGTTTTGTTCTAAGGAGGAATGCTGTAGTGAGGCTCTGATATGCTTTCAGCTGCAGTAGGTAACTGGCATTTCAACTGTTCCATAAGGAGTGACTCGTTGCAGGGCTCGTTTGAGAAATTAGTCAATTGATTTCTTAAAAAATGACTTTCTAGTTGTCTCTAAGTTATATCCTTAAAAATAATAGTGCTTATCTTTTTGGTAGAAGTTGCTACCTTAGTATTTTCATCTTCTGGAACACTAGTCTGTTGAAACTAAGTCCACTCTTACTTAAGTTCAGCTTTTATTGCACTGATGAGATGTCTCATTAGAGAGATACCTCATTGAGAATGTTGGTTGTTACCTCCATCTGTAGGTTGAATTTTAGAACTTGAATTGTGTTTCAGGAATACTTACATTATGTGATTGTGGGGGAAATAACTGCTGATATGATCATCTTTTGGTGGCAGAATACGATAGAATTTGTGACAAAGTGCGATGTGTTGGTTTGGATTTGACCCAGAGAGAAGTTTTGCTCTTCCAGGGCAGTATTTTATTGCTTGGTTTCCCAGCCAGAATTCTCTTTTGTCTTCCCCTTCAATTATTTTTCTTTTATTGTGGTCAGTTCATACAAGGTTAAGTTCTAAATAGGATAGGTTGGCTTTTTGGAGAAATATTTTAGAATTCTTACAGTTTTCTTCTGGTAACATATCTATGCTGACTTTAACAGTTGATTTTTAGTATATTTGGCTCAGAAAATTTGTTACATAAGACAGGGGCATTCTTCCTATAAAAATTTTCTTATAGATCAATGCCGTATAGCAAAAAAAGTTTTAGGAAAGGCTAGTTTAGCTTTCTGTATAATTCTGGCACTTTTATAATTTTCCTTCAACAATATTTCTTATGAGAAGTAAGTTATTCTTGATAAGGAGTTTGGCTAATAAAACTCATGTCAGCAATATACAAACACATTTGCAAATGTTTGCCTTTATTTCCTCCTTTGAGTAGTTACATTAGGGAGCATTTAAATATTGTCAGAATTCAACATTTTCTTTTCTGTTGTAAATGTGAGTTCACATTAGTAGCCCAAAGGATACATGGATTCCAAGTGTTTTTGTGTGTGTGTTTTTAATAAGGATTGTTGGCTTCAGAAGAATTTTTTCTGAAGTGCTGATCACTGCTGACATTGTGTATATGTAATACTTACAAAAAAAAAAAAACACTTCAAAAGTCAGTTTGGAAATAAGTTTGTAATGTTGAAGACATTTGCAGTGTGCGTATTGTGCTGTGCGTGCAGTTTGTACGGGGATTCTGTCCGTGGCTGCTGAGTGACCGGTGGGATAATCTGCAGTAACATCTGTTATGTACTCCAGTGGTGTAGCTAGTGGAGTGTAATATTCGGGGATACATTATCTCTTCTTACAGGGAAGTTATGAAATTACTTTAAAACTTTGCCATTTCTTTGGAAAAAAAATAAACGTAAAATTGTGGTGTGGTAACAATTGGGTAGAAAGATGTGAAGAAAGGTTTATGTAGAGATCTAGGGAAAAACATTGTTATCTTTTGTACAATGAATGTTCTCTTTCTTCTAGTCCAAGTGGTAAGAAGTTCAGAAGCAAACCTCAGTTGGCAAGGTACCTGGGAAATACTGTTGACCTCAGCAGTTTTGACTTCAGAACTGGAAAGATGATGCCTAGTAAATTACAGAAGAACAAACAGAGACTGCGGAATGATCCTCTCAATCAAAATAAGGTTGGTGAATTTACTTAGAACATATGGATGCTATTTCAGAAGCTCTCCACAAAGTATCTTACATTGTAATTATGTCACTAGAATTTTGGCTGTCTAAACATCCCAGTCTCCCCCCACCCACTCTGCCTCCCCCCAAAGCATTTGGACTTACAAATCTGATTAATTTTCTGGTAGTTGGTGGTACTTTGCATAAGTAAATTGTGCACAGTTGAAAACAGTATTTCAGTATCTGTCTAGGCCAACACATTTTTGGCCCACTGGGACTGTTTACAAAAGATTTCTGTGTTGATGTTAATTGTCTCATATTTTTTTTTTCTTAAAATAGTTCCTATTGCCCAAAAAGAGGCAAAATTTTAATGTGGCAAGTATCCTTACCACATAGTTTATGCTTACCTATCAGTTTTCAGAATTAGGATTTGCAAAAGGGCAATTTTTATTTTGACTTTTGAAGATGTTGAGGATAATGACTTTTAACAGTAATATTCTCATCCTAATACTGCGATTGGAGATTTTTCCATTAGCTCTTACTTTTATTGAGCTGCTGATGGTTTATTGTATAGGAATTTAAACAAGTAGCATTTGAATTATTATGGTAATTTAATTGTATCAGAGCACCCAATATCTTTACCAAGAAAGCCCCCCCATCCCCCGCAAGGGCAGCTAATCTTACATAACCATTTTGTCTCAATTTTTCTTCCTCTAAATTTCAGAGATCTATGTGTATTGCCCCCACTGTCATTTCACACTGACTGTGTGAACACAGGGGAGGGAAAAGTAAGGGCTTTTCTTTCCAGGGTATATATGACCTTGATACAACCTCGCATGCTGCGTGGGGGTACTGTGTTCCTTTTAGGAACCCTGAGGCAGTGTGTAGGATGGGATGGGCTTTGGAACCAGGCCGGCGTGGTTTGATGTATTGGCTCTGCCACTTACTAGCTCAGGCAGTCAGTTAAACTCTTTTTAACCTCTGATGGCCTCAGATCTCTCATTTGTAAAACTAAGGTAGTGACCTCTTTCCTTGCGCATTATTGCAAGGAGTAAATAGGAATTTATATGAAAACATCTAATAAAGTATTTGACCCATGTGAGTTCCTTTCCTTTCCCCGCTGCACCTTCTTAAGCACCAAGCTTCCTTGGTGAACAGTGTTGCTTGGTGGCCAGTGTACATGGAAATTTTTTGACCTAAGATCTCTTACTTTGTATCTTTTTACTTTTCCTGAAGGATATGAGTCTCTGCTTCATATCTCTCTTTATTCAGAATTCAGCTTAACAGTTTGTTAATAATAGTTTAATTTCCAAAAATTGGTATGCGGGTCAGAGTACATTGTTTCTTCATCTGTTGCATTGGTTCCCATGCATCCATTTACCATAGGGACATTGTCAAGTACCTTGTTTATAGATGGAATGGGAACGGAAGACTGAAATTGCTTTCTCTATTGCTTAACAGTGGGATTACTTTGGGTTGATAGCTATGAAGGCGTTAAGGGTAAAAGACAGTGGTGGTAGAGGGAACTCAAAAGAAAGTGAGGACCTGCAGTGTGTATAGCTCTGTGATTCAGCTTAAGAAAACCCTTATTTTAGGTTGATTTTGCTTCTTAAATATACAGAGCAAAATTAAGATTTAGTTTTCTTAAACTGCCTTTTAAAAAAAACTTACCACAATGCTGGATACCTATCAAAAGGGGTCAAGTATTTATAAAATGAGTGGAATGCTTTCAAGCTGCCCTGTTGTTCTCAGAATCACAGTTAAACTACACTAAATATAATATGAAGATATGTTCCTGATAGTTATGATTCACTAAAAACCAAAAACTAATTCGTCTCTTTAGTTTGTGTGCACCTTTATGCTCTAGCTGCGCTGGACTGCTCATCATCCTGCACCATGGCATGTGCTTTCAAGATTCTGCTTGCTCATGTGCTGTTTCCTCTGCTTGGAATGCGCTTCCCCCCTTCCCCTCCATCTGGTGAACTCCTACTCATCCAAGGCCCAGCTCCATTGTCTCCACCTCTGTGAAGCCTGCCCCTGCATTCTCCAGGCAGAACCAGTCCCTCCTTCCATAATGTCTCCCTGGTGCTTTGCCATTGTATTTGTGATCATCTGCTTCAACTAGACTGTGCGCTCCATGAGGGCAAGGACTATGCTGTTTTTTTTTTTTTTTTGGTATAGGTAGTCCAAAGCCTAGCACATGGTAGGTACTTAGTAAATGTTTGCTTCATGTTTGAGTTAATATCCACCTCATTCCAGAAGTTCATAGTGGTCATAAATATTGAATAAATTAATACACCATACATTATTTTGAAAGTGCCTTTCATTGTCATTGTTTTCTGAAGTTCCTCTCTGAATTTGGGGGGTGGGCATAGTCTTATTTTTGCACCTGATTTTATTTTAATTAAGCAGTCACAAAAATGGAGTTTTGCAGTTCTAAAAATAAGCTCTCTTGGGGCTCCTGGGTGGCTCAGTCGTTAAGCGTCTGCCTTCGGCTCAGGTCATGATCCCAGGGTCCTGGGATCGAGCCCCGCATCGGGCTCCCTGCTCCGCAGGAAGCCTGCTTCTCCCTCTCCCATACCCCCTGCTTGTGTTCCCTCTCTCACTGTCTCTTTCTCTGTCAAATAAATAAATAAAATCCTTTAAAATAAAAAATAGGCTGTCTTTTGGAGTAATGCCAACATTGAATATCTCTATAAAAGCAGAAAATGTAATGTATTTGTGGCTAATTCTGTATTGTATCTTTTAAAAAATAATACAGTATGAAGAACACTGGGAGATATAAATAGGTAAATAGGAATGTTAGCTAGTTTTGCTATATAGTTATAAACTTGGCTGAAGTGCATTATTGTGTTGTTTTTGAGGTTTTTAAAAACCCTTGAAAAAATTTGAAATGTAATTAAAATAAATTTTGAAACAGGTTAAATTGTAGTTTATAATGACTGATTATAAACTGAGATCTTAAATATGTTTCATATCAAAAGTGAGTTTACTGGGTGCATAATACCTAAGGTATCGTTGAAAAAATATCTTTTGAAGATCTTTGCGAAGTGGCAGTTATTTTAGGATGAGAGGATGCAGTGGAATGGGCATTGTCTTTTGATTAATATTTGCTGTTTTGCAGTACCTATTCCTGCTTGTCTCAGTCTCAGTCTTAACCTTACTCTGAAAATCTGTTCCGTTCTTGATCATACTGTGATAATTATTTCCAGTTGCTACCTCCGTCTTTCTAGCTGATAAAGTGTATCTATCAAGTAGGTTGCTGAAGATACTCCATTAGGTTGATGGAAAAAGACTAGACAAAGATTTGGGAGTCGTCAGTATAGAACTTGAAGTGAAGAGCAGCTTTCTAAAAGCTTACTCAACGGGAGAAGTAATAGTTATGTGGTGATATTGAGAGCTATGCCTCTCAATATGTAAATAAGACAACAAAACCTTTGCTTTGAAAGCTAGGTATTTAGGCATTCATCCAGGCTTTGATCTTTTAAAGAGGGGAGATGTTTTAAGGTTTCAGAGATATGACCGTCAACATTTTAAAAAGGAAGCTAAGTTCTTAAAAAGGTAAGTTTCTTTAAAAATGTAATTGGAAAAACTAGGATTGGATAAAAAAGAGTACAGTGATTCTGGGTGCAAAATATGTTTTGGGAACTCCCGTAGTTTGGTTTTGTTGTTAGCAATTCCTTTTGTTTCAGTGTTTCAGATGTGTAAACATTAAACTGAATTTCTTATGTTTCTAGTTCTTAACACTGAAATGTGTATAAATTAAAGCTAAAAACTAATAATATCCAAGTTCTCTAACATTAATGTGACATATGTATTTTATAAAATGCTCACAATATGAATTGGTATGGAACAAGTTAATTTTTTAGATTGGCTTGTCAGTGCTGCTGATAACCTTGGAAAGACTCGGTTCTTTCATCACATTTCTCTATTCACACAGATTTGATACATTTGGAAATAAAGAGCATCATGTTGTCTTGAATGGAATCAGTTGTATAAGTCTCCCATTATTCATTTCTCATGAATTACTTTGGTTTATGGTAGTATGCTATTGTGATTTTATAAACACAGCCTTGGGTTCTATATGGCTGTGTCCTAGGTATATAACCAAGTGATGTAGAATGTGCTTGTTTTAATTATCCTCAACAAAATAATAAAAATTCTTGTAGAGAGCTATTATATCTTGGGGGCAGTATCTGAAGTTTGAGAAACTTAAGTGAACAGGTGGTGATAGTGGGAATCAGATTGGGTATTAGATATAGAGTGGGTGCAGTGTAGAGAATGGATTTGGGAAAAGGTGAAACTGGAAGTAGGGAAGTGGTTGGGCTGTTGACTAGAAAAGTAATTATGGCAACTAACGCTATAGCCGGAGATATGGAAAGGTGTGAGATCCAATCAAGAGAAATCAGTAAGTATAAGTACTGATGATTGTAAAGAGAGCTGTTCATGCCTGCTGCAGTTTTGGCTTGAGTCACTTGGGGTGAAGGTCAATAAAGAATAGGGGAGGAAGAACAAGTTTGGGGAGGGGGTGAAGAAGACCAAGTTAGAAATTTTGTTTCTTGGAATTCTGAAAGGACCTGGTGCATGCCTAGGAACTCTGAGGTCACGCTTTGAGAACTCCTGTCATTGTAGATTGTCATAACTTTTAGGATCGCCTAACAGAGGGCCAAATAGGAGAAAAGTATCTTGCCACACTGTTGGTAGTGAATAAATGAATAAATTAGTCTTGTGGAGAGTAAGAAGGAACTTCCAGAAAGGTAGTAGGAGAATTAAGAAAATGTGGTGTTCTAAAAGCCTAGGAAAGAAAATTTTTGTTAAATGACATGATGAGATCAAGGAGTATAAAGACTTTGTAGTATCCATTGGATTTCCAAATTAGAAGGCATCTGATGACCTTTTATAACCAATTTTGAGGGACCAGAAGTCAGTCTTAAAATGCTAGAAAGTTTCTGGGAAATGAGAAATTAGAAGCAAAATGTGGCTGCTCATTTAAAAGTTTTAAAATTTTGATTTGTTATTATTTGATTAGGTAATTTGTACACAGGGTGAAAGGATACTCAATAAAAAAGTCTCCCTCCCTCTCCAGCCTCTCATGTGCCGTCTTCTTCCTGAGAAGAAATTATTATTAATTGGTTTTTTTTGTATGTCCTTCCAGAGCTTCTGTGCATTTACAAACATGTACATATATGTGCATTTTTACCCCTCTCCCCATAAAAATGGTTAGACTACTCTTATAGAGCTTGAATGAGAGGTGGAGGAGAGAGGACAATATTTAGAAGAGAATGCATGACCAAGGAACATTATCATTATTGTTATTTTTTCCTTCAGTGGATGAAAGAGGTCAATAGAGAAGTCAGGCAGGTGTCCAACCTGAGAGTACATTCTTCAGGAGGCCCTCCAGGAATCTTTGAACTGAGTGCAGTATTTTCTGTTACGCATTTTTCTGAGGAGAGAGTCTGTTATCTTTATCAAATTCTCAAAGTAAAATGTAGCTAAGAAAACTAATAACGACTGTTTTAGAAGCAGGAAAGGAAGCAAGGCCTTGGCAAAAGATTTGAGGGACCAACTCACTTGCTGTAGCTCAAATTAGACCTTTGTTGAACAGATAAGTTATTGAAGTAGTACCTTAGTGGGCTGACTTAATTGTGTCCTTGGGACATGGTCAGTTAACCAGTACTAATGAGCTCTGTGGTAGGATCAATTCTGATTACCAGCTCCTGATAGAGCACACTATGTGGTAAGAACTGCCCCTTGGATTCTTCCTAGAATCTTTCCATCCACACTGAAAACAGTGACCTCATTCTTTCTACCAACAATCCTGACATATAGAGAAAGTAACTAAAATCTTTTCCAAAGTTGCTGGTGTCCTCTTCATCAGTGTATTAAGCATTTGTTGAATGGAGTGTCTTCTGGTATCTCTAGTGAATATAGTTGGGGGTGGAGAGAGGGAGTAAGCAGATCACAGATGATAAGTTAGCGTTTGTAGGCCTTGAAGTCTTAATAAGCGATTATTGGCATCTCCCTTAAGTGTGGGCCACTGTTCAGTTTCTGTTAATTTGAAATGAAATAGACAAATGTGGAAGTGAACAGCAAGTAGCTATTATAGTAGTCTGCTGATAAATGATGATGGCCTGGATACGGTGGTGGTGGAGAGAAGTGGGCAGTTTCTAGATCTGTTTTGAATGTAGAATTTATAGGATTTGTTAATGATTGGGTGGGGAAGATGATAGAAAAGACTCAAGTGTGAGACCTTAGTTTTTAGATGAGTGGGTGGATTGGGTTACCATTTACTGAGGTCACCTTACGAGAGTTTATATGGATGGATAAAATAAATTTTGAACATGCAGAGTTTGTGTTGCTTATTAAACATCTAAATGGAAATGTCCTGTATGCAGTTAGTATGGTAATTGAGAGGTCTCAGCTGGAAAGTCATCAGCGCATAGGTAGTATTCTAAGTAATGGGACTAAAGGAGATTACCCAGACATCAGGATCCAGAACCAACATCTGAGAAAATCCAATAATTAGAGCTTGGTTAGAGTAGAAGGAATCCACAAAGAGGGTTGAGAAAGAATGGCTAGTAAGAAGGAGAGACATGGGAGAGAGAATGCTTCAAAAAGAAGAGTGGTCAGTTATATTGATGCCATTGAAGGGTTGAGTGGAGGAAGACTGAGAAACTTCCATTGAAATTGGCAACATGAAGCTAATTAATAACCTTGATTTTCAGTGGCAACAAAAGCCAGATTGGACGGGGTTGAAAATGAATGAGAGAGGAAATTAGCATGGACAAATCTTTCAGTAAATTTTGTTTGGATAGAGAAGAGAATCACTAGATGGTAGATGAAAGAGATGCTCATTTGGTTAATCTCCCAATTTAGAAGACTGAAAAGTTTAAGAAGAATGGGGTCTGTAGCACAAGTGGAGAAAGCACAGAGGTCAAGAAAGTTAAGCACATTTGCAGCATGATGATGATGGACCATAGAACCTGTACTGGGTAGGGTAGAATGTGAAAATGGTTAAGGCTGAGTGAGAAAATAGGACAGTCAATGGATAGGAGATACTGCTGGGGTGAAAGAAATGCAGAGGGCAGTTCTGAGAAAGTGAGCTGCAAGGACAGGAAGTAGGCGTTGGAGAGTTGGATGCTTGATTGAGATACTGGAGATGGCGTAGTTACTAGTGTTGATGAGCCTGTGGCTATAATGTTAGGTGAGTGAGGGTGGGCAGAGGAATAGATCAAAGGACCAGGATGTTGGGTGAGTTATCCACATGGATATTGAGGTCTCCCAGAATGAGGATAAGAGCTGGGATGGAGAGAAAGACTGAAATGGAAACTAAAGTCTAGCGAAGGAAGGAGAAAGGGAGGAGAGGAAGAGGTAGGATAGCCGGATACGAGCTTCAAAGAACTGGTGTTTTTAAAGGATCAAAAATGGAGAAATTATTTGAGAAAAATGGGAGAAAGGATAAAACCTATACCACCTCTTGGCCCTTGGATATGCAGTTGAGAGTGAGAAGGAAAAAGGGAGAAAGGAGTGGGGGGAGGGAGGGAAAGAGAAAAGTTTCATTTGAGAGAACCTGAGGGGAGATAGTATCTTCAAGGGATGGCCAAGTCAGTAAGTGTGGGAGCTGGAGAGAATGTTTAGAGAAAATACTGAGGACGTAGGAAAGCCTAGTCGGTCATTCAGGAGCGCACAGTATAAGGATTGGGGGTGGGACGGGTCAGAAAAGTTTGAAAGCCACTGAACAGAGGGGTAGATGAGTGGATGTGCAGACTGGGGATGAGTGGTGGGTGATAATGTATGATCAGAGGGACTTGACTATTTGGTTACTACTGAGATAGGAATGTGATGTGCAGTGATACTAATTTTGATAAATGTTAGAGCAGAGGACACAATTGAAAGATGGTCCTGACTGTGGGCTGTCTGTGTGACTCAGAGGAAGAAACTGGCCAGATACCTATAGGTATATGTTAAGTAGTAATAGTTGGAGTAAGTCTTGGGGCTATTTCTCTTACACTGATAATCTCAAGGCAGATAATACAGATGAGACTCTATTCTTTACATAATAAAATTGAGATGGATATTGTAGACTGCATTGAATTGTATTTTCCACCTATTTAGCACCTATAAGTTTAAAGCAGAAAATGAGAATATTGAAGGGTAAGGTCTGCATAACAAGATTTTATATATAATAGACATTTTATGCATCCATTTATCCCACAGAAATTTTTTTAGCACATTCTCTAATTAGGCATTATTGCAGACTGGGAATATAGCAAAGGAAGTTCCCTGTGATTGTAGACTGTAGGTCAACAAGAGAATTAAGCCCTGCAGAAAATAATTTGTGTGACTATTGCCACAATTCTCCCAAGGATGTGTACACAGCTAGTATCAGCCCAGATGTAAAGGAGACAATGAGTTTCACACAATAGCTGCCTTAGTTTGAGTGGAGCTGCTCGTAAGTGTTGGGTTGAAACTCATTCCCATCTTTTGCCTTAAGTCCTTTAATGACCTGCTATTCACTAAAGCTGCAAGAAGTTATTTTTCAAGTAGAACTCTTCAAAACTTGTTTTTAGTGTTGAATTTCAATGTTCCACCTCTTCAATTAACTACAAGTGCTTTTTAATGAGCTCAAAGTGTTGTCCACCTATTTTTTTAAAATATCCCAATGGTCTTAAAAAAAAAAATCTTGTTCCTCACTTGGGATTTTACACTAAGTGGATTTTCAGTACAAAATCATAGGTCCCAGATATTCTTTACTTTTTGCAAAAGCTACGGAGTTTCCACAACTTTATGAATATACTAAAAAAACAGAATTGTATGCTTAAAAATGGTGAATTTTATGGTATGTGAATTATATCTCAATTTTAAAAAAATCTGAAAGATTGTAAAGTGCTTTGCATTGTTGGTTTTTGATTTTGTGAAAAGGCATTAACTGTAGGCTACTGTACATATTCTGGAACAAATCTGAAATTATTTTTATTTATTTTTTTTAAGATTTTATTTATTTATTTGACAGAGAGAGACACAGCGAGAGAGGGAACACAAGCAGGGGGAGTGGGAGAGGGAGAAGCAGGCTTCCCGCAGAGCAGGGAGCCCGATGTGGGACTCGATCCCAGGACCCTGGGATCATGACCTGAGTCGAAGGCAGTCGCTCAACCGACTGAGCCACCCAGGCGCCCTGAAATTATTTTTTTTGACGATAATACTGGTTCGGTCTAAAGATACCACTCAGGTTCCACTCTTTGTGAACCAGGGGATAGCTTTCCTCCTGGAAAAGCTTAATAGGTTTAAGTTCCTAAATTTCAGTAGCATGGTCAAAAACATGTTAATGCTGATAATATTTAGAAATAGCTATTCAGAATTTACATGCCAACATGACTATAAAATACATGCCTATTTTGTTAATTGTTGTCTTCCCTCCATCCCCCAGAATGTAAGCTTTGAGGCAGGGACTTTCTTGTTTTGATGACGACAATATACCCAGCATGTGCCTGCACATAGTAGGCAGATTTGTTCAGGATTTGCTCAGTGACTGAATGAAAGCTGCATCATACATGCATTATCTTGTTTGATCTTCGTAAGAATCGTATGAGTGGTTATTGTTATTCTCATTTACAGATGAGAAAAGTGACCTTAGAAAAATAAAGTCTTTGCTTTTCAAACTGGGGCATGAATATCTCTTGGGGGTGATATGGAAAGCCATAGAATTAAAATGATACTTGAGTGATACTTGGAAGTATCAGTTTTATTTGAGCATTTTGGATAGGTAGAGCAGCATTTTACCTCAAAACAAACATGGTTTGGAGTGCCTGGTGGCTCAGTTGGTTAAGCATCTGCCTTCAGCTCAGGTCATGATCCCAGGGTCCTGGGGTCAAGCCCTGCATCAGGCTCCCTGATCAGTGGGGAGTCTGCTTTTCCCTCTGTCCCTCCCCCTGCTCACGTGCGCTCTCTCTCTTTTTAAATATTTTTAAAAAATTAAACATGACTAATTTTTAAAATATAAAGTACAAAATTTGAAGGATTAAAGATAAAAATGAGTCCTTTTGGCTCTTGTCAAAGAATATGTACAATTCCGAACTGTCATTCAGCTTTAATTCAAAGCCAGGCTGGGAAAAGTGATATTAGAATAAAAAATTAAATTCCTGCTGTTCAAACTATGCTGTGTGAAGGCTTACATGGTATACACAACAGGGATGGTTTTGAAAGAGTGCTCCTGTATCCTTCTGTGTATACTCTTTCCTGCAGTTGATCTGAGCATGCACCTGAGATGGAGTTACAGGCTCTTTTTTTCCCGTTGCCCTTTCGTTGTCTACCTTCTCTCATTTTATAGAAGAGCACACTTTTTACTTGTCTGCCATATTACCATGGTGCAAAATGTTTGATCTCTAGTAAAGGAATAATTTGAAATACTGGTGTTGGATGCCAAGAAAATGAATGACTTGGTAACTTGTCTTTCTGCCAGTATAATTCTTTGTCGGAAATTTATGGAGAACTTAATGTAGACATTGATTATCAAAAATTTTTGATGGTTCACTATGCAGTATTTTGACATATAACTCAAAAGAAGTTCAAAGGTGGACAATAAAACTCATTCTATTTACTCATTTATGCGAACAAGTTTTCTTGGCGTTCCATCTTTTTTTTTTTTTTTAATTTATTTTTATTTTTTATTTTATTTATTTGACAGAGAGAGACACAGCGAGAGAGGGAACGCAAGCAGGGGGAGTGGGAGAGGGAGAAGCAGGCCTCCCGCAGAGCAGGGAGCCCGATGTGGGGCTCGATCCCAGGACCCCGGGATCATGACCTGAGCCGAAGGCAGACGCCTAACGACTGAACCACCCAGGCGCCCCTCTTGGCGTTCCATCTTTAAAAAATGAAGAATAGGAACAGAATTGGTACTAAATGTTGGCGCATTCTAGCAGCAGCTAGTAATACTCATCCAAGCCCATGAAATTAATTTTAAATAAAAAAAAAATCTCTTCTTTAATATACTTAATTTTTATTTCACTTATTAATGTGTAATTTACTGTTTTGGGGCAGTTATATACTACTGATGTAGTAAACCAGAAATTTATTTTTTTAAAAAAATCACTAAGTACTTTATGATCAGAAAAAGTTTAAAAAAATAATCTCATGATGCATAAATGATCAGTGAAAAGTTTTCAAGTTTAAAATAGGAAATAACTTTGGGAATGGAATTATTCAAAGAGAAAAAGGAGTGAAATAAAATGTAACTATTGAAGAGTTTATTCATGTGTAAGTGGTTGGTAGGTATATTTAGATTGTGTTAGATACATCTTAAAATGGTACGTTTATTATCAAAGTGTCAATATTTAAAATACTGTAGTAAGTGCAGTCTTTGCAATTACTTACATTAAAGTTTGAAATAGTCTTGATGTTAGCTTTGAAATTTAAGTGAGGTATTTTCCGATATTTTTTAGCCAGTAGGAATGTAGAAATGTTGAAAATCACTGGTTTATGACACATGCTCTTCATCCACCACTTTAATTATCCTCTTTTCTAGCCTTAGTCAAGTTAGGTCAACTGAAAGGCTACATTAAAATTAGACCACACTGGTGTTTAGTTCCTTTAAGAATCACCGTCTCCAAGTTTCCTTTAAGTATTATGTTCTTGGCTTTTAAGGAAGGTCACTGAAAAAGAAAAAGCATTTGAAATTTGCTTAGTATTTGTTTGATGTTAGTGACTTTAATTTTTTTCTAGATTTAATAACAGGACAGCTTTGTTTTCCTTATTAATTGGTATGTTTCCTCCTTTCTGACCTGGTATCTATATGATTTAATGTTTCTCTTTTCACCCAGACTCCTAACAATTTCAGGTCCACTTTTGATGCTCAGTACTAGTATTGATCACTATTAATCTTTTCAAAAGGAATTTTGTTTTCCCCTGTCACTGATTCTCTGTTTTTAAAAATTAATTTTTATTGCATATTCTTTCTGAGTGTACAAAGATCCACCTCAGATATGTATTGGAAAGAGATGAAGTAAACTTTTTAAAAAAAATTAAAGATTTATTTTTGTATTCCTCCCTCAGGGGATAGAATAGAGTCTCAAAAATTATTTGAGTTATTTGAGTACTTCCAGCCTAATATACACATTAATATAAAATACATTAAATTTTGATTTGAGGGCTGCCCTATATACCGAGATTTATCAAGGTTGGAAACTTTTCTTTCTAATACTAGAATGTGCGTATTTGCTATTTTAACTTTGTGATATGAGAAACTTCTGTTTTACTTTTTCTTATACTGAAAGGGACGATTAGAACTATAAGAATAGCTTTGGGGCGCCTGGGTGGCTCAGTCGTTAAGCGTCTGCCTTCGGCTCAGGTCATCATCCCAGGGTCCTGGGATCGAGCCCTGCATCATCATCATCATCATCTTCGGTCTCCCTGCTCAGCAGGAAGCCTGCTTCTCCCCTCTCCCACTCCCCCTGCTTGTGTTCCCTCTCGTGCTGTGTCTCTCTCTGTCAAATAAATAAATAAAATCTTAAAAAAAAAACAACTATAAGAATAGCTTTAATTTTGTCCCATTAAAAAAGTGTTTGCTTTATAACTCCTAAGTTTATGGCGGATTGGTAGTTATTTAGAAGGATTCTGACACACAACTGGACATGAACAGTGACTCTTTGGCACTCCTCAGGTGAGAGTGGTAATAAAATTTAGTGTTTCTGTGACAGTTTCTGAGAAAACCAGTTAGTCCAGTTTTTCAGATCACATGCCACTGTTTTGGAATACAAAATTAATTAGTAAAAAATTTGTCTTCAGAGCTTTCAAGCCAGTTAAAAGGAGAAAACATAATAAAAAATCAAGATCAAGAGAAAAGTAACACAGCATCCTCTTGAGTAATCTCTTACTCCATTCCATTGAGGAATGCACTCTTTATCAGACAGTGGAATTGTGTATCAGACAGTGGAAGAAAAAGCCAGCTTTTTCTTCTAATTTTTATTTAGTGCACCAAAAACATAAGTTAATGAAAAAAAAAATAACAATCTTACCATTGTAGCTCCAATAATTTTCTATGTTTCATACTTCCTTCCAGTCTTTTTGGATTCAGGATTCATTTAGAATAGCCCCTCTAGTCATCCTTTGTAACAACGAGAATCTTAAGAGTCACCACTGCTTGCTCATACCAATAGTTGCAATATACTGTGTCCCCTGATGCCGTCTTGTTCTAATACCAGCAGAGTATATTGTTCTTTTTTTTTTTAAGATTTTATTTATTTATTGGACAGAGAGAGCAGCAGAGGGAGAGGGAGAAGCAGACTCCCCGTTGAGCAGGGAGCCCCATGTGGGGCTCGATCCCAGGACCCCGGGATCATGACCTGAGCCAAAGGCAGACGCTTAACGACTGGGCCACCCAGGTGCCCCAGAGTATATTGTTCTTTAATAAGGAATGAAAACATTAAAAACCAAACAAGGTATTATTTAGTGATATATTCTAATTATAACCAATGACAGGAAAAGTTCTCTGTAAGCTTTAGGATTGAATATTCACTATTTTAGAGTTTGGGTAGCTTCACTCAGGGCCTCAGAATTCTCTAGATATCATAAATCAGAGGTATGCAGACCTTTGCATCACAGAATTACCAGGAGAGCTTTTTTTTTTTAATTCATTTATTCATTTGAGAGAGAGAGCACACACCTGTGTGTGCACACATGAGTGGGGGGAGGGGCAAAGGGAGAGAAGCAGAGAAGCAGACTTCCCCATGTGGGGCTCAGTCCCAGGACCCTGAGATGATGACCTGAGCCGAAATCAAGAGTTGGATGCTTAACTGACTGAGCCAGCTAGGTGCCCCATCCAGGAGAACTTTTAAAAACACATTCCCAGCCTTCACACTTTTATTTTTTTTATTATTTATTTATTTATTTATTTTTAAGATTTTATTTATTTATTTGACAGAGAGAGAGAGAGTGAGAGCAGGAACACAAGCAGGGGGAGTGGGAGAGGGAGAAGCAGGCTTCCCGCCGAGCAGGGAGCCCGATGTGGGACTCGATCCCAGGACCCTGGGACCATGACCTGAGCCGAAGGCAGACGCTTAGCGACTGAGCCACCCAGGCACCCCCAGCCTTCACACTTTTAAAGATGGCATTCTGAGTGGTTATTTTGCAGCCTGCCAGTCAAATTTGCTCACTTCTAAATAATTTTTTGAAAATCTATAAAAATAAGGAAGCTAAACACCTAAGAGATATTGTTAGTCTTAATTAAGATGAATATATCTTGGGGCGCCTGGCCAACTCAGTCGGAAGAGCAGGCGATTCATCTCAGGGTTGTGAGTTTGAGCCCCATGTTGGGTGTAGAGATTACTAAAAAAAATATATAATAATAATAAAAAAAATGACTGTATCTCCTAAAGGTAAGCACATACATTGGAAGAAACTGAGATAGAGGAACGACAAGCATGCCCAATACATACAGAGAAGAAGGGATGGGGGGAAGGGGGTGTGTGGAGAGGATGGTGGTGGAGACATTTAGTAGAGGATCCAAGTAATACCATAATTGTGCTAATTTTCGGTTTAATTATTCTGATGCTTACTTTTCTAGACATTGGTAACATTCTTTAAGAAGAGGTCACAAACTCAACACCTAGGGCTCAGACAGGTAATGCAAACATGAGTTGTTGAGGAATTTTGCTAAAAGAGAACCCTTGACACCTCTTGTTAGCAGCCATTACTAATTAATTATGGCCTGTTGTGGCCAAATCAAGTCCAGGATTTCTAGATCTTTGAATTTTTTTTTTTTTTTTTAAGATTTTACTTATTTATTCATGAGAGACAGAGAGAGAGAGAGAGAGAGGCAGAGGGAGAAGCAGGCTCCCCGCGGAGCAGGGAGCCCGATGCGGGACTTGATCCCAGGACCCTGGGATCATGACCTGAGCCGAAGGCAGACGCTTAACCGACTGAGCCACCCAGGCGTCCCTAGATCTTTGAATTTTTAAGAGAAGCTAGAATCTGGATTTTATGTGAAATCTCCAGATTTGTGGATGTTCATTCATTTTATTAGACACTAAAAACTGAACAAAATACATCTGTGGATTAAACTTGGTTCTCCTGCCACCAATTTGCAATCTTTGTTTTAGAGTAGTGGTTCTCCAAGTGGTCCCTGGATCAGCAGCATCAGCATCACCTGAGACCTTGATAGAAATGCAAGTTCCCAGGCCCCACCTCATCTCTACTGAATCAGAATCTCTAGGAGGGAGGCCCAGGAATCTGTGTTTTAATAAACCCTCTGGGTGGTTCTGATGTGTGCTGAAATTTGAGAACCATTGTTTTGGAGTCTGGAAGTTGATAGCAGTTTTTATCTGAGGATAGTTGACAAAAGTTCATTGAATATCCTGTAGATTTATCAAGTAATCAAAAATATCAGATGTATATTGTTTTCAGATACAGATGACCTTTTATATATATGTATTTTTTTGCCAGAATCAGAATACACAATGATTAAATCACGTTTCGTTCTTTTTCTTTTTTTTTCCTTCCTTGCCCCCTCTGCCTGTCCACCCCCCATGGCTGTTAGAGCATTCATTGCAAATGAACTTAACAGCAACTCTGCCACATTTTGACTTCATAGAACACACCTTAGATTTTATTTACGGGTTGATTAAAATTAGATAAGTTTGCTAAATTGAGTTCTGTTTGCTAGAATTAGAACTTTCATTTCTAATTGTCTTTTTATATGGGAGTGAAATTTAAGCCTGGCCTCCTAATAGCTGACCAGTTTGTTAACATTTTAATGGCCAAGTGTGCCATTATTTTCCTCCATTCTCCAGTGTTGAGATGATTGCTATCCTGATTGTTGTTCTGAAAACTCTTTTTGTGTTATCCATAAATACATTTGTTCATTTAATAGTCCCGAGTATCATGCTAATCAAATTAATTATGAATTTCATGTAGATAATTTTCTTACATTTTAAAGTACACGGAAAGCTTTTAAATGAGAAAACTTCACGTATGTCTCTCATAATGATGTGCTAAAGATGTGCTTTAGAGTATTTACAATGCTGAGATTGAGAAGTTTGTAATAATCTGATTTAAAGTAATGGATAATGATATTTGTCTTTCTCTGACTGACTTATTTTGCTTAGCATAATAATCTCTAGCTCCATCCATATGATTTCACTCATATGTGGAATTTAAGAAACAGAGCAGGGGTGCTTGGCTGGCTCAGTCAGAGGAGCATGTGACTCGATCTCAGTCCTGAGTTTGAGCCCCACACTGGTTGTAGAGATTACTTAAATAAGTAAATAAACTTAAAAAAAAAAAAAAAAAACAAGCAAAGGGAAAAAAAAAAAGAGACAAACCAAGAAACAGACTCTTAATTATAGAGAACTGATGGTTACCAGAGGAGAAATCGGTGGGGGAATGGGGGAAATAGGTTATGGGGATCAAGGAGGGCACTTGTGATGAGCACTGGGTGATGTATGGAAGTGTTGAATCACTATATTGTACACCTGAAACTAATATTACACTGTATGTTAACTAACTGGAATTTAAGTAAAAACTTAAAAGTAATGGATAATGAATTAATTCATCAAATTATATTTATATGTAATATTTACTAATGAAAACATGCTTATATCCACAGGGTAAACCAGACTTGAATACAACATTGCCAATTAGACAAACTGCATCGATTTTCAAACAACCAGTAACCAAAGTCACAAATCATCCTAGTAATAAAGTGAAATCAGACCCACAAAGAATGAATGAGCAGCCACGTCAGGTAAGGATCTAATTGGTTCTCCAATCTTATTTGTCAGAAAATTCTGGTATTTTTACCAGACATAGTTCAAGTAAACTGGTTAAAATGGAAAATATTTGGAAAGAAAACTGTTTTATGTCCTAGGCTATTGCATGAATGCTGGAGAATAATAATATACTATTTAGTAAAATGTTTTAGGAAAAAAGTTAATTAAAAATGAACCTAAATTAATATGGACTACATTTTTATGTTTTTGTGTGGTAATGTACATCAGATTTGCTTCTGCTAATCTTAGTTTTTTTTTTAAAGATTATCTTTCCAGGGGATAATATTTCCCAAGGGGACGAAGCATGCAGTTTGTGTTGCTTAGTTTAAAAATATTTTCTATTATATAGAAACTACTTTTTGTCCTGATTTCTTATTATATGAAAGCTGTCCCTCCCCTTTTGAAAAACAGAATTAAATAAACTTTGTCAATATGGTATATTGTCCTGTGACTTCCATTTTTGCAGAAATTGAGTTTATATTTCTCTTTCTTTATTGCTTCAAGCTGTATTGCACCAGAATCTGTTCTTAGAAAAAAGTATTATCTGAGAGGCCTCCCTGCTGCTTACTAATGTCACATAGCCCGGGGAGGGAGACTTGACAAAATGCTTACCTTTCCAAATAACCCTGTTTATTCACTCCCTAATTGTGGTCAAAAAGTTTAGGTACTTCAGGAATTTTTAGTAGCAGTTAGGGTGAGGGAGTGGAGGGAGAAACGTCTGTGCATATTTTTTCTCTCCTTTCTCTGCCTCCTCCCGCTTACAGATTAGAAATGCTGATTTGCCTACGACGGTTATCTTTTGCTTTCATATTCCCCCGTTGAGATGCCTCACTCCACCTTCTCATTTGAGTTTTGTTTTTCGCGAGTCCCTCGAGTGTCTCATGTCCAGACTTCATAAAGGATTGGGCCAGAACTTTCAGACAGTTGCTCTAGAAGAACCTACATCAAGAAATTCCGTGCCCACATCCTCTGTAGTGTTTTTTCCTCTTCAGGTGAGCCAGGAAAACAGAAGATACTTGGAGCCAACTTGGATCAGCATCTTGCTCTAGATGTCTCAAGATTTGAAGTTCTAAACTTGCTTTACTGTTGGTCCCCAAGAGATTCAACAGGGGCCATGTAAGTGTATCACATCCAGTACAAAAGATGCGTACCTGCATGTGCCTTTAGGCTCTGGTCGCCACTTAGGTTTTCTTGGGCCATTCAGCGTTCTGCACCAGGCATTTCCCTTCTGTTTTACCACTGGACACGGTGACAGTCACCAAACCGCCAGTAGTTTTAACATAGTCATGACAACAGGGAAGGAATTCTGCCATTCTGAACTTTGCCCACCTTGATGAAGCCATTCCCTGACTGTATTCTTTCTTAGATACTGTCTGAAGTCTTGAACATCTTGTCCTTTTGCTTTTTGGTGATTTTTAAATCGTTTCCTTGTAAAGATGTTTTATCATTTGAAATTTTTCAAAGTGTGTAATTGGGTAAGACAGTTTGCTTCAAAAAGCCCCAAAGATAAAGAAAGTGGAATAACTAATAATAATAGTTCCCTATCGGAAATTTGAGTGGTCTTACTGAGAATCGGTAGTAGGTGGATTTTATCCTCCTCTTTTCTTTGTCAAATCATTCTCAATATGGTCTATAAACCCAAATATTTTACAGATCAATTGAGTAGCAAATTATGGTGACTTAAACAGTAGTTTAATTGTTTTCTGTACCTAAGTTCAGTCACAGATTTGAACAACTGTAGTAATTGTATTTACCGGATCTTTACCTGGCTGTAGAGACACTGGTAATGCAGATTTTTAAAGCTGAACTAGTCAGATCCGTTGCTCCTTATTCACTGATATATTGGGTAGTTTTACATTTTCCTTCTTTTATTAAAGTTTATGACATTGTTTTCAAATGAAAAGAATATGTCAAAAAAGCTAAATCCCATCTACCCCTCCCCGCCCGCCCCCACCAAATCTTATGTCATTTTAACCCAGATCTTTTGAGGGTTTTATCTTCCTTTTAGCTTGCACAGACAGGAAGTGTTAAAATTATTTAGGAGGTTACTTCTCCAAAAGTTTGAACTGTTTTTCCCTTTATCCTCATGTCACCTGACGGTTTTTGCTATTTTTGATTATACCAAGACATCAGTTGTCTTTCCCCTGTCTTTATCTTCAACATAAGAATTGAGGTACTATTTGACTACTGTCTCACTAATAGGATTTCAGAATAAAGGACAGGGCATTGGGCAACTCTAGGAAAATAGCAGAGACAACTTTTATATTAATGTTTTGAAAACCATAATGTCATTCTGACTATTGCAGTATAAATCCGGGTTTTTAAGTAAAGGAAAGGTGTTGATTTAAATTATATTTTGACATACATATGTCATATATGTGCTAATCAGCTCTTTTTGTTGAGGAGATCGTTGACCAAAAAAAAAAAAATATATATATATATATATATTTATATATATATATAGGCAAAAATAATTCTTCCAACTGTGCTTTTCCACAGCCTCGTTGAACCAGATTGGCAGTATAAATTGCCAGATAGTCCATTTGGAGAAGTTATTTTGATCATCCAGTAAAAAAAAATAGACAAAGAGCTTTCTATTTTTGAGGTTCCTGTGGATATAAATGTTTTTATTCCTTAACCATGTCACAGTCTTTTAATAAGGTATTCAAGCTACTGGTATTGTAATTCTTTTTAGAGGGTTGAATTTTGAGACCTAGAACTAGGATTAGATTTTTGGATCTTAACTAGGTTCCACCTTGAATAGGTTGAAGCAATTAATTTAGATATGAAGCAATCATAGAAATTAATAATTCTGTCTTATATAACAAATATCCTATGCCTGCATCATTATGTGGCAGTCTTATTTGAATTCTGTAAAATATGTGAATTATAAATTTCTAATTTATTGATTCCTTGAAACTGCCTTAGCTTTAAAATGGCAAATTAGGGCAGGTAAACAAAAATGCATTAAACAGAATTCAGCAGTGATTTCTGCCTGTAATTAAAACTATATGATAGAGATGGAATTTGTAAAACCTGGTTATGATAGGGTGAATAGCTAGATATTTATATATATACTATCAGCATATTTGATAAGTCCTTGTCTTTTCATTAGATTAGAAAAGAAATCTGGAGTAGGGTGAAGGGTAATCTACCAACTATAAGACTATTAGCCCAAACAGTAAGATCAGGGGCGCCTGGGTGGCTCAGTCGTTAAGCGTCTGCCTTCGGCTCAGGTCATGGTCCCAGGGTCCTGGGATGGAGCCCCGCGTCGGGCTCCCTGCTCAGCAGAAAGCCTGCTTCTCCCTCTCCCACTCCCCCTGCTTGTGTTCCCTCTCTGGCTGTCTCTCTCTCTCTGTCAAATAAATAAATAAAATCTTAAAAAAAAAAAAATCTTCAAACAGTAAGATCATTGAAATGTCCTTTTTTGGTCAGATGTGTAAAACATGTCCGAAATCTTTTTAACCTAATTGAATTATGATTTTGCTGTTAAGGGTGTCTTTCCCAGCTTTCTTCCTTCAATATATGAAGAACTCACATTTCTGCTTCTTATCTCTTTCATGCCGTCATCTTTGACACTTTCTGGTCTCTTGCTTTTTCTTTTATCCTCAACTCAAAAGAAACTTCATCGTTGAACCACTATTTCTTCCTTTTAATTATTATATTATAGGATGCTCAGAGGCTATGGGTGTTTTTGATAGTCTTTGAATATTAATTACATATCTTACAGAATATTCACTTTTTTTTAACTAAAAAATATTTAAAAATCAGCGAAATGGATTTAAATGTTCTATTTGATCCTGGATTTTTTCCTTGTATTTGCTAATTCTTCTCTCAAAAGATAAGAAACTTTACTCTCGTGCGCCTGGGTGGCTCAGTTGGTTAAGCGACTGCCTTTGGCTCAGGTCATGATCCTGGAGTCCCTGGATCGAGTCCCGCATCAGGCTCCCTGCTCGGCAGGGGGTCTGCTTCTCCCTCTGCCCTCTTCCCTCTCGTGCTCTCTGTCTCTCATTCTCTCTCTCTCAAATAAATAAATAAAATCCTTAAAAAAAAAAAAAAAGAAACTTTACTCTCTTCAAAAAGTCAGCCTTTTTTTTTAGAATGATTTTTTCCCAGCTTTACTGAGTTATAATTGACATATAATGTGTAAGTTGGAGGTCTACAATGTGATGATGATTTGATACACATATACGTTGCAAAATGATAACCGCAATAAGGTTAGGTAACACGGCCATCACTTCACACAATTGCCATTTTTTTGTTGTGGTGGTGAGAATAGTTAAGATCTCTCGTAGTTGGGGCGCCTGGGTGGCTCAGTCGTTAAACGTCTGCCTTCGGCTCAGGTCATGATCCCAGGGTCCTGGGATCGAGCCCCACATCCGGCTCCCTGCTCCGCCGGGAGCCTGCTTCTCCCTCTCCCACTCCCCCTGCTTGTGTTCCCTCTCTTGCTGTGTCTCTCTCTGTCAAATAAATAAAAATCTTAAAAAAAAAAAAAAAAAGATCTCTCTTAGCAACTTTCAAGTATACAATACAGTATTGTTATCTACATTCACTATGCTGTACATTAGGTACCCAGAACTTATTCATCTTATGACTGGAAGTTTATACCCTTTGACCTCACCTCTCCATCCACCCCCACCCCTGGCCACCATGAGTCTTCTCTTTGTTTCTATGAGTTCAGCTTTTTTAGATTCCACATGTAAGTAAGATCATATAGTATTTGTACTTTTCCCCTCTGACTTATTTCACTTAGCATAATGCCTCAGCGTTCATCCATGTTGTTATAAATGGCAGGATTTCCTTCCTTTTTATGGCTGATAATATTTCTTTAACCATTCATCTGTTGATGGACACTTAGGTTGTTTCCATGTCTTGGCTATTGTGAATAATATTACTATGACACGGTGTTGTAGACACCTCTTCAAGGCAGTAATTTCATTTCCTTTGGATATGTACTCAGAAGTGGGATTGCTGGATCAAATGAGAGTTCTACTTTTAATTTCTTGAGAAACCCCCACACTGTTTTCCGTAGCAGCTGTACCAATTTACATTCCTACCAACAGTGCACGAGGGTTCCCTTTTCTCCACATCCCTGCTAGCACTTAATATCCCTTGTCTTTTTTGTAGTAACCAAGAGTGAATATTTTTAAATATGTTAGAAGAAACTTTTAAGATGAAGTTAAATTTTGGGGCGCCTGGGTGGCTCAGTCGGCTAAGCGGCTGCCTTCGGCTCAGGTCATGATCCCAGGGTCCTGGGATCAAGCCCCGCATCAGGCTCCCTGCTCCACGGGAAGTCTGCTTCTCCCTCTCCCTCTGCCTGCCACTCTGCCTACTTTTGCTGTCTCTCTATCTCTGTCAAATAAATAAATAAATAAATTCTTTAAAAAAAAAAAAGATGAAGTTAAATTTTAAAAATATGCGCACTCTAAAGACATTGCATGTTAAAAGTTTGTAAAATATTTCAGTATTTAGTTATATAACCCATAAAATTACTCTTCATTCTAGACATTCTAATAACATTTACTTCTTCCTAACCTCAGAAGGTTACTTCTAGTATAGTCTTATATTAATGTTTTTATGATTGAGAAATAGACAAGCTAAAGCACAGAGTTCCATGGAAGATACTATATTCCTTTTTTCTAGATAGAAAAATTGGCTACCTGGGCAGAGGATATAGATGACATGTTGTCCTGTACTACCTAAAA
Source organism: Mirounga leonina (assembly GCF_011800145.1). Lineage (NCBI taxonomy): Eukaryota > Metazoa > Chordata > Mammalia > Carnivora > Phocidae > Mirounga > Mirounga leonina. The sequence goes on from NW_023270854.1 coordinate 20,389,025, forward strand.
GCATTATTCTGGGTGATGTAGGAAAGATGTACAAGGGGTCAAATGAATAGTACAGACACGTGCTATAGGTGTTCAGAAGGGTGATTTTCCTGTGGCTAGGAGGGTTGGGGAAATCTTTGGAAAAGATACAGGACATATGCTGGACTTTGCAGATTGAGTGGGATTTAGAAAAGCAGATGGGAGGGCGAGGACATTCCACTTAGGGAGAATAGTGTTAACAAAGCTCTTATAATGGGAATGGGCAAGGAATGAGAAGATAAGTTGTTTGGATATCAGGATTTTCATGGGAAGTAGTGGGAGTTGAGAATGTTGTAACGGGTTTCCTTAAATGTCAATCTTTACAATTTTAAGCATGTTATTATTTGCTATATTTATAAAAGAAAGAAATTTGGGATAGACAGACAAAAGAAAAAATTTCTCATCATTCCTTTTTTATAATGCAATTACAATAGTATTTTAGCATTTTTAAATATTCTTTCAATATTTTAAAAAAATATTTTATTTATTAGAGAGAGCATGAGTGGGAGGAAGGGAGAGGGAGAAGCAGATTCCGCACTGAGCAGGGAGCTTGATGCAGGGCTCGATCCCAGGACCCTGGGATCATGACCAGAGCTGAGGGCAGATGCCCAACTGACTGAGCCACCCAGGTGCCCCTATTCTTTCAGTGTTTTAATGCATCTTTTGATAGTATCTTTGATCATCTTTTGATGATCATAGTATATATACATATATATACATACTTTAAGATGTATACATACCATTATATTATATACATGTTATCCATGTTTTATATAATTTATGTGCTATGATTTTATAATTAATTTATATTGCTCCAACAACTGTGTGTTATGCTAGCATATGATTTACTTGACCATTTCCATAGTGTTATTCCCAATTTTTCACTATTATAGGGAGTACTCCGGTATCTTTATATATATAAGTTCTTTCCTATATTTTACATTGTTTCATGACTAGATTCCCAGAAATACCATTAGCGTGAGTATATATGATTTCTGATACATACTGGCAAATTGATTGCCAAAGGGTTGCACCAATTTAAAAGTCTGTGTATAAGTTATGTGCATTCCAGTTTTAGCTTACCTTCATTGCCATTGAGTATTATCAGTACTTTTTCTTGTTGGTAACTCAATATATAGAAATGGTATTTCATTGTAAATTTGCATTTATTTGAATACTCATGTAGTTGAACAAACTAAAGCATTTGTGTTTAACTTTGCAAATGAGAAATGTTTAGAGGATTTTGAATAAGGGAGTAGCTTTTTTATTACCCCTCTGAACTGAATGTAAACATATCTTCTTATGGCCTAAAGCTAATTCCAACATCTGTGCTCCCCAAATGCATTCCCTCCTACCTTCTCAGAGATCTCACTCAATGGATTATGTTAACTACATTTCACTGTCGACTTCTCTCTAAATGGCTTCTTCCCCAAAGCTTTTAAATATACACCAACTCCCCTATCTTAAAAAAAGTATTCATTTTACTCTGTGTCCTTTTTAAGATTTGTTTTCTTTCTCTTCCTTTTACAGTCAAACTTATTGGAATTGTGTGTATTTAATATCTACCTTATCTCTTAGTTTTTATATCTCTGAAATACCACTTTTGTTCCTGCTCAGCCATTTATGGCTCTCATCGAGATTGCTGATGATCCCTATTAAATTGGATGGACAAATTTCAGTCCTTAAATTGCACTACTTGATCTGCTTTAGCATTAGGCACTGTGACTACCCCTAGCTTTTGAAATACTCTTTTATCTCTGACACTGTACTCTTGGTTTTCTTCCTTTCTTGTTTTTTCTCATTCCCCTTCTTAGGTTTCTTTTTCTCTATCCATCTTTTAAAATCATGGAGTTTCCGGGTGCCTGGGTGGCTCAGTTGGTTAAGCGACTGCCTTCGGCTCAGGTCATGATCCTGGAGTCCCTGGATCGAGTCCCACATCGGGCTCCCTGCTCGGCAGGGAGTCTGCTTTGCCCTCTGACCCTATCCCCTCTCATGTGTTCTCTCTCATTCTCTCTCTCTCAAATAAATAAATAAAATCTTTAAAAAAAAAAAAATAAAATAAAATAAAATAAAATCATGGAGTTTCCCAGGGAATACTGTGCATTCTCTTCTATGTAAAGCCTGCATGGATGATTTCATTCATTCTCATGGCTTCAGTTATCATCTATATGTTAATGATTTTCAAATTTACGTCTTTATCCTGAGCTATCAATCCACTTACTAACATTGTTTGCTTGGAAGTCTTACCAGCACTTCTAATTCATCTTATAATCTCAATCATCCTATCAAACCGGCCCTTCCTTCTATGTGCTTTATCTCTGTGAAAGTACCACTGTCTACCTGGCTTCTAAGCCAGAACCCTGAGCATCATCCTAGACTCTTCCCATTGTTTACCTCACACATCTAATTAGCCAGCAAGTCCCATGACTTTGTCTCCATAAATACTCCCTTGCTTCATCTCTAAATCAGGTAAATGTCATTTCATCTCATCTCTCTGCTTCTTGTCTTATTCTCTTCAATTCATTCTTCATATTGCATTCAGAAGCTCCATCTGACATGAAGATCTGATAGTGCCATTCTTCTGAAAACCTTTCAATGATTCCTGTTAAGTTTTAGGGAAAAGAATCGCTAAATATGATATACAAAGTCAAAACACCTGATGTGACTTCCAAAGTACTTTATAATTTGGCTTTTGCTTATCTCCTTGGCCTCACTTTCTTTTCTTGTTCTACCCTCGAATCATATAAAACTTTTTACAGAGTTTTGAATGGCTATTCATCCCCTCCCCCAACTCCTTGCCCACATCCCGCCCTTGCATTCCCTGGTCATATTTCATGCTGTTTTCTTTCCTATATTTAATTACCTATTTTCTATTCCTCCCTCAAGTCTGAACTTAGATATCACTTTACCTGTTCAGAAAACCTCTGATTTATCAAGTCCGGATTTAGAGATCCTCCTTAGCATCTCTCCCTTCTCCTTTTCTGCTCTAACTGTATTAGTTATTCATTGCTTTATCCACAGTATCTCCATTATGTCAGTGCTTAATATGTGTTTGTTGAATTATGAATTAATGACCTTTTTAAATTAAAAAATCTTTAACTGAGCCTTCAACCTGTGCACTTACCTAAGTATTGGGGATACTGCAGTGAACAAAACAACAGCTCCTGATCTCATGGATCTTATCTCCTGCTGTAATAGGGAGAGAGACAGACAAATACATAATTATCATGGTATGATAAGTGCAATAAAAAAAAGCAAAGGAGAGAATATATGGTCTTCAACAGCAGAGAAGTATGGGGAGAACATTCTAGACAAAGGTCTTAATCTGGTTATTGTATGTAGTATGAGGAATGACTTAAGGCTAGGAGAACACTGAAGAAACTATAGGAAATTAGGGCATAAATGATAAGATCTGTTTCATGCTAATCATAAAGTAGTTGACAAAATTTGTTGACTTGTCAGGCATGCCTGTGAGAAGGAGTCTCAGAATTTAGGTAACTGGGAGAATGATGCTGTTGACAGGAATATGGAAATATTGAGGGGTAGCTCAGTTTTTTTTTAATAATAAAATATGAATATGAGTATTAGAAAATTTGTACCCTTAAAGCAATCATGGGATCTCCAGGTAGTAAAAGATGATGGGTTAGAGCCTGGGCGAGAAAACTGGTTTGAAGATTTGTCAGTCTTTATGGAGGTAAGAGTTATAGCTGAGAGGTTAGATGTAAATTTTTTTTTTTTAATTAAAGAATCCATGGGTTATTCATTCATAGTAACCTCTAATCATCATGTGTTTTTGTAGTCCATCTAAAAATATTTCAGCTATCATGTGGGGAGATCCATGACATTTTTCAAAATTTTAATATTTAGGTAACATAGGAATATAGAGAAAAAAATACTAAAAATTTTGTTTCAAAAGAGTAGTTTCCTACTTTTTATGTCTTCTAGTCTCATTTCCAGAAGGATTTATTCTTAATTCTGGCTGTTTTTCTTTATAATTACCTCTATGTTTCTGAATAATATACTTATTCTGCTATTTTTTGTTAGTTTTTGACTTCAACATTATTTCTTGACTTCTCACAATGGTAGATGAGTACATAGTTCTCTCTCTCTACTCTCATGTTCCCAACATAATTGTATCATGTTTTTGGTTAAATAGTCAGGGTTTACATTATTATGACTGAAAATATTCATGGGTAGGGATCATCATCATCAGAATGGCTTTCATAATTTGTTGTTGTTGTTGTTGTGAACCTTAACAATTGTATGCTAGGTTTCTTTATAATTATAGTTAATCTTTCCTAATGCTTTAATTTTCTGCCTCAGGCCCATCGATAATATTTTTCTTATGCTGAAATCCATGGGATTGCATGTTGTGTTTTCCTGGAGTCCCCTCTACTCCCCTTGGGCTGGATTCGTTCTCTAGTCTGGGTAGCTGTGGCTCTAGGGACTTCCTGTGCTGTATTTCTGCCCTGGACTTCCCTGGATTTCTGTCTTCCTCTGGCTCAGTATACACCCTGAATTGTAGCTAATCCTCCAGTACCTTTCTCATAAAATAGAGTGGGAAGTACAGTTTTTGAGAACCTGCACATTAGAAATAACTTCATTCCTCCTGCACACAATCAGGTTTGGCCCAGCATCATTCGCTGAAAAGAGCGTTCTTTGTCATTGCTCTGCAGTCATGTATGTCATGAATGAAATACGAAAGGGTGGAAGTCTTGGGAAGGTTAGATTTTGGGCTCCCAGTTCTATTTTTGGCCTATTTGGACATGTGAATCAGTTTCTACACTCAGGTCTATTTCATTGGTCTGTTTGTCTTTTCTTTCCTAATACCTCACTGCCTTCATTACTATAGTTTTATAAAAAGTCTTGATATCTGGTAGTATACGTTTCCAGCTTTGTTATTCTTGGTTCAAGATTATCTTGGTTAGTTTTGGCTGTTTGCAGTTCCACATAAATTTTGGACTCACCTTGTCCACTCTTCTCCAAAACCTGCTAGAATTGTAATCTATAGGACAATTTGGGGGAGAATTATCATTTTTACAATGTTAAGTCTTACAATTCACAAATCTTATATATCTCTCCATTAAAACATAAAATTATATTAAAATTATAGTTTTCAGCCTAATGGTATTATATATCTTTAATTGATTTCTAGATATTTGATGTATTTTGATGCTACTGTAAGTGATTACATTAAATTTTTTCTTGTTTTCTAGTTGTCTGTTGCTAATATGTAGAAATAAGTTGATTTTGTAGATTGTACTCATTTATCTTCCTAAATTCACTTATTAAAAGTAGTCAGTGAGCCTCTTCAACTTTATACATGAACAAACAAACCTGTCACCCACAGATGAGAGTTTTATTTCTTCCCTTCTGACCCTTCAACCTTTTTTTTCTTGTCTTGTTTTGCTAGCTAGGACTTCCAATACAGTCTTGAATAGGAGTGATAACAGGTATCCCTCTCTCATTCATGTTACCAGGGAATAATTTTAATGTTTTTCCATTAAATATGATACTTGCTATAGGTTTTTTTGGGTAAATACCTTTTTTAGATTAAGGTAATGAAATTCACTTCTATTCCTCATTTACTAAGAATATTTTTCATGACTGGGTATTGAATTTTGTCAAATCTTTTTCTCTACCTAGTTAAGTGCTGAAGTGGTTTTTATTCTTTATTCTGTTAATATAGTGAATTACAGTGATTAGTTTATGTGGTGGATTGCACTGCTTGATTTTTTTGAATGTTACTCAAGCCTTGAATTCTTGGATTAAGCCCAATGTGGTCGTGATATATTATTGCTGTTTAGATTTGCTGTTAGGTAGTTTAGGATTTTTACATTTATATTCACTAAGAGATTGACTTGCATTTTTCTTTCCTTGTAATTTTCTTCTCAATCTTTAGTATGGAGGTTTTGCTGGCTTTGTACAATAAGCTGGGAGGTGATCCTTCTTTTATGCTCCCTGGAAGAGTTTGTGTAAAATTGGTACTTTTCTCTATGTGTTTGGATGAGTTAATTGTGAGGCATCTTCTCCCCCCTTTTTTTAAATGGGAAAGCTTGAAATTAGGTTCAATTTATTTGATAGATATGTCGATGAATATTCATATTTTCTATTTCTTCTTATATCAAATTAGAGAATGTTTTTCTAGGAATTTGTAGATTTCATAATTTTCAAATTTAGTGGTTTAAGATTGTTGCTAACATTTTGACAAGTATTGCCCACCCACTCTGTGTAGGTTAGATAGTGCTCATGACAAACTTTAGACAAGCAGCTCTAGCAGATGGTACTGTACCTCCGTCCCCCTCAATTCTGAGTTTTGCTGTTTGCGTCATTCTTCCAGCCTCTTTAGCCCAAATTGTTATCTTTTGCCTTAACAAGAGATCTCACTGTAGTTTGCACAGCCACATGAGTCAAGCTTTTCCTTGATTTACATAGTAATTTTCTTGTCATGATCTTGCCCTTTCTTCCTGGGCCACTCTCACAAAATAAGGAGGTAGCTAGGGTTTGACTCTGATGTTTGCAGGCCATGGTATTTAAGTTAAGTTGTTTTTGCTGACCAGAACTAGACAACTCAGATATCACGTGGGGTTGATTTGAAATAGAGCACTTTATGAACGGGACAGTGAATTCCTTCTGGGCAGGAAACATCATTCCTCTGTATAGTCCTAACCCAGTGTCTTGCATATTTAGCTTTTCATGAGTCAGTGAATATAAAGTGCACATTTTCTCCGTTTTACTTTAGTCTACAAATACGTGACAAGGCCCTTTGCTCTTTGATTAGATTTAGCAAAGGCCTTAGAAAAGTGAATCAAATATTCATTGAATGTATGAAATTCTAACATTAGAAAATGAGAAATTCAATAAAAATTGTATATTTTCAAAGAATTTTCTCATTTTTTATCAGTGTTTTGATGACGTTCTGAGATGGATAAGACAGTGATTAGTATTCCTATTTTCCTGGTGAAAACACATCCAAAGAGATTAAGTGACTTGTGTAAGTAAGGCAGCAAGTCTATTTAATAGTTGAGTCAGGACAAAACATTCAGCTCCCAAACCAGCGTCTTTCTGTTACTCCGTAGTCCTTCTACTTAGCCACAGATTCATCTCTAAAACATTTGAGTGCCAACACCGTGTCTAACGTCATGCTCTTGACAGAGATGAAGACTGTGCAGAGTAAAACTCTTAAAATGGTGAGATTTTAAAGGTGACTTTTGGTTCTTCTATTTTACAAATTATTAACAGACACTTTAAAAGGTATATCACGGGGCACCGGGTGTCTCTGTTGTTAAGCGTCTGCCTTCGGCTTAGGTCATGATCCCAGGGTCCTGGGATCGAGCCCCACATCGGACTCCCTGCTCTGTGGGAAGCCTGCTTCTCCCTCTGCCTCTCCGCCTGCTTGTGTTCCCTCTCTCGCTGTGTCTCTCTCTGTCAAATAAATAAATAAAATCTTTAAAAAAATAAATAAAAAATAAAAGGTATATCACATTTATGCATTTTAAATATTTGTTTTTGTTAGAAGAAAATGCTCATAGTCTTATTTCTTTGACTTTTACCATTAGTTTTAATTTGTTGCTTAATAGTAATAGAAAATATAGAAGCATACAGAGAACCATCATAAAAGACGGACTTTCATAGGTCTTCTGACAGCGTGCGATTTCAACAGTGAGGTAGGGCTTGAATCAGGAACTGGATTTGGTAATTACAAGATTACTGTGACCTTGGGCAGGTCAGTGTTAACATAATAATAGGAGTAGAGTAGAGTTTAGAAGGAAGAGAATAAATGGAAAGTGAGGACATAAGAGGGAAAGTTTCTCTTTTAGTAGAAAGAGGAAGATAGAACTGTTTGAGGGAGAAGTAACGTGCATAGGGTCATTTTTTAGGTTATCAATGTTGGAGTGTATTAGTCTCTTCAGGGAAAGAAGCCCAAGGAGAGGAAGAGGGAAGATGGAAAATGTAGGAGAAGTTGGGCAAATTGTTGGGGCAAGATCAGGAGGAGGCAGAAGATATGACCAAGAGCCAAAGGTAGAGATAATCTTAGAAAAGCAGCAGGATACTTATTGCTCTGAGACAAGAGATAAGTAAAGAAAGGGTAAATGGCCCTGAGTGGGTCTATTGTAGAAGGGATATTTGAAGAGGTGCAGGGCCCTTAGGCTTGAGTTCCTGGCTTTCTGGTCAGCTCAGTCTGTTGTTAACAGCTTGTTGGCATAGGAGCTGACGTTCAGCTTGTGGTATGTATTTAAAATAAACAATGAGAAATAGTTCAGATATATAGGAGTTTTAGATAAACTTAGTTTCATTATTGAAATTTCAGTGTGTTTCTATATAATCAGTTTATTTTTTTTAGTGGAGATTATAGTTTCAAAATATATGAGGGCTAAAATCAGTTTTAAGTTTTGTGTGGCTCAGTTTGGTGAGATGCTTTTTCTCTGGGCTTTTAGTTTAGAATTGCTCAGGCCCTACCTGTAGCTACACATTAAGACCTTATGGAAATTAACATGTTCAAGATCAACCTTGCGTTCTATTTTGTTGCTCTACCTATACTTGAATACCGAAAATCATTCTGAATGGAGATGTGCCTTTCTCAGTAGTCAGTGGCAGATTTGCACATGATGTGGTCTCTGATCCTTTGGGAATAACAGAGAGTGCCTCCTAAAATCTGTACATACAGATTCTTTCTAACTTACGGGTTGGGATATAAAAGGTCATGTTTCAGTTGTTTGAAATCTACGACTTCCAGTAGAAATGATATTATAAATGGTTCTAGCATCCCAGACCAGCCTATAAAAGACCATTTAATCTTAGGTGTGTCTGAATTATTTAAAAAATAATTAGTTTATAACCATGTTTCTATCTGGAAGTGCCTTAAATTTCAACTCTTAAGGTAAGAAATATTTCTCCCACTTTTGCTTTGTCTTACACCCTTGCCTGGCAGTGAGTGACAGAAGGCGCACCCAGCTCCAAGCTACTTGGTTCTTACAAGGCCCAGGAGTGAGGAGCTGGGATAGAGACTCTTGAAACTTGAGAAGGGACCTGGCTGCAGTCATGGCATCTACCAGCGGCTGGCTCTTCTTTGTGTTTCAGCAATGAGATTTGGGCCCCTAGCATTGCAAACCTCCTGCCTGTCCTCTTTGTCTTTCTCTGAATCAGCGGTTCTCAACCAGACCTGATTTTGTACCGTCTTTCCCCATATACCCAGGGAAATTTGGCAATGTGTAGAGCCATTTTTGGTTGTCACAACTGGAGTAGTGCTAATGGTCAATAGTAGGTATGGGCCAGGGATGCTGTTAAATATCCACAACAAAGAGTTATCCAACCCAAAATGTTAATGATGCCAAAATTGGGAAACTTCTTGAAGCCATTGTTCCTGGTTCGAGTTTGTTTTTTTGTTTGTTTGTTTTGTTTTTCTCTTCCTGCTTCACTGCAGAACAGAAATGTAGTTTGTTTGTGTTCCCTGATTCTCTCCTACCTTCTGTTCTTGAAATAAGCTCAGAGCCCTTTTGAGGTTTTTCTAAGGGCTTTACTATCATCACAACATGTAAATAGATGGAGTAAAAATAACAAGAAAATTACAGTTTCAGGAAATCTTAATTAAAAGCTGCCCATGTTATCCGCTGGACTTTAAATAGAACAAAATTCTGATCCTTCTCTGGACTTCCCACTGTTAGTCCCCATTGTGGTTTCCTCATTCCCTGGGTTCCCTCCTTCCTCACTCATACTACTCAACTGTGGAGAGCCTTGGCAGTGATCCTTTCACAGTCCTCCAAATGAGCAGTGTGCAGGAGGGATGAGAAATCCTTGCCTTATTTTAACAGGGAGTTATGGGAAGGTCCAGCCAGAACTATTTTCTGTCATCCTCTTTTATGAAGTTCACAGAATGAGATTATATCACGGCATTTTCCTACGTCCTACTGCGTGGCACAGGGGCCTCCTTTCCCTCCTAGTTTCTCCTCTCCCCCTACACTGTTTCCCACCTTCGGGGATGTCATGGGCATGCAGGTGCACAGGCCCCGCGCTTAGAAGGGCGCATGCCTGGTGGAATGCTTACTGTTGCTATTGTGAAATTCTTAATACTTTTTGAACAGGGACCTCACGTTTTCATTTTCATTTCACTGGGTCTTGCAAATTATGTGGCTGGTCCTGCTCACCAGAGTTCTCCCAACCATCTTTGGTCTAGGTGAGAGGCTGTCTGGCTTTGGATGAGAAGAGGAAAAGGAGTTTTAAGATATTTGTAGAAAGAAAACCCCAGGGGCGCCTGGGTGGCTCAGTCGCTGAGCGTCTGCCTTCGGCTCAGGTCATGGTCCCAGGGTCCTGGGATCGAGCCCCGCATGGGGCTCCCTGCTCTGCAGGAAGCCTGCTTCTCCCTCTCCCACTCCCCCTGCTTGTGTTCTCTCTCTTGCTGTGTCTCTCTCTGTCAAATACATAAATAAAATCTTTAAAAAGAAAGAAAGAAAGAAAACCCCAGCTGAAAATCTGGGAGGGCAGATTCAAATGCATGTGCTCAGTCTTCATGTATGAATACTCACCTTTCAGAGTTGATTATTTGTTGATTTGTTTATATTTGTTAATTTTAATAAGATGATCAATTAATTATTGAATGCTATTGTATGATCAGTGTGCTGAAAAATGTAGTAAAATGATACTTGTTGTGTACTGGGCATGTTCAAGTGTTTGTAAAACCTCCTCATTTAGTTTCTATAACTCTTTGAGGTTGCTTTTATTGTCCCTTTCCATAGAGTTGGAAACTGACATCGAGACGGGCTAAGTTGTTTAACTTATAAAATTATTAAGTGACAAAGCAAGGATTTGAACTCAAGCCCACTGCCAGTCACTCTGCTACTCAGAAGTTAAACCTTCCAACCCTTCCTACCCTTGAAAGTTGACTGTCAAGTTGATGTTATGAGTATAAATAGGTCAATTTCTCTTCATCAGTGAATTTTTTTTGAACACTACACAGACACATCAGTGCTTTTCAAATTAAATATAAGGGTGGATGAAAATAATACTGGTATATTTGATGTACATGCTTTTTAATGTTTCATGAGAAATAGATACTAATATAATTAACCTAAAACAGTATTTTTATAGAAAAAATTCAAAAGTCTTCAGTTTTATATGCTCAGTAAATCACTCCCCCTCTCCTGTTTCATGAAATGTCTACTGTTAGTGGGACTCATCTGAAAGCATTTTCTTGGATTAAGGGGTCTCAGACTTCAGTTTCCATCCACCAAATAAAAATTTGATGTTCAATGGGGTCGATATTTGCAATTAATTCTAAGAAAGCTAATTTGCAGAGAATATATATTACATCAGTTCTTTCATTTTTATCATGTAAGCTACCCCAAATTATGTATGGTTTGATATCTTAAAACTCCATGCTAGCTTTAGTCTAAACATTACAAGCCTGGGCCTCTTATTTCTGGCCAAGGAGGCGGAAGGCATCAGCACAAACTGCCTACAATTGACAACTTACACAGTATTACTTAGTAGGCAAATGGATTAAGAGTAACTTGACAATTTTCTTGGCATTTATTGAACTTTCGTCAGCCTTTGATTTCATGAATGGAAAGGTCTGAGGCCTGTTACCTTCTTCTCTAACATAGAGCCAAATATGTAAATGCTCTTGCAGAACTGTTATTGTTAAGATCAGGACCATTTAATCACACTGACCTGAGTTTTAATTCTAGCTGCACCACTGACTAGTTATGCAACCTTTGGTAAGTGACTGTACGTGGGACTAATAATGTCTTCTTCAAAATGCTGTAGGAAAGATTAACTGGATTTCTGTACATAAAGCACTGAGCACAGTGCCAGGCCTCTGGAAAGGGCTTGGTGGGTAAGTGGTAGGTTGTCCTCTTCCTCCTCCTCTTTCCCACCAAGAGAATGTGACTGGGCATCAGCAGAACTTTGGGTCAGCCCTTTCTCTATTTATGCCTAAACATTTTGGTATGCTCTTAAATATACTTTGACACATGCCTTCCTGCAGTGAAGAAGAGAAAGGCAAATATCTTCCTTCAGTCCTCTGCAAGGACAGAATAGAATAATATATTTTTTTACTCTTCTGGTATAATCAGGAATAAAACTCAGAGATCTTGGTGATCAGTATACACCAGCCCTATGTGTGCACTACCATTCTTTCAACACAAACCAAACCAGTCTTTCTCAAACTGAGATCCCTGAGCCTGCATCAGAATCACCTAAGACACATGTAAAATAAATAAATAAATCTGGCACCATAACCCAGACCTACTGAACAGAATCCCTAGGGCTGAGACCTTGGGATATACATTTAAAATAAGCCACTGTGGTTATTCCTCTGCATGGGAACACTTAGAAATTCTGACCAGTACTCTCTGTCTCCCCTCCTTGCCTGCTTAAGCGATTTCCTTGGCTTGCAGTAGTCTTTGCTGCTTTGTAGAATTCTTACACATTTTTTTCAAGAGCTACGTCTTCCTGAAAGCCTTCCCAGATTCTCCCAAATTGAAGTTAATTTTGTATCTTTACTGTTGTGGTTGTCATAGTCTACCTTGTAGCGTTTTCCTAGTTCCCACCAAACAGTAAGCTCCAAGAGGGCAGCAATTGCGTTATCCTAGTAACTATCCCCAGTGCCTAGCAAAATACTTCACATATAATGGGCACTAAAAGAATATTTATTGAATTTGGATCGATCCTCTAATTACTTTTTTCCAGTAAACCGTCTTGTTCTGACTTCCACAGAAGAGCACAAATTCCTTCATGGTACATATTATCAAGCCTGGGGTGTTGGAGGACAGTACTAATCAACATAACTATCCCAGGTTCCCAGTGCATCAAAACAGGGATGTGTGGTTGTGAGCAGTTGCTTTGCAATCCCTGTTTCTTCCTCATACTCTTCTTTGGATATCCTCTGGAAGACAAGTTGAACAAACCCCCAAAGTCCCAGTTAAATCCATAGCAATTAAGAGAAGAAAATGCTACTATAGTTGTATCTGGGTTGGTTTTATTTTCAGAAAACAGATTGATCATCTCACTAAAGAAGCAGCTTTCATAACACACTATCCTTTGTCCCCGGGGACTCTGAGATAGATGAAGTACACGCATCCTTGCTTCTACTGATGGCATACAGGTACTTCCTACATCCATGTGAGGAGCAAAGGTGTGGAGATGAACTCCAGTGTCCAGTAAGGTGGTTCCTCCAGGGCCGTGCCACCCCGTCACTAATATTTTAGACACTGTTGTGGTTTTGGATGACCTTTAATCCCAGCTTCTGCTTCTCCATCAGCTAGTCAACTGGATAAGGCATTGCTCAGATTTTTGGCAATATAACGTGATGCTCCCAAACTGGAGCTATCCAATTTTCTTGTGTGCTAGAGGGTGACCAAAAAAATCAACAACAAGGTATTAGAGGCACCTGGAGGGTCTAATTAGTGGGGACTAGAAAGAAATAGAATAACTGAGGGTGATGGCACATTTTGGGATTTTCTCCAAATATTAAATCGCTGCTCCTTAAAAGTGTTACATTGATTATTTGGCCTCACACCAGGCAGCAGGGTTACGCTGAGAATGTCATTGGATTTCGCAGGTGAAATCAGATTTTCAGTGGGTAGGTTAGGATTTATGAAAGCCGTAGTGCTTCTGAAGGTGTGATGGAAGAGACTGGATAGCTACGGTAGAGGGAGACTCCTTACAAATTTAGGGAAAACTCATCTTATCTTTTTCTTTCTTTTTTTTTTTTGTCTTTAGACTTTTAATGGCTGGAGAAGTAATGTAAAAGAACTCCAGATGGCCACAATTTGTCACCTAGTAAAAACATGGAATTCATAAATGAGCAGATCAGGAAAGTTTAAATTTAGGCAGAGGAAGACTTCTCCCCTCCCTGTACCTCTCCACAGCATGCAGGGTTATAAAATGATCAGAGATAAAGAGAAAAGGTCATTGAATTTGGTGAGAGGAGCTGACTGCCTCCTAGGGTAAATTTGGTGAAAATTTATGAGGAAAGGGATGCGGTAATCAAGTCGATATGGGCCTGGGGGATGGAGTCAGTGCATATTGGTCATTCCTTGAGGAACTGGCTTGGAAAATAAAGAAAATGGTGATTGGAGCAGCTGGATGAAGTTCTTATTTATTAAAAAAACAGAGAACAATTGTAGTACCCCAAAGAATTCCCTTGTGCTGACCCTTTGTAGTCAGACTCTCCCTCCACCCCTAATCCCTGGCAACTATCCTTATAGTTTTTTTCTTCCTCAGAATATCATATAAATGGAATCATACAGTATGTAAAAGACCAGCTTCTTTCACTTGGCATAATGCCTATGTCAATTTAAAAAATATTTTAAAATGCAAAGAAGCCCCTGGCCCCCAAACAAACAAACAAAACAGGTGGGGCCTGAGAAGATGAATGTAGGGAAGGTGAGTTAGGAACATACGGATTTGTAAACAGACATTTATCTCATGAAGACTTTCAGTTCTCATGAAAATTGGGTGAGCTGATCAGTGTTGAATGAGTGGTGGGAAGGATGGAGAGTGCTAGTGACCTGACCATGCGTCATCTTTGATCAGACTAGCCTTTTCTTCCTTCTCTGGCCTTTCCCACATCCCCCATCTCCTCTGGGGAGCGTGAGTGGGGGTAGAAATACACATTCAACATACACACACGTAAATCCATGTATCTCCATTTTCATGGCGGAAGCATTTCATTTATAGAGAAGTCATGGGCGCATACCTGATTCAACTTCAGACTTAGTTGAGGGTTGTCAGATGGCATGTGATGACACCAGGACTTGTAATCTAGAGCCGTACACTCGTTTCTCAGTCCAAGGTTTATTTTGCAAATTTTTCCTTTCTAAATTTTGTATCATTTTCCTTTGAATTAATAGGAATTTAAAAATTGAGAGTGAAAAATTATAGAATGTAAAAAATTGAACTTCTGATATCTAGAATTGGAATTTTATGTAAAATATTAGTAACTAGTAATATCTGTACATAACTGCTATACTTTGTCTTTTGGTAGTGTTGATTTATTTTGCAAATTAAGTTATAATTTTATTATAAAAGCACTTACTAATCTCATACTCATTGATTCTTCTGGATACTTTTTCCTTTTTCATTAGGAATTAACTGGCATTTGTTTTCCTTGTTTTTTTCCTTGGTGTGATAATCAATGCATAGGTGATACCATTTCCCACAAAAAGGAAATAGCAGGTGGGGTTTCTTGGGACATTTATCACATTTATCAACTATTACCTTCACCTAACTATTTTTCACCCATGATGATTAATGTATTCATGTCCTCATATATGTTGACCACATATTCTGCTGATGACATAATTTATAGGGAGATGTAAGGGGTTGTCATCATGTACCAAAGGTCTTCAAAAGAGAGTGAAGCATTCTATTGCAGGTTACTCTTGGTGCTAGCATGGGAGTTATTAGAGATCCAACATATTACTCTTCTGCCATAAAGAGATTTTATTGTATCTTGCATTTGTCTGGAGGGCAATTACCTGGTACTTTTCATATATCTAGAAGTCAGAATATAAGCCCTCAGAGTGGTCAAAATTTGCTAAAAGTAAATATCTAAACCTTGTGCCTACTCCATGACAGGTGCTTTACATATATTGCTTTATTAGACTCCACATTAATCTTATGTGGTCCTCATTGCTGTCACATTTTACAGAAGAGGCAATTGAAGGTTTAGACATCTAGAGCTGGGGTTTCAGCTTGGGTTTGTGTGTCCCTCAAGATCCTCACTCTGAGTCCTGTTACTCCCATATTCAGGCATTCAATATTTTTTTCAGTACCTACTTGTGACAGGCCCCAGGTATCCAGGATTAAAGACAGATATTCAGAGTCCTAAGGAATTCCTCTATCTGTTTTTTTGGGCTGCAGTACATAAGAGAGAGCCTAAAAAAGAGATACGGCTTGAAGACAAAGACACAGTATATCTCATCTAGTGCTGCATCCACAGGGCAGCTCCTAGTTGGAGCTCAGTAAATACATGTGGAACAGATGAATGACATTATTGAGACGTTAATAGTTAACTAGGAGAGAAAATGAAGTACAGAAAGGATATAAGAGCAAACAGCAGAACTGTGTTGGACCATTTAGTGTTTGACTAAGCACTTGCATTCCTCCAGTGGCCCCATGGAGTATGAGGAGCCTTCAGTGTGCCTGCTCATGCCCAGAATGGGGATGTAGGGCCGCTGAGTGACTAAGGTGACCTGGGCTCTGCACCATAGGGGGAAAGTCGCCCATGAACGGGACACCCTTTTTAAAGAACAAAGAAGTATGCAAAACATTTTAGAAACGTTTCCATTAAAACTGGCTCTTTACCCCTTAAAAGTATGCCAAAGGGCTAACCTTCAGTAGTGTGGAAAAATCACACAGGTGGAGAAGCTCTTTCCCTAATGATATTGGATAAAGGGATATTACATAATATAATTTGTTTTCTTTTCCCTGATATATTTTAACATTAAATTTTCATACCAAATGAATCTTTAAAAATTCAAGTTATATTCTTTGGGAGATACCTTAAGTATTCTGTGTAGTAGTATATGGCATATAAAAATCTGTAGTACTGGAACAATTGAGTAGATTGCATAAAATAAGAAAACATTTTTTGATTAATATCATTTGAAAGAATTACAATGTGTTGAAATAATTGATATTTGGAGTGTCATTTAGTATCTGTAAGGAAAAAAATGGAGAAATTAGGAGACTATTGAAATGATTTCAATTTCATCATTCAGCAGCATTGATGCGCTACTTTCTTGTTCCAAGTATGTATATTAACAGTGATGTTTTGCCTTACAGCTTTTCTGGGAGAAGAGGCTACAAGGACTTAGTGCATCAGATGTAACAGAACAAATTATAAAAACCATGGAACTACCTAAAGGTCTTCAAGGTATTATCCAAATCCAGTTGAGCAGTCCCTGTGTGCCAGGCTCTGTGTTAGATGCTGTGGAGTCAGAAATGATGAAGACAGGGTCTTTACTTTGGGGGATCGTATGCCTTGCTGGATGATGTCCCTTTTGTGTTTTAATAAACCCAGGGAAAACGTATCTGAAAAGCTTGTGTGTTGTAGGGATGTTTCAGATTTTTTTCTGAATGGTGGATGATGTCCCTTTTGTGTTTTAATAAACCCAGGGAAAATGTATCTGAAAAGCTTGTGTGTTGTAGGGATGTTTCAGGTTTTTTTCTGTTTAAAAATTTTGGCTTTAGGTTGGGTTCATCATATAAATTAACCCGTGTGCTGCTTTTAGAACCACATGCAGCTGAGTGGTGCAGCTGAGTGGCAGAGTTTCTCAAGCTCCCCGCTCAGAGCAGCGTCTGGCTTGAGCACTTGCTCTTTCACTCTTCGTCTTAGCGAAAGGACAGCCAGCAACTCTTTTGCCTCTCCCTGCACAAACTGCTGTGGCCTGTAGCTGTGGGAACAGGTGCACCTTGGTCCAGTAACAGTAGCAAGTGGGGTCTGGGGTGTAGAACTCAGTTACCTAGGGTGCCTGTCATGTCACATGTTAATTCCAATTCCAGAGCAGCATTGTTTCTCAAGCATTAGAACTTCAGCTTCTAAATGTTGGTAGTGTGGATTGCTCAAAAATTCTCCTTCATGGTTAGAACATGGTGTCATCCCTCTGCGTTCTTGAGAAGTATTGCTTTAACTGGTTTAGTAAGTTTAGGACTTTAAGCAATGCATTTAAATGTGGTCATGTTGCCAGTCTCCTACAAGTAGTCAAGGTGTGCCATTATTAATTCTATTAACTTGGATTTTTGTTTGGTATTTGAAAAAGATGTGAAAGCTGCAGGTAGAGCATGCCTGCATCGGCTTTTCCTTTGAAGTCCCAAAACAAAGAAAAGTGTTGAGATACTGCTAGAAATTAATGTTAAAACCTACAAGAGAAACTATGCTGGGACTCCGGGGATCCATTAATAGGGAAACTTGGGTATAATGTGACTTTAGAACGCATTTAGATCATTAAAATAATTGAGCTTGCTTGAGGAGATGTAGCCAACTTTAAAAAAGTTTCGTACCTTGGAAAATGTATTTTGAAGTTGTGTTAAAGTTTTATTAAAATGCTCAGCCATTTTGTTACTATTTTTTTCTTTGGCGGGGGGAGGGGCAGAGGGAGAGAGAGTGAAGCGGTCTCTGTGCCGGGCTCTCGGAGCCCATATGGGGCTCCATCCCACGACCCTGAGATCGTCACCTGAGCCGAAACTAAGAGCCAGATGCTTAAATGACTGCGCCAGCCAGGCGCCCCTTGTAACTATTTCTTTTAATGTTAATTCTTTATATAGAGTAACTATGTATAGAATAACTATGAAGTAGATCCGATATTATCCTTTACTTCTTTGGCTTGTGTCAGTTTAAAATATATGATCCCAAACAAACATAAAAATATCAGTTGTTTTAGGTTACACAAGATTTGCTCAGCCCATCCTGAAATTTCCTAAAATTTAGCTGGTGTGTATTTCTACTTGCAGGAGTTGGTCCAGGTAGTAATGACGAGACCCTCTTATCTGCTGTTGCCAGCGCTCTGCACACAAGCTCTGCACCAATCACAGGGCAGGTTTCCTCGGCCGCTGTGGAAAAGAACCCAGCTGTTTGGCTGAACACCTCTCAACCCCTCTGCAAGGCTTTCATTGTCACAGACGAAGACATTAGGTAAGGCGGTTAAACAGAACTTCAAAAACCTGTTCATTCCATCGGATACGTTGTATAATGCCTCTTCCTTTCTGTGCCACATCTAGTAAGTGACGCATCAGTCAGTAAGTTACACTTTTTTTTTTTTTTAACAGATCTTTTGTGAAATTAACGGAAGGTGATATAGAACATTTAAAACAGATACATGCGGGGCGCCTGGGTGGCTCAGTCGGTTAAGCTGCCTTCGGCTCAGGTCATGATCCCAGGGTCCTGGGATCGAGCCCCGCATCGGGCTCCCTGCTCGGCGGGAAGCCTGCTTCTCCCTCTCCCACTCCCCCTGCTTGTGTTCCCTCTCTGGCTGTATCTCTCTCTCTGTCAAAATAAATAAATAAAATCTTAAAAAAAAAAAATAAAAATCTAGGGGCACCTGGGTGGCTCAGTCGTTGAGCGTCTGCCTTCGGCTCAGGTCATGATCCCAGGGTCCTGGGATGGAGTCCCACATCGGGCTCCCTCCTCGAGGGGAAGCCTGCTTCTCCCACTCCCACTCCCCCTGCTTGTGTTCCCTCTCTCGCTGTGTCTCTCTCTGTCAAATACATAAATAAAATCTTAAAAAAAAAAAAAAAACAGATACATGCTTGGAAAAAGGTGGAGGTATCACGGTCGTATCCGAGGGACCCGTCAGTTGTACTCTGTCCACATTGTTACTGAGTGTCTTTAGGCTTTGGAGTTCTGCCTTTCGCTCTAAAGAATCCCTTCATTCAGTGATGCCTTTTGTGACTGCTTCCTGCGTTGGTGTGTCTGCAAACCGGCCTCTCTTTAAAGCAGATCGCAACCATGCTGTTTTAAGCTGGGTTGTGTTTTTAGAGTTCAGTTTGCTTATCTCGATTACGTTTACTCTCTTAAGCTCAGTTTAGAGATTTATTTATCTCTGCTTCATCTTGTTTTAAGTAAAGGTTTAAGGTGGCTTCAAAGACACACACACACGAGCCAGACGAGAAGCAAAAAGCAAAGATCAGGCAAAGGGTAAAGCATAAAGCAATAAAGCAGAGTCAGGAGTGAGGAGGGGACACAAGCTACACCTCTTAACATCTTTTGCTTTCTAAGACTGGGCCACAGATTTGGTTTTTACAACTCAGATTGATAATGCCTGGAAAAATATAAGCAAACCGTTGCTCGAAAGAAGCAAACTATTTCAGATATTAAGACCAGAAAGAAATTCTTATATGGGATTAATGAACTTGAGTATCATTGCCTTATAATGAGACTGTAGTGTATTGTATTTTCTTTAAAAATAGGACAGGGTGGGCGCCTGGGTGGCTCAGTTGGTTGAGCGACTGCCTTCGGCTCAGGTCATGATCCTGGAGTCCCGGGATCGAGTCCCGCATCGGGCTCCCTGCTCGGCAGGGAGTCTGCTTCTCCCTCTGACCCTCCTCCCTCTCATGCTCTCTGTCTCTCATTCTCTCTCTCGCAAATAAATAAAATCTTAAAAAAAAAATAAATAAATAAAAATAGGACAGGGTGTATACTTCACTATTTCTACCCTTGAATGTTAAATCAGGTTTTAGTGGAGTATTATTCCTAGACAAAACCAGCAGGTGGCACTTTTGAATCATATAATTTAAAAATATGTTTTATATTTGTATTTTTTTTCTAAATCCATAAAAAGTTGGCATGAAAATGTTTTTAAATGAATGAGTCTAGCTAGGTTTGTAATTGGAAAGCCCTTCCTGGGTTTTAAAGTAGTTCCTTTCGCAAAGATGCAACATGGCTCAAAGTTGTATTCATGTGTATTGATTGTATGGAATTCATGATCAGCTTTATTTTTAAGGAAAAAACGTAAAATCAAGGGGAGGAATCAGCTTGCTCTTTGGCTTATTCTTACCCTCGAGGAAGGATATTCCTCCGGAGACAAGTTCTTACCTGTCTTGGAATGGACACCCAGTTAATCAGCAGGGGGTCTGCCAGGTCATCGTGGGTGTTGACTGAGGGCCTCTGTGATGTCATGGGAATGCTGATGGCTTCAGCAGCAGATCTTTTGATAGTAGAGGAAAATATCTCAGAGCCAGATCTGCATGATTTCCTTTTAGGGTAAACTTGTTTAACAAATTGTCCGTTTGATTTAATTGTCATAACAGAAATTATTAAGCCAACATTTCTTGTTGAATTAGTGCAGGTTCAAAATAAAAATCACTGCAAATGGAATTGTTACCCTTTCTGTAATTGTGCAGCCAATATTCTGTTTATATTAAACCTTTAACTAAAGATCTCAATATTAAGTATATATATTTTTCAGCATATTTGATAATATTTTCATCCATGGATGTATTTGGGGTATTTTAAAGTAGTCTCCATGCCCAGCATGGAGCCCAAGGCAGGGCTTGGACTCATGACCCTGAGATCAAGATCTGAGCTGAGATGGGAGTCAGGCTCTTAACAGACTGAGCCACATAGGCACCCCCTGTATTTGTTTTTGTTTTTTAGATTTATTTATTTTGGAGAGAGAGAGAAAGCGTGCACACACACTTGTGCGTGCACAAGCAAATGGGAGGGGTAGAGGGTGAGGGAGAGAATCCCGAGCAGACTCCCTGCTGAGCTGGGAGCCAGAGGTGGGGCTCAATCTCACAACCCAAGATCAAGACCTGAGCTGAAATTAAGAGTCCATCTGAGCCACCCAGGTGCCCCTAATACTGCCCCTCAGTATTCCCTCTTGTGTCTCTTATTTTTAATACAGGTAACAAGTTCTCACAAACTTAACAGCCTAAAGCAACACCCAACCACTCACAGTTCCATAGGCCAGAAGCCTGGGCCAGACACCACCGGATTCTTTTCCCAGGGTCTTAACAAGACTGAAACCAAAGTGTTGGTTGGACTGCATTCCCTTCTGGAGCATAGGGTCCTCTTTAAAGCTCTTTTGATTGTTGCAGAATTCGTTTCCTTTTAGTTGTAGGACTGGGGCCTCTGGGTATCTTGCTGGATGTGGGATAGGGCGGTTCCCGGCCTTTAGAGGCGGATAGCAGTTCTTTGCCCTGAAGTCCCCTCTACATTCCCTCTCCAACATCTTTCAGGGAGGACATAGCCCCTTTTAAGAGTTTTTCTTATTAGGTCAGGGTCTCTGGGGTAATCTCTTTTGATTAACTCAAGGTCCATTGATCAGTAACCTTGTCATGGAGGGACCTCCCAGCCCATTCACAAGTTCTGCCTGCTCTTGAGGGGAGGGAATTATACAGGAGTCTATCCAGGGCCAGGGACTATGTTAGAATTCTGCCTGCCCCGATGGGCAAATGCTTTAATTTCAGGTTCCATAAGTATGGGAAGTAGTGCTCAAGACAAAAGAGAATCAAGGCAAACTTTAGAGTTTTAGGACATGCCTCTCCAGCCAAAAGCACCATTTGCTCTACTTTTTTCCTAACGGGATTACTCTAGGGCACTTGTGCAGATTCTCATACTCTCTTATCAGGAGTGAGATTGCTCATGAGACTGATATGCCATTTGTCATAAACCTTGAGTCATGAGGCCAGAGGCAAGACTAACTATGTAAGAAATAAACAATGTGTGCTTGACCCTGGTCCAGCTACATGAAAATATGTTCATCTCTAGGTTCTTTTAATATGACAGAGGCCAGACTACTCCGTGACAGCCCCCCTCTTTGTGAAAATTCAGTTAAAGAGTGGAAGCCCTATACCTTTTAACTCCTTGTGCTGTTTTTGGACTTTGGTAAAGACATGGAAAGTTTTTGTGGCTATACAACTTATGTTAGCTTCTCACCTTGGATATAGTCTCATGAGATAGATCAGCTGGAATCTAGGAAATGTAAATTTACAAGTGGTTGAGGACACAAAAAGTACATACTCAGTGAATCAGCATCGACTTCCAGAATGTTGCCCTCCTGCCGTTCCACGTTCCCAGGTTCGAGATAGTGCTGCGCTGTTTTCCTCAATATCGATAGAGAAAATGACTTTTTTTCCCACTGTGGAGCCCTCAGTATTCCCTCTTGTGTCTCTTATTTGTCACTGGGCTGTTCCATTTCCCACTCTACATCCATCCTACCCACCTTTCCTCTGGTCTCAAGAGGTGATTTGTCCCACTTTCTAGTCAGGGCTAACCCTTCCACTTGTACCTTTGCTTCTCTCCCTTTCTTGTTTTTATCTAAGACTCTTACTTTCCAGTGTTCTCCCTTCTCTTGTGTTTCTTCTTGGCCTCCCCCCTTGGCTCTGGATATGAATTGCTATTTACCGTCTTGGCTCATTAGAACTATTTTAGAAATCCCTCTCTTGTACTGTCCGGGAGCGACTCTGAATTTTTTTCTGATTTTAAACTTAAAGTACATACCAGTAGACTTTTTTTCCTGTGCTTTGTTTCCCATCAAATGGTTCAGAACCCCCCCTTTTTTTTTTAATGACTTGGCAGTATTAACTTTCACTTTTGAGTTTCCACTGCAGTCCCCAAGACAGAGAGAAACTTGTGGCATGTTCTTAACTACTCTGCTCATCTCAAAGAGATGCTGTTCAGTTTCTCTCCTTGGTACATAGGATCATGTGGTCTTGGCTTCTTCAGGATGGCTGGCTGCCAGCACGACTGGGAACCTGGGAGAGAGCTCCGTCTGTCTTTCCCCAACATAGCCATAGAATGCCAAACTCAATCATGCCCCCACTTCCTCCATCTCTCTGCTTCGTTGAAAAAAATCTCTTCTTTATTTTCCATATAACTTCTTTCTTTTATCCCTGCTTTCAAGTTATTTCTAATATCCTTTATAGCAATAACCCCAAATCTTCACGTACTTGAAATTTTTGAAGTTGAAGAAAAAGTCACTGAAATAAATCTACTCCTACCAGAATTCTCTGAGAGGTGTGGGATACCTGCCTGTCTGAACATTCCTGTTTGTGGCAAGGCTCACCTCTGGTGCAGTTTGGTTTTGTGGGCAAAGGAGAAAGTCTTGCAAAGTCTAAGGAGAAGGAAATGTATTCTTCTCAGGAATTTTCATGATTTTGAACTAAAGATAGACTGTAGTACCAGCTGCATGCTTCCGTTACTTGCCAGATTATCAGTGTGTGTTTACTCTGTTGTAAAAGGAAACAGGAGGAGCGAGTACAGCAAGTACGCAAAAAATTGGAAGAAGCACTGATGGCAGACATCTTGTCGCGAGCTGCTGATACGGAAGAGATGGATCTGGAAATGGACAGTGGAGATGAAGCCTAAGAATATGATCAGGTAAACTGAGAGCAGAGAGAGAGAGACTTGCAACTGAAGGTGCTTTATTTTCTTGCTTTTGCCCTTGGTAGCCTGCCTCAGCAGAATATAAAATCGCTTCTCCGCTGAAGAGCTGGGTGGGTACTGTTGTTTGGTTTCCTCTCTATTTGAGAATCCTGTCCTTTTGTCCTCCTGATGTGAAGACATTCACAGCCCTGCAGCCACTTGCAAGGGATCTAACCTCCTTCTTCAGTGCCAGGTGGAAAACCTGCAAGGTGTCCTTAGAAGCAATCAGGGGAAGAGAAAAAGGACTCTGCCAGGTAGGAGGCAGTGGCTGCAGGGGATGAAGGTGCCTGTCATCCCCACCACGCTGTCTTTCTGGCGTCTGTTGTCCCCTCTTTAAAGTTACGACTGTAAAGTAGGCAAAGTCCCTTTCTTTTTCTAGGTTCTCTCTAGCACAGGCTTGATGCAGAAAGAATGGGAAGGGCATTTTATAAGTAAATAAATACTTTACCTTACCACATACAAACTTGGACCCTATTGTGAACTCACATGAGTGTCATAGGCTCTGTCCTGATGGCTATATTTTCTCTTTAGGTGGTTGTGGTCAAGTCCCCAAGGGCTCGTGCAGCACCTTGCTTTCCAACTGCCGTCCTGCTTTGTTTTGGCGGGTCTTGTCTTACTGGGTGCCCCCCATAAGCCGATTATTTATTTGCGTCCTTTGAAGCCAAAACTGAGGGGCGTCAGGAAGAGAAAGAGAAATAGAGAACGAACAGAGTGAGTTAGAGTCCTAACTCCTAGTTGTTTTGGAACCTGTCCTCCCTGTCCCTTTCAGTCTGGGGACCTGCCCCTCATCCCACTAGTCATTCTTGCATTCAGTGCTCGTCCTGGGAACACAGTGGTGGCCACGGTCACACAGCCCCTGTGCTCACAGAACTTACCGTATAGTTGTATTGACCAGATGCTCACATAGCTCCATAATTGCCAACTGTGATAAGTGCTACAAAGGAAGAGCAGAAGTGCCCGGAGAGGGGAGCTGATATGATGTGAAGGGTGACCAGAGCCTCTCTGAGGAGGTGACATTTAGGTTGAGCCTCGGGGGCAAGCAGCAGTAGGCCAAAGTTTGGGTAAAAAGCCCATCAAAAGAAACAACAAGGAGAAGTTGCTGCCTTTAGGGAACAAAGAAGAGATCTTCACAGTTGGAATGTAATCTGGGGAGGGTTGGAAGAAAATGTGGAGAGGTAAATCTAATCATGCTGAGCCTTGTGGGTTACTGGTTAACTTCAAAGCCAGAGGGAATCCACTGAAGGCTGAGGAAGGTGATCAGATGTGCTTATTTATAAGATCTGGCGGCTGCCCCCTGAGACAGAGGATGGGGGCAGGGAGAGCCTGGAAGCGGGGTGACCAGTGAGGAGGTGGTTGTAGTTTGGCAGCGAGAGGGACAGTGGCTTCACGGGGGTGTTGGCAGTGAGTGCAGAGAAAAGGAGGTAAAGCAAAGGTCCATTGGAGATGTATTTGGAGATAGAATCAAGTTGATCAGGTGACTGATTAGAAGTGACGGAGAGAGTGGCCGGGATGACTCCAGTTTTTCACTGGAGCCACGGAGGGGACGGCCAGGGGCCTCTTTGATACAGGCACGGACGGGGTACTGTGTGCGGGAGGCTGAGTTCATGGTTCACACAACCATCCCTTCCCATCAGTGCCTTTGTGGGGTTCAGGGAGCGACTCATGCCGCAGGGATAAGAAACCAGGTAATAATTTGAATGCCTCACATTATATATTCAGTAACAGCATCACCATTTGGTGACCATTTCCTGAACACACAGAACTGTTGGAATCCAGTTCAGTGCTATTTTAAGGTTTTTTTTCCCCCTTATTGAGCACAGGAAGGCGCCATGTTGATCTCGAATCTTGGTTTCTACTCTGGCAAGGGTGTGTTTTATGGGCTCTGACGAGTGTGCTTGCTATGTGCCCAGTCCTTCAGGGGGAAGCCTGAAACATGTTTCTTCAGTCTGAGGGCTTCAGCCACACTGTCCCTGGGGCGCGGGGTGGCCATCGGGGTGGCTGTGTCTGCTGCCGCGGAAGTGACTCTAGGAAGGCTCTCCTCTTTTTAGAGCTTTTTAGCTTTTTGTTGTTTCTCAGACTTTTCTCCTGAAAACAGTTTAAGATAATCAAGGATCATCTAACTGAGGTTTCACTAGACCCTTGCTTACTTCACAGATTGCTTTGCAGATGGATATCAAGGCAGCGCCCTAATTTATGTGAGCAAGCCTGGGTTTCAGGGACTAGGCACTTTGCTCATATAAAAGCTGGCATTGCTCACTGCCTGGCACAAATGTGGTTACTGGTGGGAACAAACTAACTAACATGGAGCAATTAGAGTTTTAATATATACTTAAAATAGCCATTATTTTGGCATGTTGGGTAGAGAGAGATTCATAGTATGTGTATCACATTCTAAACTTGAGAATGGTATTGTTAGACCAGGCTAGTAGACTTGAAGGTTGTGGAAGAATTAGAAGCACTTCTTAGTTATCAAAATTAAATTTGCCTAATTGACTCATTTAGCCCCCTTTACACCTAAAGTCTAAACCAGAGCACTGCCGTTTGACTTAAGTGTTCATAATAACCTGTAGAATAGACAGGACTTGGCTTGACCGAAGGGTAGGCCATGGCTGACTTCACATGGCTAGTGAGAGATGGAACTGAAACCATGTAGTTCCGTTTGGGTCTGTCAGCCTCATCATGCCACGGCTCTCTCACACGTTCCTCATTAGCAGCGTGGGCCTTGATTTATTTATGTATGTCCTCAATAACAGGTTGAGATTTACTGTGTTAGTTAAAATTTTACAATCATAGAGGGGTACCCAGGTTATCAAAATTTTAAGAGTGCTTGCAAGAAGAAAACTGTAAAAACAAAGGTGTCAAAATATTTAGCTGCAAATGAGATACAGGATCAGAGATATAAATAGTTCTGTCTGCAGTTGCACGGTATCGCTTCAGCCAGGTTCAATAATGAGAAAGCTTCAGTGCCTGTCTGTCACTCATAAATGCTCCGAAGTAAAATAAATCGTGGTTAGTAGATGTTTTTCTAAATTTTCTCAAAAATGCTTGGATTTGTCTGTCTATTATCGTTTTCTTTTTTTATTTGTATGCCCTATGATTTCTCTTTTTGTACAGGTTTAATTATAGATAGAAGATATTTGTGTTAGCATACAAAGCTGTACGTACGATTTCTCTGAAAATGAAATGAGTATAAATTTATTATTAAAGCACTTGAAATAATGAGGGGATATGTTGAACTTTTTTTTTATGTACAAAGTGCTGTAACTAAATGTTAAGGCTTTAAAAATGTGGTTCTAAGTAAAATTAAGCTTCTAACTACTTTTTAAAGTTCTGCTGACCTCACCTGAGAAATCATCACATTACTTAAGTTTGTTTGTTTTCCTTACAGGTAACTTTCGACCAACTTTCCCCAAGAGCAAATTTCTAGAATTGAACAAAAGCGTTTCCACTGGGTTTTGCCTGTAAGAAAAAAATGTACCCGAGCACATAGAGCTTTTTAATAGCGCTAACCAATGCCTTTTTAGATGTATTTTTGATGTATATATCTATTATTCAAAAAATGATGTTTATTTTGAGTCCTAGGACTTAAAATGAGACTTTTGTAATATCAAGCAGGACCCTTAAGATGAAGCTGAGCTTTTGATGCCAGGTGCAATCTACTGGAAATGTAGCACTTAACGTGAAATATTTGTTTTCCCCCCTGTTTTAATATGAACCGATCAGGAGTACCAAATAAATCTCCCAATTAAAGATTATTGTGACTTCACTGTATATAAACAGATTTTTATACTTTATTGAAAGAGGACACCTGTACATTCTTCCATCATCACTGTAAAGACAAATAAATGATTATATTCACAGACTGATTGGAACTCTTTCTGTTAAAGAGCACACATAATAAATAGCCACACCCCCCACTCCCGCCCCCTCCCCCTACCCTCCCCCCAGGATTCCTGATTTACAGTCAGCTGTGATCCCTGGGCCTTAGGTTTCAAATGGAGGTGGTGGAGAATAGCTCATCCATTTGCAATTCGCCTCCGGAAAGCGAATTCTAAGGTGCCATCTAGCATGTGTGATGTTTTTTTTCCTTGCCCGTGACTAGTACTTTTGTTAGTTTTATAAAAATAAAGCGTTTTCTTCCCTTGGGCATGAGTGAGGTACATAAGTACCCTTCAGATGGTACTGGAAGGTCCATGTCTGTCATTTTTTTCTAGGACACTTCGCATTTTCTAATGTCCACTGGCCCTATTGAGTTAACAGGTGCAGCTTAGACCCTTTGCCACAGAAAGAGGCAGCTTTCTAGACAGAGTTGCTTCATGAGCCAGATTGTAATACTTTACTAATCAGTACCCGACCCCCACAGTATTAACGTTTTGTTGTCGTTACTGAAACTCTTAAGTGTAACTTCATTCCCACTTAAATTCCTTGATACCTAATGACTAAAACTGGCACAACATTATTAAATGAGTTTTAAAATCAAAACATACTTAAGTTAATCTGATGCCAAGGAAAGGAGGGGGAGTGTTCATAAGCAAATTTAAACACATTTTGAGAAATAATATCTTTCTATGGGAAGGGTTTATTTATGTACTTCTTCACTCTGAGTTCTTTTAAAATTAGACCCAGAAATGATGTGGTCACCAATGTGACCCAATTCCATGTAAATGTCACCTGTAGATTTTATTACGGCTACCTCCAGCACCCTTCCCATTCCTGAGGAAGGGAAAGAAAATAGTCAAAGCAATACAACTGGCTAGGTTGGGGCTGTTGTCTCTCTGGACCTTATGCCAAACTACGTAAATAACACCTTTTTGGAATTCCTGATTTACGTCCAACTTGGATCTTTGGGCCTTAGGCCACTAGTATCCTTAGAGTGGTCTCGCTGGCAAATGAGGTGGGGCGCTTGCAGACGATTGGCCAAGGAGGCCTGCTCTGGGCCCATCAAACTGCCCCAGCGGGGCTGGCAGTGGGAAGTTAGTATTGATTTCTTTTTAAAAACTGGTGTGACTACTTAGAATGGATGTCCAAAGGCTTTTCTTAGGCTCCCCCAAGTCCATGAGTTCTCTTTTGTAATCAGGCTTGGGGTAACTTCACCTTGGTGATCATATGTTCTTTTTACAAAGCTATCCAACCAAGATAGACATGCTTTTTTTGTAAAAGCAAAAACACAATGTACACACATATACAACTTTGATTTTTGTTCCTATATCCTTTGCTCAGGTAGAGAACAAGGTATGAAAGCCATTACATGGTGTCCAACTGGGACCATCCCATAAATCCAGGTTTTCCCAAGATACCCACAGGACGACATGTCCAGAATTAAATTCATTATCTTAGCCCCCAAATCTATCATCATCTTGCATTCCCTAACTAGGGTAAAAGCAAGTCATCTGATCCAATTGCTCAAGGCAGACACCCATGAGTGATCCCAGATGCCACTCTTTCCCTTGCCTCCACTGTCCCATCAGTCCTGTTAGAACTACTAAATGCACTTCTCACATCCATACCTCTTCTCCATTCCCGCAACCCACTGCCTTCCTACAACCTCCTTTCTCTCCTCTGGACTTTCAGTGGCTAACTTCCTCCCTTCCTTCCTTCCTTCCTTCCTTCCTTCCTTCCTTCCTTCCTTCCTTCCTTCCTTCCTT
>NW_023270854.1:20418566-20453471 GCF_011800145.1 Mirounga leonina
CTTCCTTCCTTCCTTCCTTCCTTCCTTCCTTCCTTCCTTCCTTCCTTATGGTCCTCAAAGTAAATGTGACCGTATCATTTCCATACTCAAAATTTCTCACTTCTCTCTGTAATTTTTAAGAATTATTTTAAGAATAATATTTTAAGAGTGAGCACTTTCCAATGAAGAAAACCTGTGTTTGAACCCTGATTTTGCCATTTGTGTGACTTGTCAGGTTACTTAATCTCTTTGAGCCTGTTCCTCCTCAGTGAAATAGGAATAATAATACCTACCTCATAGAGTCGTCGTGAGGACTAAGTGAGATACTGTTTATAAAGTGTTTAGCACAGTGCCTAGTGCATAGTGAGCGCTCCCATTGGGGCTTGCTATTGTTATAACCCCTGCAGGTGTCTGTTTTATGTCACTTCCAAGAGGCGTTTTCTAATAACTGTAACTACTCTCCACCCCCCATAATACTCATTTCCTGCCTCAGCACTCTGTTTATTTCCTTTGTAGAAATCTTCTAAATCTGTATTTATTTGTTAACTTTTTGTCTATCTCTCTACTAGAATGTAAGCTCCACGAGAGCGAGGATGTGTCTGTCTTGTTCCCTGTTACAACTCCAGCACTTAGCCTAGTGCCTGGCACATAGTAAGCACTTAATAAATGTTCGTTGAATAAATGGATGAATGATCAAAAGGCTCTTCATGATCTGATACCCGCCTATTTGTCTGGCTCATCCTGCCACTCTCCCCATTGTAGCTTCAGCTCAAGAAAAACCGCATTACTGGGTCCATTGAAGTGCTCCTTGGGCCTCTGTGTCTTTGCACCTGTCATTCCCTTTGCCTGCCTGTCTACATGGCAAATTCCCGGTTACTGGTCAAGTCTCAGCTCAGTGGCTACCTCCTCTGTGAAGCTGTCCCTGATTTCTCGAGGCAGATGTTCTTCCCTCTTCCAAGTTCCCACTGCACTTTGTAAATACCTCCATGGAAGCACTTTACTGTATTGTGTTGTAAATTTGTTTGCATGTCTGTTTCTACTTTTAGACTGTAAGCACCGTGAAAGCAGAGATTGCATCTTTTCATCTTAATGTCCCCAGAGCCTAGCACAGTGCCCAGAACATAACAGTTTTGTCAATAAATATTTGTTGAATGAATTTGTCAATGAACAAAGAGTCTTGCAGTTGGACAGGTGTTGCGAGACCTATGTGTTATAAAGGAAAGGAATGCCCCTGGTGGCTTCCAGTGTATTTCTTTGTTCTAGAAAAGAGATCTAGAAAGCATTATGTAATCTCTCTGAATATAAGATTACTTGTTTGAATTTTAAAGATAAGTTGAATAATATAGATCTTCGTAAATGATTGCAAACGATATCAGAAAGCTTTGTGATCTCTCAAATGCTACAAAGTCCAAAACAAATATTTGCACTATTAGTATTTCCATAGTAAATGCTATGCGAAAATGTACAGCAATAAATTTTGAAGCTTTAAAAATGTTTGTGTAAGTCATCTTCAATGACTTAATCCATGAAGGACTTCTCTGGCCCATGCTTCCTGGACACAAGGGGCTTTAGACTGGGGTTTAGGTCTCCAGAGCTTTGGAGCTTATTCAGTGACCTTACTTTCATTTGCTGAGACAGTTGCTCCATCATAGGCTGGTATGTCTGCTGAGCAGAAAGGACTGGAAGCTTCTCCACAGAAGCAGAAGGAGGCCACACTGGACCTTGTGAGGCCGTAGCCTCGATGCCCCTTGACAGCCAGAGCTGTCACAGCTTCCCCACCCCGCCTGCCTTCACTTCGGGGACACGGATGTGACCGCCATACAAAATACACCCCATGGGCCCCTACTGAAGTTGCAGGTCCACAATGGCGGTTCCATCAGGTACTCCCAATAGGATTTGCTGGGAATGGCTGTGGGATCGGGAACTGGAACAGTGAGCTATCATCCGCATGTCTCAAAGGGTCTGGGGTGGACTGCAAAAATTTAAGTTACATACTGATTTCTCTAGAAGGGCACATCGTATGTAAGTTACTTTGTCAATTACTCAGCTTTTGTTTTTATAGCAGAAAGAAGTTTTGTTTTTAAGATTTTATTTATTTGGGGCGCCTGGGTGGCTTAGTCGTTAAGCGTCTGCTTTCGACTCAGGTCATGATCCTGGGGCCCTGGGATCGAGTCCTGAGTTGGGCTCCCTGTTCAGCCCTGCCTGCCATTTCCCCCTGCTTGTGCTTGCTCTCTAGCTCTGTCTGTGTCAAATAAATAAATAAAATCTTTTAAGATTTTATTTATTTGACAGAGAGAGACAGCAAGAGAGGGAACACAAGCAGGGGGAGTGGGAAAGGGAGAAGCAGGCTTCCCGCAGAGCAGGGAGCCCGATGGAGGGCTCGATCCCAGGACCCTGGGATCATGACCTGAGCCGAAGGCAGATGCTTAATGACTGAGCCACCCAGGCACCCCGAGACAGAAGTTTTTATTTCATTTCTATAGCATCTCATAATTTATAGAACACTTTCACCCCCATTAATGTCATGTTTGAATTTTAACTTACATTTAAGCTATGTTATATGCACATGTTATCCCCATTTAAGAGTTGAGGAGTCTAAGAAGCAGACAAATTAAATGACTTACTCAGGCCAGAAAGGTGCAGAGAAGGGAACTAGTATGCAGAGGTCTTCTGTTTCTAGAATGCCCTGCAACCTTCCAATGCTCTTCCTCACTTGGGTTTCAAGCTGCATTTCTTTCTGTAACAGAGAACAACACAGTTTGATTTATTAAGTACAGTGTGACTCTGGCCTGAAAGCTTATATAGGGCAGAGTGCTTTTTTATAGGAAACCTGCTTCTTTTATGTGGGAATAGTCAAAGCTTTTCCATTGATCTCTTCTGCTGAGCAATCTTTACTAGGATTACTTTTCTTTTATAGGAGGTGGGAACAGGTGCAGTTTCTTACTTAGTCACAGAATGTTGGGAGTTATTTTTCTCGGGGGGGTTAGCATTTGCCTTCTGCTCTAGTACGTTCAGCTTTTTGCTTCATAAGCTTGATGCTGTGAGAAGTCCAGCAGCAAGATGCAACTGGACTGTAGGCCCTGGGGAAAGGGGCTTTGAAGTGGGGTGTGTCTACAACATGCATCTTGGGCATGAATAAAAGCATTCACCAGGGGTGGGAAAAATATCTGACCTTTTGTTATTTGTTTGCATCTCATCCTTTTGAGATCTAAGGTTTTGAGTGTTTTATTATATGCATAATATATTAGTAGAGTAGTGTATGTATGTAATTTATAAGTAAATACCCAAAAATAATTGGGATATATGCTTTTGTTTTTGAAAGGGATTATTTTTTTTTAAAGATTTATTTATTTTGGAGAGAGAGAGTGTGTGAGGTGGGGAGGGGCAGAGGGAGAGGGAGAGAATTTCAAGCAGACTCCCCACTGAGTGGGGGGCCCTATGCAGGCCTTGATCCCATAACCCATGAGATCATGACCCATGAGATTATGACTTGAGCTGAAACCAACTGTCAGATGCTTAATGGATTGAGTCACCCAGGTGCCCCAGAAAGGGGTTTATTATTTAATTTTTTAAAAAATTTTATTTATTTGTCAGAGAGAGAGAGAGCACAAGCAGGGAGTGTGGCAGGCAGAGGGAAAAGCAGATTCCCTGCTGAGCCAGGAGCCCGATGCGGGGCTCGATCCCAGGACCCTGAGATCAGGACCTGAGCCAAAGGCAGACACTTAACCCACTGGGCCACCCAGGTGCCCCATAAAGGGTTTATTATTAAAGGAGTTTTGAGACCACTACCTCAGTGTGGGACTCTTTATCTGGGCTTCCTGTACCCCTGGAGTCAAGGAGCCTCCTCTTGCCATTGGTTGCAAAGGTTTGTGGTAACATGCCCATAGCTCCCATAAAATTCTCCATAGAGAATATATATCACAGTGCCTGGTATATGGTAAGCATTTCACAAATGGTAGCAGCCCCTTCCCTCAAAACAAGCCTAGTGACTTTGGGGGGACTAGAATCTGCTTTTTGAGGAGCTACTGTGAATTTTGATGACTGGACAAATACTCCTTGGACCAAGAGAGAACAAAAGCGGGGAGTTTTGTGTGTCGGGCGATGGGGGGTGGGGGGAAGATAGATGATGAGCTGTCCCAGTGCCTTGTTAATCGCAGCATGATTTATACTGAAAGGCCTGGGACCCAACAATAGCTAGTTGTGTGAAAATAGAAACATTTGGAAACTTTAAGGAGAAAGATACAAATGGCAACATGGTAGAAAATGCTGTTTATGGCTGGCATGAATGCCTTCTTTGAAAATCTTTCTTTCCCTCCCCTGCGTCCCCCAAAACATGGAGTCACTCAGTATAATGTTATAAGTGAGAAAACCACAGCTGTATAGCTATAACAGTTATTTTTATAAACTGCTTTGAGTTTTCCCAAAGCTGCTATGAGAAGGGATGGATTAGTCACCTAACACTCCGCCCGGGGGACACAGAGTGACTCAGTGCTCAAAACACATTCCGCTTTCCTGGAACTTTCAATTCATTTAGGGAATAGTCACAATCTTTGTTCTTCTAATTTTTTTAAAAAGTAAAATCCAGGGGCGCCTGGGTGGCTCAGTCGGTTAAGCGACTGCCTTCGGCTCAGGTCATGATCCTGGAGTCCCTGGATCGAGTCCCACATCGGGCTCCCTGCTCGGCGGGGAGTCCGCTTCTCCCTCTGACCCTCCCCCATCTCGTGCTCTCTGTCTCTCATTCTCTCTCTCAAATAAATAAAATCTTTAAAAAAATAAAAATAAAAATAAAATCCAATAGGCTCCACCACCATATCCTTAAAGACTAGCTGAGAGGCAAGAGGAAACAATGGGAGATCCCTACCTGATACGGAGGAATCTGGGGAAGAGATAAATGTGACAAGGAAGAAATCTATACTCTCACAAACATGTCCACTTAGTGGGCTCTCTTGTTAATTCAGATGTCTACACCTAAATTTAGATCATATCCTCAAATAGAAAAGGAAACCTCTTATCTTTTCCATTTCGTTATTTAACCATCTGTAACAGGCACAGCAGGTTGGTTAACCCGCTAGCCATTCACAGATGTACTGGCTCCACCCTTATGCTCCTAATTAAGATCTGATGCTTAGATCTTCAGCAACTATCATGTGACCTTGAGGCGACAAATATGAAGATGAAAAAGCAACACTGCAAGGAAGGTGGACTGGAAAACCATCAAGAGCCCAGATTCTCAGTGATAATGTTAAATTCTTGGACCAGCTCTGATAATACCTCTCCTGGGCTTTTTGTTAAATCAATAATACCAACATGCAATGAATGAATCAATCTCTTTCTCTCTCTCTTTAAGCTATTGCTAACTGGTACATGCCCAAATTTAGACTTTGCTTTGCGTGCTAATATTCAATTAGTCACCAGGAGTTCTGTCAAGTCTTCTTTCTCATTATCATTTTTCTTAGGTTACTCATGTCAGGCTTTTGTTAACCTTGTCTGGGTTACTACCGTGACTTCTATTTGCTCTCCCTGCCTCTAACTTTTCCAGCCCCATGCCATTTTATTATTTATTTATTTATTTAAAAGATTTTATTTATTTATTTGAGAGAGAGAATGAGATAGAGAGAGAGAACATGAGAGGGGGGCAGGGTCAGAGGGAGAAGCAGACTCCTTGCTGAGCAGGGAGCCCGATGCGGGACTCGATCCCGGGACTCCAGGATCATGACCTGAGCCGAAGGCAGTCGCTTAACCAACTGAGCCACCCAGGCGCCCCAGCCCCATGCCATTTTAAATATTGCTGCCGGGTCTTTCTCAAATGCCTTTAGATTATCTGATGTTCTGAGTCACAGTTATAGTGGGTTTCTATCCTTTTGGACCAGGTCTGAATTCCTCAGATGACACTCTTGTCCTTGGTCTACACAGTTTACCTGTGGACACTCCCACCTAAAACCCTTAGTTAAAGATAGAGACACTCCTATCAAGTATGGCATACATCACCTCCCACAAGCTGAAGGCCATGGTTAGTCCTTTTTTTTTTTTTTAATAGGAACTCTTTTAAAGATTTTATTATGTATTTATTTGAGAGAGAATAAGAGAGAAAGAGAGAGAGAGAGTTGGGTGAGGGGCAGAGGGGAAAGGAGAGGGGGAGAATCCCAAGCAGACTCTGCACTGAGCATAGGGCCCGACAGGGGGTGGGGGTGGGGGGCTTGATCTCACGACCCTGAGATCATGAGCTCAGCCAAAACCAAGAGTTGGACACTTAACTGACTGAGCCACCCAGGTGCCCGTAGTCCTTTTTGATCAAGGCCAAATTCTTTACCATAGGTTTTGTGATAAGTATTTTGGTAGCAGATACTAACTTGGTTATTACCAGGATCTTGAGCAAAGTTCTATTGATAATCAAATTAATATTTAGGTATTCTAGAATGATCAAACTTAAAGAGCAATTAGCGTTTAGTGCCATTCCACTAAAGCCTTATTTTTCAACTTTTATTACTACACAGGAATACTTCCTTGCACTCATCACATAAAATAAGCAAGCGAATCTCTCTGCTGCTCTTTCTTCACAAATTATATAAGATAATTAAGACATAATTGCTTTCTTTTTCCTTAATCTGGAGCAAATAAATGGTGTAAGAATAAACAACAAGGCCTCAGACTGAGTAATCTTGCAAACACTTTGCCTCCTGGAAAGAAAAAGTAATAATCTCCATTAAACTTTAGCAATAATAATTATTGCAGCAATTACAAAGTCATAGGTCTTTCCTACCTTTAATACTTTTTAAACCTTTTAAAAAATCCATCCTTTTAAATAATCCATCTCTATCATATTAGAGTTTTTTTGATTCTAAACTTAGGACTCTAGTTAAAGTGGTAAACCAACTCAGAATGGAGTTATCATATCTGGGGAGTCCTGAGGTTCCAAAGTCATCAAAGAAAGTGAAAATATATATAGTCAAAATTACCTTAAAAAACTCTAAATCGCCTATATAGTATACCATACATAGTTTGACATATACAACTCTATAAAGTAATTCTAAACATTAGTCTAAAGCAGTGATTCTCAGTCTGGAGTAATTTTGCCCGCCTCCCCCGCTCTCTCCACCAGGACATATGGCAATGTTGAAACATTTGTGGTTCTCACAAAGAAGGGAGAGGGTGCGGTTGCTACTGACATCAAATGAGCAGAGGACAGGGATGCTGCTAAAAATCCTACAAGGCACAGAACAGCACCCACAAATGTCCGTGGTGCCAAAACCTTGGTGTGAAGAAAGAGACTTAAAAAAAAAAAAAAAAAAGGTTTTATGCAGATATCTGAGCATTTTATTTTGCCTTTCAGGTAAATGTTACTCACCAGAAGTGAATGGGGGTGGGTGGGTAGAGAATTCTAAAGTACTCCTGCATGCCTGAAGGATTACATACCATTCTGTTTTTTTTTTAAAATATTCATTTTTAAAATCATATGCACTAAAATTCAGCTTTTTTGATGTACAGGCCTATGAGTGTTGATTGATGAGTAATCATATGTCCGCCACCATAATTGATAGGGGAAAGTTATATCACCACCATCTTCCCAAATTACCTTGTGCTATCCCTTAGCTGTCAACCCCTTCCCTACCATAAACCCTTGTCACTCACTGATCTATTCTCTATTCCCCGTAGTCTTTGTCTTTTCTAGAATGTCATATGAATGGAATCATACGTTATATAGCTTTATGGGACTAGCTTCCTTCACTTAGCATAACGCATTTGAGAATAAGTCATGGTTCATTCTTTTATTGCTATGGATGTTTATCTATTGTTATCCATTCATCAGTTGAAAGGCATTACTCCACTGTTTCAATAATGAAACTTGATAATCTTAGGTATCTTTTTTTAATTTAATTTAATTAATTTATTTGACACAGAGAGAGAGAGAGAGAGAGAGCACAAGCAGGGGGAGCAGCAGAGGGAGAGAGAGAAGCAGACTCTCCGCTGGGCAGGGAGCCCAATGCAGGGCTGGATCCCAGGATCATGACTCAAGCTGAAAGCAGATGCTTAACCAACTGAGCCACCCAGGTGCCCCAACATAGCTTAATACATCTTAACACATCTTAAAGGATTTGTTTATTGTTGAGAGGCTCAAACAAAAGAGTAGCCTCGTATTCTGTGCATAAGGAAGTTCTAAATTTAATGTAAGTCAGATACCCATGTGAATCAATCACTGTTTTTAATCATTCAGTATTTTTCTTCAGAGAGTTGCATCCATTCACCTTAATGTATATGCTCAGGATTGTACTGGATACAATAATGAAAATACAGACTACTCTCCAAATGCAACACATGAGTTAGATATCATCTTTGTCCTCTGGCCTAATCCAGTGTAATGTGGAAATGCTGTTTGCATGGTAATCACAGTCTTTGTGGAAGAGGAAAACGCTATCATATAATCTTTTTTTTTTTTTTTAAGATTTTATTTATTTATTTGACAGAGAGCGATAGCGAGAGCAAGAACACAAGCAGGGGGAGTGGGAGAGGAAGAAGCAGGCTTCCCGCCGAGCAGGGAACCCAGTGTGGGGCTCGATCCCAGGACCCTGGGACCATGACCTGAGCTGAAGGCAGATGCGTAACGACTGAGCCACCCAGGTGCCCCTATAATCTTAATGATATTCTTATGGATTCATAACTCAATCCTGATATTCATTTTAACATCTTTTTAAAAAAGTATTTTGAATAATCTCTTTCTTGTCTTTTGAGAAAGACGACACTAAGCTCTTTCACCCTTAGTGATGAGAATTTCTTTGGCTAGCCTAGCATTAAACAAATATGGATAGGAGGGCTTTCTGGCTGCAACATCTACCATTCGGCTGATGCACAGAATAGATCCAGCTGATCTGTCTGGAAAAGGGCATGTTGCCTTTCTCATTTATCGGCGTGTGAGCCTCCTGAGGCTTTGCGAAGAGGCAGACTTTCCGGGTAAATCTTGGTCAGTGTTGGTCAAATGAGGAACTTATGTTACTGTAGCATCTTCCTTATTGTAAATTTCAGTTTTCAATTTCTTTCCTTCCTTGGTGGCCGACTCATTTCTTTGTTTTGTTGGATGGCATTGGTGACAGATTTTGGTTAATTCCTAAAGAAAAAATGCTATCATCTGACTTGGTCTTCTATGGTGATGTTAAAGAATAGAAAATTGGCTAGCTGGATTAGCAAACTTAGTAAATAGCTAACCGTTTGACCCAGTGATGTGCTTCCAAACAATCCAACTACTTTTAGAACTGTGTGTAAAGATACAAATGACAAGGGGAAAGGATCCATGGGGCATAAACCCAGGGTCACTCTTGGGGTCACATTAATTAAGGTGCCGCACGAGAAAAGTGGTTTGATCTCTGCAATGACTAGACCCCCCTGCCTTAAACTTTGTACTAGTGCAGAGAGAAGAGACATGGATCAAACACTTCCAGGATAGAGCCTTTGTTTCCTATTACAGTCTATTTTTATTTCCATGGAAAAAGCATAGCAGTTCTTACTGCTATATTCATAGCAGAACTTCCAGAGGATAACTCATGATATAATAAACCACAATGCCAGACATATATCTCATCACATTCCAGACTCACTAGACCCCTGCAAGAGAAGGGTTACTATCCCCATTTTGCAGATGAGAAGACGGAGTCCTAGAGGACCTTCAGCAAGACCCCTCAGCTGGTGGACTCCAGATCCAGGGCAGAGAGCCCAGGTGCCAGAGTGCATGCAGGACAGCATCTGCACCTGTCCATTCTGGCTGTGGGGACAAAAAGAACATTCACAGAAAGAACAGCACGAAGGACCACCACGATTCTAGAAAGGAATGATTTTGTGAAAATGAGAGAACAACCTTTCTGGTAACATCCTTGTGAAAAATCCCAGAACTGAGAGAAATAACATGACTTCTAATAAGTGGCAAGTGGGGAGTCTGAGGGGAGCAGAGGATCTGGGAATGAGAGAAGGATGAGAAAGTGAGAAAATAGGTCTTGTAATAGAAATATATATGTTTTAAAACAGGGAATGATAAAGAAAACTGTAAAGAAAGGGCTTACGTCAAAGTCCAAAGGGAAATAGGCTCACTAGTCCCATGTTGAAAGAAGCCACATTTAGATATTTTAGAAAATATTGCTTCTTCAGCATTTCGCATCTTCGCTGAAATGGCATGCTTTATTTCTTTAGCGCTTCACTTTCCCTAGCTTTTGGTTGGAGAGGCAGCCTCATTACCTTCATTTTTTACTGGCTGTCAAGATAGCTCAGGTTCTGGGGCGCCTGGGTGGCTCAGTTGGTTAAGCAACTGCCTTCAGCTCAGGTCATGATCCCAGGGTCCTGGGATCGAGTCCCACATCGGGCTCCCGGCTCAGCGGGAAGCCTGCTTCTCCCTCTCCCACTCCCCCTGCTTGTGTTCCTGCTCTCGCTGTCTCTGTCTCTGTCAAATAAATAAATAAAATCTTTAAAAAAAAAAAAAGATAGCTCAGGTTCAGATGGGCCACACTGAGGTAATGACCCAGGCAGGGTAAATGGGGAACTTTCTGTACTCCTGGGAAAAAGTCATCAATTTCATATATTTCCTGAATGCTACATTTTTTCTAAAAATAGCAAAAAAAAAAAAAAAATGTATGCAAGCTAGCTTCTGAATTGTTTTTATTCAAGAAAATTTAAGATGAGCATTGCCAGCTCATTCCTCAATGTCCGTGAAATACTTCAAATGAAACGTGCTCCACGAAGCAGGTGTTGAAAGTCAGTGCTGAGTTTCTAAAATAACCCTTCGGAGGTTCTATTTACCACGCTCTCGCTCTCTCATAACCTTGTCCTGATTCTTTCCCAGAGCTAGTACGTAATCCTAGCCGGGGCTAGATCAAAGGGAAGTGTTTCCATGATGGGGCTGCTCTTCCTTAGCCTTCCCTCTTCTTTCTCATTGGTCATTACCACAGCATGCAGAGCTGCACCTCAGGATCTGCTCTAAGAGAGGGAAAAACAGGCAGGGCTGGCTCACAGAATGGGGCTATTATTTTCCTAGAACCAACATTTGGTGTTAACATTCATGTCCTATCCGCCTGCAGACTCAGCCTTGCCATTACCCTCAATTATGAATGGCGACAGCAGAAGTATTGTACAGGGAGATGCAATCTCTGCTCTCTGGCCAAGGCTGACTGGTGTGTTTGACACAGGACAGCCACAGGGCCCCCCTCCCCCTCCCCCCGCCAACCCCCGCCCCACCCCAACACCAGCATCCACATCATCCGTGCTTGCATGCACTTGCCTCTCAAGTCTTTCTCTCTCACCACATAATTAAATCCATCTGGATCTGAAAGCTTTGTATTTATTGCCGGCTCGTTTGGACACTCTCCTAAGGTCTCACCATTGTGACAGTGGAAGAATTTAAAAAGAGGTGGTATTTCGAAACAAGGTCTCCGTAGAATTCATAATAGTAATTGCTTTTCTTCACTTCTTTCCAATATCCCCACATCAAAGTAAGGAAGGAAATAAGTGTCCTTCTCTTTTTTGCAGCCCTTTCAGCTCTTTGGTGTGGCCTGGGCCTTTGTTCTCACTGCTTCTATGACCCTGTGTGTTGGTTTGCCAGGGCTGCTGAAAGAAAGTGCCGCAGACCCCAGGCGGCTTACCCAACAGTTTATTTTCCTATAGTTCTGGAGGCTGGGATCCAGATCAAGAGGTTGATAGGTTTGATTTCTTCTGAGGCCCCTCTCCTTGACCTGTACATGGTCGTCTTCCCCTCTGCATGTCTGAGTCCAAATTTCTTCTTCTTACAAGGGCACCAGTCAGATTGGACTAGGGTCTACCCCAAAGACCTCATTTTTAACTCAATTACCTCTTTAAAGACCCTCTTTTTAAATAAGTCACATTCTGAGGTACTGGGATTTAGAACTCAACATGGGAATTTTGCAGGGGATGTAATTTGGTTCTTTACACCCTAAATACCTGATACCACATCTTAGATGTTGACATTTGTTGGAATTTATATTAATGTTCATTGTGCCACCATATTTTCACCATAAACCTGATTTCAGTTTAATGCAAGACTCTTTATCTAGAGCCCACGACTACTTTGGGTCCAGAAACATGCTGAAATTTTATGCCAAAGCTTACTGTCATGCATTATGAGCATTCTCCTATCAGACTCTTAAAAGGTTCACAGTGCACAAAAAAATGTTAGGATCTAATAGCTGATGGAAAAGGCCTTGTTGTTCATCTCAGAATATTTTTCCAATAAATAACAAGCACCTTTCACCATTGTGTTTGTAGTTCACACACACATACAGAGCATTGCACAGCCCCTACAATGTACCAAACACTGTCATAAGCGCTCCACAAACATGAACTCCGTTAATCCTCACTGGGACACTACGAGGAAGGTAATATTTATAGATGAGGGGGGCGCCTGGGTGGCTCAGTCGTTAAGCATCTGCCTTTGGCTCAGGTCATAATCCCAGGGTCCTGGGATCGAGCCCCGCATCGGGCTCCCTGCTCAGTGGGAAGCCTGCTTCTCCCTCTCCCACTTCCCCCTGCTTGTGTTCCCTCCCTCACTGTGTCTCTCTCTGTCAAATAAATAAATAAAATCTTAAAAAAATATATTTATAGATGAGGAAATGGAGGCACACAGAGGTTAAGTAACTTAGATCATAAAGTTAGCTACCAGCAGAGCCAGGGTTCAAATCCAAGCAGCCTTGTTTAAGAATGCTAACTACTACTTTCCACTCTCTTTTCCCAAATCTTGTGATGCCAAGCCATGGTATTTGCATCCAGAGAATCAATTATCTTCACAACCCTTGACATAACTTACCTTTTTACCCCAAATCTATTTTGGAAGGATTTCAAAGTGATCAACAGCCTTTGCAGTGCATGCATGTTGCTTTTGGCAACTTACCGTTTTAACACCCTCTGCTTCCACTTAGCCGACAGTTACGTGTTTCTACAATCACACATTCAAGCAACTACTATCCCTCATTTAAGTTAAATTGTTTGACTCAGATGTATGGGCAGTGGTAATTGCTCCTAAGTTAAGTAACAATCAACACTTGCATAATACAAACAATAATCTTTAAAACTCTACCAGGCTTTCTACCACATCGTAATCATCCTATAAGGACCCAACATTTGGAGGGAAAAGGAAGACATTCTCGATAGAGTTTTTAGTTTTCCGTAGACTTCGGAAGAACAATACTGTTGTCACTGAGCTTCTTTAAATGAAACTGTTGGAGAAGGTCATTGAGAGGAGTAACCCCCGGTTGACCCTCTAGCTGCACCCGGAGCAATGGGAGGTGCCTCGCCCTCTCCCCTATCGTTGGGATGTACATTCCAAGAGCAGTAATTTCCAGGATGCAGCCTTGAGAGAGTAAGGTGTTGCTGAGACCATCTGAACGCTCTACGTGGTGGCAGAACCCTGGCGAGGCCTGTGTCAACTCTGAAGATTTTAAGAGGTGGTGCAGAGATCTGCTGGTCTTGGGGAGCCCAAGATGCGCCTCCTGTAGTAAGTTCCCTTGCTTGTCGAAACTGCCGCCTCCTGATCTGCGGTGACATGTCTGTGGTCTCCCCTTGCCCTCTGCATATGGGGCTGATTTCGAATTTCACCCAGGAAACTCCTGAGGTTGAGAACCAGCAACAACATTCTATCATTCCCAGGCCAAAAGATCCAATGAAAGGAGCAGTCAGCTTTTTGGGCTGAGTTGGGAACAGAAGTTAGCCCGCGGCGCCTGCTTTCACGCCCATACTTGATTGCTTTACTTCTACTGTCTTCACCTTCCAACCCCATGGGGCAAGAAGAAATGCCTCCTTCGCTTGGATAAAAAGTGCTTAATGAACAAAACGGCAAAGGAAAGTAAGTATAAATCGCATCTTTTTGTCATTTGGAAAGATTTGTATTCTCCCAGTTTTTCAGAGATTAGAATTGTCACTGCGAAGCCTTATAACTTGGTAGGAGTGTTTGCTCTGGTACTTCTTTGAAACTCAAGTGTGTGTGGGGAAAAAGAGGTATTTGAAGGTACAAGCAGTCCTATGTGTGTTAGGACTGACTGTGTCAGGATTCCCTGTGAAGGAAAATGGGAGCCTCAGACTAATGGTTGCCAACAGTAAGGTGGATACATGCGGTTAATGGTTGCATATTTATGTATTTCTTTTGCTTAGCTTCTTGGCACACTTTCTGAGGGACAACCACAGTGGGAAGCTGGAAAATTTTGTGAATAATTATGATGCTCTTGAATCTTTTGAAGGAAATGCATGAGATCCTAATGGGTGAAAGATGGTGCGTAACCTCCTCATCAATTGGAAATTGTCAATCCAATTATTTCAGCTAAGTCACCCATCCAATCAGATCACTGCCCAATCAATTACTGAATTATCAGCAGTAAAGGCAGCCTGAAACGCCAGATGAATCATGTCAGGGACAGTGTCGAAGGCACAACTGTAATTTTCATGAAACTGGCAACTGGTTTAGCCACAGGATATGGGTTGTTTAATGATTCCATGTTTTTATTTTTGGTATCAAATCTGAAGTGTTTAGGCTATAAATCACGCCTCCCCCACCTCATTTTCCCTAACCCCCGTAGGTATTCATTTTTAAAAAGAAAAAAAAAATTCACCCATATATATGCAGGCTTAAAATCCTTCTTCCAGAATTTATAAGGATAAAGAGATTTATCCCTTCAGTAGTTTTAGAACTGTTGTTTCCAAAGACCCTTACGTTTCTCCTTCGTCCCTGTTTGTGACACTTAATAGATTTCCTGACCAA
Source organism: Mirounga leonina (assembly GCF_011800145.1). Lineage (NCBI taxonomy): Eukaryota > Metazoa > Chordata > Mammalia > Carnivora > Phocidae > Mirounga > Mirounga leonina. The sequence continues at coordinate 20,433,283 of NW_023270854.1, forward strand.
AACTGGATCATTTGAATTTTAGAGGCCATATCCCAGCCGCTTTTGGACGGATTGACTTGGACTGTCTGCCCTGAGTGGGGTTGACCTCTTACTGCAACCCGGGAGTGCACCCTCAGAATCCACCGGCCCCCAAAGTCAGACTTGCAGACCTAGCATCTCAGCTCCCGCGTTGTTCCATGTGCTTGATTTCCTGTCTTCTTCCTCCGTATGGGGACAGATTCCCCCGGTGGCCTGCGTGTTAAAAATCAAAATTTCAGCCGCCGGAAGTATGTCGTTAAGATTCTTGGGGGAGGGCGCCTGGGTGGCTCGGTTGGTTAAGCGACTGCCTTCGGCTCAGGTCATGATCCCGGAGTCCCGGGATCGAGTCCCGCATCGGGCTCCCTGCTCGGCGGGGAGTCTGCTTCTCCCTCTGACCCTCCCCCCTCTCATGCGCTTGCTCTCTCTCATTCTCTCTCAGATAAATAAATAAAATCTTTAAAAAGAAAAAAAAAGATTCTTGGGGGAGTGTGACACGCCACAGTTTTTCGCTGCCGCACGCGTCCCCATGACAGCGCGGGTGATTACTTGGCGCGACTCTACCTCCTCTTTCAGAGGGAAGGGAGGCAAAGGGAGAAGCAAGGCTGGTGGTGCAGACAGACGTCCGGGCCGCTGGGTCCGCGGAGCAGGAACACAGCTTCCCGCCGCCTCCCTGTACCGGGAGGGGACCGGGCGCCGGATTGGCTGGCGGCTGGCCTGCGGTCTCAGCTGCCACATGGGGCAGGGAGCCGGAGAGGCGCGTTTAAAGTGCAATCGCGTGCTTCCAATCTGTCTAATATTGCAGCAAGCTTAACTGCGGGCGCTGGGGGCACGAGAAATGCACTGACCAAGTTTGCTTCTATTAAGGCGCTTTTAATTGATGGCACTTGGCAGTGGGATCCCGTTTTCCTCTTTTCCCCCTGCTCTCCACACCCCTTTTGATTTTAAGAAAGTAGAGCCGCATTTCCCCCTTATTTATTTATTTATTTATTTCCCCCTGGGCCGGATGCCTAGCACGTTCTGAATGAAAGGGAGAACCTCTAGGGGTCAGTGCAGCGTAAAAAAAAAAATGGCCCGAGCTCCGCCGGGGGCGGAATCCTTGAGGTTTCAATCACAGCTCTGTCCCTTTTTCATTCTAATGAGGGAACAGTCCCATTACTTCAGGCAGAGCCTGGCTCCAGAAGCAATCCCCTTGACGGCCATTTCCCTTTAATGTAAGTTTAAACATTTGCAATCAAAGGCAGCTCTAACTTGAAATTTAGGGCTGTCTTCACATTTGTTGCATTTCACCTGGTCTGCTGGAACCCAGAAGGCTGCCCCCTCCCACCGTCCTTTCCAAGCTCCGCCCCAGGGTGGGCAGAGGCCTGGGGCCTTTTCACCTTCCGTTCCTTCCCTTTTATTTCTTTTTTTTTTTTTTTTTAAGATTTTTTATTTATTTATTTGAGAGAGAGAATGAGAGAGAGAGAACACCTGAGAGGGGATAGGGTCAGAGGACAAAGCAGACTCCCTGCCGAGCAGGAAGCCCGATGCGGGACTCGATCCAGGGACTCCAGGATCATGACCTGAGCCGAAGGCAGTCGCTTAACCAACTGAGCCACCCAGGCGCCCTATTTCTTTATTTTCTTAGTGGAAGAGCGCGCATGCTCGCATGACTGCATCCTTTTGTATACAGATGTCCTTTTGGCCTTGGTCTTTCAAATTTGAAAAGTCCTAATTTAGTTCATAATGTTATCAAAGGATAGTTAAGCTTTCGGGCATGGTGGGGGGGGGGGTGTGTGTGTGGGAGAGAGTGAGAAAAGGCGGCATTCATTAAAATGGTGGGTGGGGATGGAGCCCTGCGATCCCTGGGCAGACATTGCAGGAATGGGAAGAAAGACTCTGGGGATTTCCTGAGGTGCGGTTTCCTCAGTTTCCTCGGGTTGAGGTAATTTCAGCTCCTCCCGTTTACTCCTCAACTCTCTCCATCACTGAGACAGTCCAGCTTCCACCTACCTTCTCCAGCCCTTGATTCTGGGTCATCTCCTGAGGCACTTGGCCCTGTTGAACATTTCTCGCTGTTGGGCTTTTTGCTGTTCGTTTGCACTGTTGTGTCTCACAACCTCCTAAATCTAAGATGGTATTGGTGACCCTATGTCTAGACCTTCTCTCACTCTACTAACAGCCTTGTGAGTCCGAATGTGGCCCTAGAATCTTTCTTGGTGGCTCCAGGGAGACACTGCCAACAAATCAAAGTTGACACGATGGATGTCCCCCTGCCCAGCTTACTTTAACTATATCTCTCCTACAATGAAAAGAATTTCATTTTGATATCCATCCTTTCCCTGGATGACATCCTCCTTCCCATAGTTCCGATGAGTACTGTATGCTGAAAACACGCTAGGCTCTAGCTCCAGAACAAGTCCTTCCCTGATCTCTAACACTGATAATTCTATAGCCTCTTAGATTCCTCCATCTGGAACTCCTACCAACACTTCTAATGTCACATGTCTAAAACCAAGCTCATCATTACACTTCCCCAAAATTTGGGTCTCCTGTATTCTCCAACTTTGTTAGTGTCATCACTCTCCATCCAGTCGCTTTTTCCTTTCTTGCAATCTCCTCCTACCCCTACCTCCTCTATCACCCCTGCTTTCCCCTCAAAATCCAACCAGTAACAGAGAGTGGATATGAGGAGCACCAGATGAGTGGAATGAATATCTGGTGGAGAAGACTTTAGCATCTTCATAATCTCCATTGGACTACCACTCATATCCAGCCATCCCATGTAAACATACACTAAGTGTAAATGGCATATTTACTCGGCAAACACAGCTTCCCCATCCAACCTCTCCTTACAAGAAAGTAGCCTGTAACCTTCTGCATGTGAATTTTGGTGTTCTCTGCAAGGGCAAGCTTTCTAAAGCATAAATCTAGTTGCACTATTTTCTAACAAACCTTTGCTGGTTTCTCTTTGCCTATGAGATAAAGCCCCAAACTCCAAGCATGTTTTCTGATGCTCTGTCTGGCTCCAGTCTATGTTTCCAGCCAGATTTACTGTCCTTTCCCCTTCCAGATTCCAGCTCCCTTGCCAGGCATGTTTTTTGCATACTTAATTAGTTCCTGTTTCCAGGACATATTTCTTGCAATTTATCTTCCAGGTGTACCTTTTCTTCCTAATTCTTTATTTGGTCACTCAGCTCAAATGTCATTTCTGTGAAACCTTCCCCAACTCATGCAAGTAGACTAATTAGAATTAGATACTCTCTGCTGTGTGCTCCCCTAGCACATGATGCATTTCTTAATAGCATGTGTTATGCAGTGTCCTGATTGAGTGCCTTTCTTTGCCACCAAGTTCTATGTTCTTACAGGGAAGGACTCTCTGCTTGTTTTTTGTGTCTCTAGCACCTTGCATGGTAGCTAGGACATAACAAATGCTGATTAATTGTTTTGTGAATGAAGGAGGTAGTGGATGTGCTTAAAGAAGACATGAGCATCATTAATGACAAACTGTTTGTTACAATTTTGCTGCAGAACAGTCCCCAGTAAGAGCATTTAAAATCTAGAAGTGCAGTTCTGGGCTCTACAAGGCACAAGAGAGCCCTGCTCCTGGCCGCACCCACTTGGAATGAGGAGCCCAATAAAGATGGTGCTTGTGGAAGAGTATGGATGAGTACTCCGGCCAGACTCTCTCTCTGTTTGTGTGTGTGTGTCAGGGGAGGGTGGTGGGGAGTAGGATAGGTAATTCCCAATAGAATTATCTGTTGGGTAGACTGTTTATAAGCAAGATAAGCATATCCCGTGCTTACCCATTGTCAAAGATAACAAGACCAATTGATTTTCAAATGCTATTTGAGCTGCTACTATGGGCAAATGCCAGCAAGTGCAGATGGGTTACAGAGGAATGTGATAAAGTTCCCATCATTGAGTCGTTTACTGTCAGCTAAGGAAGTGAGATTTTTGCAAAGGTGGATTTAATAAGTAGAGTGATCTCATTATATCATCCAGACTGGGGTGTTTTTGAGTGGGAAAGGGGATGCTATTAAGTATTTCACTGGGAATATAGGTGCAAACCAGGACAGTCCCACCGAAACCCGGACAGATAGTCACACTAATGGAGACTGTCCTGTGCACTACGAGTGTCCTGGTTTCAGGGTAGAAAGTCATCACTATAAAGTTGGGGGTTCACAGAGAGAGAGTCCGTCCCTGATGAGGGGCGCCTTGATGTAGGCCTGAAAGGAGGAGGATTGGTGTGGTGAGAGGAGGTAGGAGAAAGTGTTCAGTGGCGAAAAGGGAGTGAGCACATCCAACAATTTGTATAGAGGACTGGGAGCAGACCCCTTTGTTTGGTGATAGGTCAAAAGCCAAATAACATCTGGAGATGGTTTGCATTTGAGAGGCAAGAAATGGGGATAGGGAGAATCCAGGAAAGTTTGAGGCTTTGACACTGGGTGGCTGGGAACGTGGTGGCCCTAAACAAGTAGATGGAAATGGTTTGGGGAAAGATAATTAAGTGGGGAAAATTTGAAATATTTTTGCCTTTTAATTTTGATGTCAAAAGTGGCACATGCTTATTTTAGAAAACTTGGATAATGCGGGAATTATGCGTGAGAATTTAGGAATGATATCCCATTCCTAGAATATTACCAATGTCATATTCATTCTGAAGGAAGAAATGGAAACAGCAGGAGGAGTGAAGGTGAAGTCTGGTTTCTGTGTGAGTTTTTCAAATGGTTTGCCTTCTGTGCTTTAGACAATTTTTCACTCATAAAAATATGTTTGTTTAAGACTTCTTGGTCCCTTACTCAGTGCCAGGCACTGTGGAGGAAATGGCATTTTTTGGGGGGTGGAGAGAGAGAGATTGCGCATGAAGGGAGGGGGCTGGCAGAGGGGGAGGGAGGAGAGAGAGAGAGAGAGAGAGAGAGAACCTCAAGCTGATTCCTCCCTGAGCGTGGAGCCTGATGCGGGGCTCCATCTCACAACCCTGAGATCATGACCTGAACTGAAACCAAGAGTCTGACGCTCAACCAGCTGAGCCCCCCAGGTACCCCAGAAATGGCATTTAAAAGTGACATGGAAAGATTCGCAGGTAAAAACTTACGAACAAGTGTCATGTGAATGGTGATGAAGAGTTTGGAAAAGGGAGAGATCAGACACCTGAAAGAAAAGCCCTATTGAAATATAATCCCCAAACATGAATTCCGGTGGTGGGAGTAATAAAATACAAGAGATGCCGACAGGCTCCTTGTGTGTTTGAGGTTTAGACAATTGATCTTCTAGGGTTTAATCTCTGTGGAGTTTGGGTTGTTCCATTCTTAACTAGTTCTTCTGTTTCCTTAGTTCTTGATCTATCTTCATTCATCAGAGCTGTTGCTGTTTTAGCAGCAACAATAATTATGTGGCATATTGGTGAGTTGTGACAAGGCTTATCCATGACATTGTTTAAAGGTTCCCAACTGTGCACAAGACTGATGTAACTTTCTCGGGTCACATCGGCTTGATCTGAAAAAGACGCTTATAGTAACAAATCCTCCTTCTTCTGGCTCTTTCCTGTCCTCCGATTTCAGGATCTCCAGCAGCCAGTTATTTCTAGGGTCTTCCGAGAGAGTATCTCAGGTTGCTCATGAAAATAACCCTCTCAGCCCCTGCAAGGAAGGCGTTCTCCTATCCCTTTCCTCTGACAACATCTGACGTTTTCTGCCAAGGCTCTCGGGGGTGCTCTGGGTTCCAGTGTGGGTCTTTATAGCAGCATCTGCCACCGCGGGGAAGCTCTGCTCTGCCCGCCTGGAAGGGCCCTGCGGCCTTGTGTTAGCGCACTGAGATGGCCGGCTGGCTCCCTTCCCGTGACGGCACCATGCTGTGCTGACATGGAAAGTGAGGCGACATCTTTTCCCCAGCTTTGTGTCACACCCTCTGGGTTCCAAGGTTCTGCCTCTAAAATAACAATGAAGATAGATGTTTCCGTTTTTATAAGTGGCCTTGGCTTCCTAAAACCCTAACATGAGATTGGGGCTCCTTGGGCCAGAGCCGTCTGAGGGAAGGATCCCTGTGGTACTGAAAATGCTTCCTCCCCTTGGATTCCGGGGACATTGTCATGGGACCAGGAGTAGGGGCCTGTCAACTTCCTGTAGGATGACCTCTCACGCAGGGCCTCTCCAAGTCTCCTGTAACTCTGTCTCTGCGGAAGTGACTCAACTACTCTGAAGACATCCCCAGATGTGTCTTTTTGACATCGTCAGGATGGACTCATACTCTTCTTTTTTTTTTTTTAATTTAATTTAATTCTATTATGTTATGTTAGTCACCATACAATACATCATTCGTTTTTGATGTAGTGATCCATGATTCACTGTTTTCATATAACACCCAGGGCTCCATGCAGTACGTGCCCTCCTTACTCTCTTCTGCCCCTTCGATAAAGAAACCGCTCTAGGTGTGGGCCAATTTCTGTTGTGGGAAGCAGAACAGTAAGGCCCGAGGAGCTCGTCCCATCTTTCCACCAGAGGGCAGATAAGTCCTACGTCTTGAAACAGTCTCAGGTTCTGTTTTACACTAAAGACCGCGTTAGTAAAAAAGCTGACATAAAAGTTATGTTCCCGTGTCCTTCCCTGTATATCTTTAATATTTACAAGCGTCTACAGGGTGTATTAGCATATAGAATATTAATACCTATCCTACGTGAGTATGTATATTGTTATAGTGGTTTAACTTACACTTTCGCTGATAGTGGTTTCACGGACATGGAAAAGGTAGTTAGCAATAGAAATTGCTTCCTGCTATGCCAGATTTCCTTTGAAGCAGAAGACATACATCAAGAAGGAAATTTTAAGAAGAAATGAATGTAGAATTAATTGGCACGGCATGCCATTTTGCAAGAATCTTTGCTGTCGTATCCTGCTTTCGTCTAATGTGTCTTTGAAACATAGTTCTGATATACTGATTTATTTCTATGTCAAGATTTTTTTTTTCCAGCTTGGAGAAGAGCTGTCTGCCGTTTGTAGGTGGCGCTATTTTGATTTGGAGTATCCTTTTAGCTAATTTACTCCAGGGTAAGTGAATGGGAAGTTAAGTCCTGGTGAATGTTATGGCTGCCTTGTGGTTTTAGGGAGTTCTCTAAACCACATAGAAATGGAGCCTTATAATGGCGATGTGAGGTACATCCTATTATGGAGTTCTCTTTGTTGAGAAAACCAACATGTAGACATTATCCCGAGACCCTCCCTGATAAAGAGAAGTTCTTTATATACCTTTATTTGGGCTATGGCTTTTTTTTTTTTTTTTTAAAGATTTTATTTATTTATTTGACAGAGAGAGATACAGCGAGAGAGGGAACACAAGCAGGGGGAGTGGGAGAGGGAGAAGCAGGCTTCCTGCTGGGCAGGGAGCCCGACGCGGGGCTTGATCCCAGGACCCTGGGATCATGACCTGAGCCGAAGGCAGTCGCTTAACCAACTGAGCCACCCAGGCGCCCTGGGCTATGGCTTTTAAAAAATTGGTGCAATGGCATATCTAGAATATTTTTATTAAATACGTGTTTCTAAAAATGTCAAACTATTGTCTCACAGTTTCAAAGTTGATACAGCGCTCAGAGCCCGAAGGTGTTCTGGGGCTTATGTACTCCCTTTGCCTTAGTTCAAAGGAAACACTTTACATATCCAGCACTATTCCGGGGACATCTCAAGAGAGGAAGAGAGCCAGAGTAAAGGCATTGCATTAATTTTGTTGAAAGAGCGAGCATAGGGTGGCTCAGTGGAACGATATTGCCTGAGAGCAAAGCTAAAACCTTTGACCACCTCCACTTTGTCCTGCCTTTTCATTGCTGTCAGGCAACAAAGACTGCGGAAAATGTTATGGTAGCTGACTCCCTGGGCCAAACAGCCCCCCCACCCCCTCCCCCATCCCCCCTTGCAAAAGTGGGGGTGGATGGGAATGTTGCAATGGAAGGAAACATGAGGAACAGGAAATACTGTCTCAAGGAGTTTCCTTTTTCTCTGTCTCTTCCCCTCACTGATACAGTTTGGAGACCTCAAAGATGTTGTCCCTGGATGTTCAAGTTGCTGACAAACTGCATAGTACAAGAGACGCTTCTGAGCGTCTATTTCAGGAACTTAGCTTAGATTCTTGCCACGGAAATATGGTCCGTGGACCAGCAGCATTGGTATCACCCAGCAACTTGTTAGAAATGCAGAACTTCTGTGCCTCACCCCAGACCTCCTGAATCAGAATCTGCATTTAAAAAAAATCCAGGTGACTCACGTATGCATTAAACTTGGAGAAGTGTTGGCTTAGATCTCTTTCTCTCTCTCTCTGTCTAAACCAGGGTGTCCTAGAGTTTCCCCTTTCTTACTCTGCCTATTTGCTGGGATACTGATCTATTCAGTGCAAGTTAGCCAAAAGTAGAACACCGGATGTCATGAACCTGATGACTAGAATGCATATGGACATAGTTTGCCAGTTTACGGCCATTTCCTTTATATTTCTTTTTTTTTCTTTGAGCATCAAGTATAATGCGCAGTTTGCCTTGCATTAAATAAACTTGGACAAAACTCCAACTTATAAGACATAAAATAAGGGAGTGATTATTCACATTGTAAAATAGTCTCTGCTTTACAAGGAAATTTACTAAATTATTTCTTTAAATTGCCCCGGGATACATTTGAAATAGAATTTGACTCAAATGTTGATTCACAGTCCCATTTTTGAGATGGCATATAATACATAAATGGAGACATGATTGCGCAGATAGCGTTTTGGGCATATTATTAATAAAATTCTGAAAGAGCTCTTGACCACCCTCCTCATTTCTTTTTCCCATTTCATTCTAATTTCTCTAAGTCTACAACGTGGAATTACTTCTTTTTATTCATCTACCAACTCATATATAACTCAATTGCTTTACATCCCTATGAAACCAAAGACTCCACTGAGCTTGCATTAGCAGAGAAGAAACCTAGAGATGAATCCAAGAAAAATGACCCTTTAGCCTGAGGAACAGTAATGGTGATCTTATGCTTGATCTGAGCCTGTAAAATCCTCTCTGGTAGTAAAACCCTGACAAGGGAAAGTAGATCCATTCCTGCAGAACACTGAGCAACAGCATAGGAACATTCTTTAGGTCCCAAAGTATTATTATTATTATTATTATTATTTTTAAAGATTTTATTTATTTATCAGAGAGGGAGGGAGAGAGAAACAGCATGAGAAGGGAGAGGGTCAGAGGGAGAAGCAGGCTCCCCGCTGAGCCAGGAGCCCGACGTGGGACTCTATCCCAGGACTCCGGGATCATGACCTGAGCCAAAGGCAGTTGCTTAACCAACTGAGCCACCCAGGCGCCCTGGTCCCAAAGTATTACTGACAACTGGTAAACCACATTGGAACCACCACCCAAATCAAGTCCTTCATGTTCTCATGGACTTTGTTCATATCGCTACAGTGGTACTTAGGTTTCTTTTTTTTTTTTTTTTAAGATTTTATTTATTTATTTGAGACAGAATGAGAGAGAGAGAGAGAGCACATGAGAGGGGGGAGGGTCAGGGGGAGGAGCAGACTCCCCGCCGAGCAGGGAGCCTGATGCGGGACTCAATCCAGGGACTCCAGGATCACGACCTGAGCCGAAGGCAGTCGCTTAACCAACTGAGCCACCCAGGCGCCCAGGTACTTAGGTTTCTATAGTGCAATCTGTGTTTTTGATTTTTCCTCTAGGAGTTTTTTGGGGACAAGAACTTTGCTTTTTTCATCTTTAGGCATCCAGTGCCTCGCACATAATAGTATTTCACGAAAGCGTGTTGGATGAAAGATTTAGTAGTCTACTGCATAATTACTGATACCTTCAGAAAGAGCAAGAATTTGACATCTGAACAAAGCATCTATAAAAAGTGGGGGAAACACTGATCAGTTGCCTCTTTTCAGAAAGGCAGCAGTAATGTGGTTCATCTGAAATAGAAGATAATAAACACTAGTATTTGGCTTAGAAATTGTGGCTATATTTGAATAATAATAACTATGAAGCATTGGAAACACCAAAAGACAACAAGAAGCAGAAGCAGCAGGAGGAGGAGGAAGAAGAGGAGAAGGAGAAGTAAAGGGAGAGGGGGGAGGGAGGGGAAAAATGATGCCTATTTCACTGAAAAGTTTTGCCTATCCTGTTACACCTCAGGCTAATCCTGCTTGTGAACTGAGGCATTTCTTAGGTCAGTACAGAGAAGTCAACTCTGCTGGAAACCTTGCTTGTTAATATAAGCAGATAAAGTTTTAAAAAACAGGACTCCTTTTCTCTTGCTTAGAAAGAAGAATCAGAATTACATCTTTGTCATCTAAGTACCAAAGTAAATGTAGAGAGTACTCCCAAATACATTAGAAATCTGATAAAGTAACATTTTAGAAGGTAGGTGACATTCCAGGGTACCATTCTTTATGTAGTCTGTGCCTTTCCAGTCAGGTGCTTGAATCCTGCCTGCTGTGGTCACTTGGGTCCACCATATTCAGAGATCTCCTTCCCATGCTATCTGGAGGTGGACTTCACTTCAGAAATTTTTGAAGATATATTAGTTCATAATGATGGAACTCATGCTTTGGGATGAAAGTTACACAAGTTTTCTGTACACTTAAAAATAATTTTGTACAGGGGCACCTGGGTGGCTCAGTCGTTAAGTGTCTGCCTTCGGCTCACATCATGATCCCAGGGTCCTGGGATCGAGCCCCGCATCAGACTCCCTGCTCTGCGGGAAGCCTGCTTCTCCCTCTCCCACTCCCCCTGCTTGTGTTCTCTCTCTCACTGTGTCTCTCTCTGTCAAATAAATGAATAAAATCTTAAAAAAAAAATGATGTACAACAAATTAAAAGTGACATGATCAGTTTCTGGTATAATTCTTCGTCTTAAGAAAATGATGAGTGAATATAAACAGAAGGGGCCCTGTTACAGTCCAGTTGGTCATCTCTCCTTCCATTACGTAAATTGTGGTTATCCTCTGAGGTATTTTTCATAGTGCTAGTTTTCCATATTGTTGTATTCCGGGATTTCACTTGCTTCTCTTATGGCCCCAGTTGGCTGAAAATATGGTTTTTGTTTTTAAGAAGAGGCAAAAAATTATTTTACTTATAGCATTTATCTACTATATTCATCAGGAAGTCTATTACGTCCAGCAAAACTGTCATATTATTATTATTATTATTATTATTATTATTATCCCAAGGATGGGATAAAAGTTGTTCATTCCCGTAGCTTTCTCATCCTCCACTCCAATTGTTCTCAAGACTTCGGCCATCTGCCCTTGTGTTTTCCATGATCTACCTTTTAGTGCTTGGAGGAAGATGATTTCCCACTGTTAACAGGAAAAATAGCTCTCCGATCCGAGTGAGAGCTGACAATGGATCAGAAATGTAGGCGCCCATGTGCTTCCCATGTGACATTAAATATGTCCCTCTCCTAATCGCAGGAGCTAGGTAGTGATTCTCTTTAAAAATGCCATACCCAGTGTCCCACAGGTTTTCAAAAACGGAGTTGGTGGCAAGAATGTGGAAGGACAGAATACAGAAAAAGATAAAATATAATGGGGATAAATCTTTAAGATGATTGAGCTGGCATTAGCATTAGCCTAGAAGCCCCAGAATTCTCATGAATGGGACAGAGTAGAAAGTTAAGGTTTCTTCATTAGTGGTTCTTGGAATTACTTGACAAGTAGTCCTCTTCTTCCTCCTTGGGAAATACTAACACTTGGAGACGTGACACTTGCTGGAATCATTCACTTTACTCAGGCGTACTTTGTTGTTGTTTTTAATTTTAAGGACTTACAGCCACATTTAACTGAGCATTTCAGAAGTGAAATGGGGATTGATTTCCTGGAATGTCCATCTCCTCTTCGCATGGGTGATGCATGGATAGTTTATGAGAGTGTGTGCTGTAGCTGAGACCTGGGAGGGAAGGGGAGTTTTTTTTTTTTTTTTTAAAGATTTTATTTATTTGACAGAGAGAGAGCAAGAGCAGGAACACAAGCAAGGGGAGTGGGAGAGGGAGAAGCAGGCTTCCCGCTGAGCAGGGAACCCGATGTGGGGCTCGATCCCAGGACCCTGGGGTCATGACCTGAGCCAAAGGCAGATGCTTAACAACTGAGCCACCCAGGCGCCCCTGGGAAGGGGAGTTTTTGAGGCATGCCTGGGGCCTCAGCATTATCTCACTCTGGGGCTTTATAAGCTGTTTGATCCCATGAACTTATGTATAATGTAATGTGTCTAGGGAAATTTTTTTGGCGCAATCAGAGGTGTGACCGCAATTGTTATGAAAAGTGCCTCAAGCAGATGACAAGTGATAAAACAGTTGATCTCTCATCTTTCATGGGCTGTTTTAATGCTGTAAACACTCTCTTGAAGATGGGAAGCTAAGCTATTGACTTTTGCTCCATTTGGGTGGGTTACGTTTATTTATTTATTTATTTAAAGATTTTATTTATTCATGAGAGACAGAGAGAGAGAGAGAAGCAGAGGGAGAAGCAGGCTCCTAAGGAGCAGGGAGCCCGATGTGGGACTCGATCCCAGGACCCTGGGATCATGACCTGAGCCGAAGGCAGACGCTTAACCATCTGAGCCACCCAGGCGCCCTGGTGGGTTATGTTTAAGTTGTGTTGACAGATGCTTGTTCCCAGAGAACTTGTTGGGAGGAATAAATACGTCTGTGGGTCAGACAGGTCCTTTTTCCAGAGTGTTCTAACTAAGAGTGAATATGGAAGGATTCCTCAGACTCATGTTTTATACTACAAAGGATTACCACTAATTAGTTAGGAATGTTGGCTGTTATTGTTTCTTTTGCATAGAGGATTTAGAATTTTTGGGATTATACAGTAACTCAGGGTTATCAATCCCAATTATCCAAAGATCAGAACCCCTTGCCATTGGCTAGAATAATTGGAAGAAGCTGCCTAATGATGCTTGCAGCCTTCTCAACATCTGTCAGCCCATTTAGAATTGGTACATTAGCCTGTAATTGTCATTTCCAACATCCAAATTATTGTTTCTGGCCAGGAAGCTGTTTGCAGTGCATGATGTACTTCTTGGAAATATTTATAAGAGAAAAAAAATCAAACTTTAGCATATGGAAAGAAGTATACAGCCAGGTCTGACCTATGAAAAATCAGAGAGGAACACAAATTTTTTTTTTTTTTTAAGATTTATTTATTCATTTGAGAGAGCGAGAATGAGAGAGAGTACATGAGAGGGGGGAGGATCAGAGGGAGAAGCAGGCTCCTTGCTGAGCAGGGAGCCCGATGCAGGACTCGATCCTGGGACTCCAGAATCATGACCTGAGCCGAAGGCAGTTGCTTAACCAACTGAGCCACCCAGGCGCCCAGGAACACAAAATTTAACTTTAGCACTTTGGGTATTCCCTTTGAGTGTTAATTTCCCTTTCCTGTATTCCCCATCCGGCCTGGGGATGCCTACTTTTTTTTTTGCCTTAATAATAAATTATCCCTGGGCACCTGGGTGGCTCAGTTGGTTAAGTGACTGCCTTCGGCTCGGGTCATGATCCCGGGGTCCTGGGATCAAGTCCCACATCAGGATCCCCCTGCTCTGCGGGGAGCCTGCTTCTCCCTCTGCCTCTGCCTGCCACTCCCCCTACTTGTGCTCTCTCTCTCTCTGTCAAATAAATAAATAAAATCTTTAAAAAAATAATAATAAATTATCCCTGTCTTTCCTTGTCAATAAAATATATGTATCCATCAACAATTTTAATGGCTGCTTATTATTTCATTGTGTATGTTTTTACCAAACCCTAACTGATGGACATTTATACATTTATATACATTTACATATTTATTTATACTTACAATTATCTGCTCTTCTTTGCCATGCTTTCTAAGCATTTTCACACATACAACTGTGTATCCTTATCAAATTTCTTAAAAGGATAATTTCCGGGGCGCCTGGGTGGCTCAGTCGTTAAGCGTCTGTCTTCGGCTCAGGTCATGATCCCAGGGTGCTGGGATCGAGCCCCGCATCGGGCTCCTGGCTCGGCGGGAAGCCTGCTTCTCCCTCTCCCACTCTCCCTGCTCGTGTTCCCTCTCTCGCTGTGTCTCTCTCTGTCAAATAAATAAATAAAATCTTAAAAAAAAAATAAAAGAGTCACATGCTCTACCAACTGAGCCAGCCAGGCGCCCCTACTGTGTTTTGATTATTGTAGCTTTGTAGTCAGTTTTGAAGTTGGAAAATATGAGTCCTTCAACTTTATTCTTTTTCAAGATTGTTTTAGCTATTCTTTTCATGATTTCATGGACTATTTCTATTTCTTTTTTGAAATGCCTATTAATATCTGCAACTAATTACTTATTTGATTTGTGAAAGGAGAAGTTTCTTCATCTCTTCTGGCTTTGGGGAATGGCATGGAATGAGATTGTGATGTGAGACCCAGCATAGCATGTTGGGTATCATCTGTCATTTATTGACTGTCACGTGAAAAAAATCTAGATCAGGCAAAATTGTGAACAGGAAAAAAAAATTAAACTTCATTTACTATCACGAGCAAGGTTCCCTTAAGACAAAGATGACTTGAATCAAACAGAGGAAGGCACATAGGGAGGCCTGGGTGGCTCAGTCGGTTAAGTGTCCGACTCTTGATTTCGCTCAGGTCACGATCTCACTATTCTGGAATTGAGCCCTGTGCCAGGCTCCACACTCGTCGGAGTATCTGCTTGAGGATGGTCTCTCTGCCTCTGCCTCTGCCCCTCCCCCTGCTCATGTGTGCTCTCTCTCTAAAATAAATAAATAAATAAATCTAAAAAAGAAGAAGAAGACAGAATAACTAGAAACATAGACTACCTCAATCAGCTTACCAAACAGGAGCATGAATGTAGTCCAGGATGTGAGATGATCCACTGGTGGGTGGAACAGGAATATTAACATTTATTTTTAAATTAATTTTATTTCATTAAAAAGTCTATTTTTTGGGCATATGGTTTATGATGTTTATGATCTATGAGTACAGTGATACCTGTGTGTATGCTGTAAGAAAAGTACCTCTAGGGGTGCCTGAGTGGCTCAGTTGGTTAAGCGACTGCCTTCGGCTCAGGTCATGATCCCGGAGTTCTGGGATTGAGTCCCGCATAGGGCTCCCTGCTCAGCGAGGGGCCTGCTTCTCCCTCTGACCCTCCCCCCTCTCATGTACTCTCTCTCTCTCATTCTCGCTCTCTCAAATAAATAAATAAAATCTTTAAAAAAAAAAAAAAGAAAATTACCTCTATTAGAAGTAGATGTTTAAAAACAATTGCTTTCCTGGTAATGGTGAAAAATAAAGAAAAATAGAGGCCACTGATCTAAATTCTGTCTCAGGCCATCTGGTGTTGAGCATTCTTACGCATTTCCTTTACTTCAGTGCATATCTCTGTACAGATTTAACTTCCCTGTAACTTGAACCCAGTTATTTGGCCATCCAATTTTAGTTCCTCTTGGTTAGGCAGGTCATGGAAGGTTGAACATTTTGGGTGGGTGCTAATCTCTGCCTTTGAAAGTTGCCCTTAGCTTCTTACTCATTGGCTGTGCATGCTCAGGACTCTGCTTAGGGCAGTCAGCACTTAGAAACAGAGCAACATACTTCTCCCATTCCTTCCTGCTCTCCTCATCGCTCTAGCCTTTCCCGGGCTTTGTTGTGTTTTTGGTCACTCTGTAATTTCAAAGCAATAGACCTTATTTTTGACTTCAATACCCATTAGAATGTATCTGGGCCTCATTCTCAAGAGGCCTAACCTGTTTACTGGTGAATCCTATACTAAAATAAAGCAACATAGTAGGAAGAATATTGGATCTGGAGTCAGAAGGATGTCCTCTGGTGTCGGCTGATACTTCTGATCTTCCCAGTCCTTTTAGGCAAGAGACTGGAAAAGCATTTTCCCATTATTTAAATTTGTTAATAGAGTATTCCCATTATAAATAATCTTAAAAAAATGGCTTCTACACATGGATGGTTGTTGGGAGAGTTAGTTTTGACTACAGGGGAGGATACCTTTATTTGTATAAGACAGAACACATTACAACATTGTAACATGTTGTTATAGAATTATAATATCTTGTTATAATATTGTATCTAATGTGCGTTTAGCAAATTACTGGCAACTACACATCTTCTCCATCATCACTGGGCAGGGCTATTCCTGCCTTTTTTATGTGGGTAGAATGCTCTGTCCTATCAATTCCAAGCTCAGACTGCATATTTTTGAGATCATATCCTTTAATCTAGTAATTACATTCATAGAAATTTATCAGAGATTTTAAAACATTCCAAAATGTTAACAGTGATTATCTGTCAATTAGTGGGATGCAATTTTTTATTTTCTGTTATATCTTCAGAACTTAAAAGATTTTCTATGAGAAGAACTTTCAAATTAGAAAAACCCAAATATTATTAAAAATGATGTTCTGAAAAACACAGCATGTAGAAATAACTGGCAGCAAGTCACCACTAAATAACACTATGAACCATTACATATGTATTGTAGACTCATTTGACAGCATCTAGGCTTTGCTACTTCCTACCTGTTTGACCTTGGACAAGAAACATTTCTATGTCTCACTTTTCTCAACTGTTTAATGGGGGTTTCCAACCGCAATAACTGAGCATCTACTATATGCCAGAAACTATTTAAAATGGTGGAGATAAAGCAGTGATGCCCAAATAGACAAAAATCCTTGCCTTCTTAGAACTTACATTCATCTACTTTATCATCTACTTTATTGTGTCTACAATGACACAAAGAAAATAATAAATATTAATTAGAATTACCATGATTATTATGAGCACTGTACTTTTTTTTTTTTTAAATGGGAAAATGAGATCCTAGTAGCAAGTAACTGAATTAAAAAGAAAACATGTGAAAGACAAATGTTGGTAAGGCAGGACCTGCCTTTCATGGAGCTGTGTCAGAGACTAATGAATGATTTATACAAAGTTATTCTGTCATATTAAGTAACCCAATTGCCCACAAACTGGTACAGGATAGACACTTAGGTGGACAGTTCTTTTTCCTCTGGACATAACATGAACTCAGAGCACTATGGCATTTCAATGGCAAGTCTCCCCATTGCTCAAGCCAGTGCCATGGGATCCTATAAAATCTATTCTGTCCACATTTCCTCTTACATACATTTTGAATTGCATATGTTTTATTTTATTATTATAATATATATGTGGAACACCTTGGGGAGAGAAGCCTTTCAAGAGAAATGATGGCTCACAAAGTCACCCTGCGGGAAAAAACAAAACAGAAATAAAAGTTGTCTTTGAAACACCTGTCAGCATGTATTTTCCTATGTGCCAGTTAATGTTTTAGAGAATTCTCTTCAGAAACATGAGCATAAATATTTTTTTTTGTAGGCTCAGAGGTCAATTTAAGTAGCTTGAAGTTCCTTGCATAATTATTTGTAAAAGATCGAAAGAAGAAGATACAAAACCAAAGATAACTCATGTCCATTTTCTTCCTCTTTACCAACTTTTCCAGTATGTAGCTTAATTGAAAATGCTATGTTTTCAGGTTTTTTTTTCCTGACCCAAATCCTTTGAGAGTATGTTGTGCAATTTAAAGGCTATTATAAACCTTGGGGATCACGTTGTTATTATTTATAACACGCTCTCATTGGTTGGGGGATAAAGTCACTACTGCAGCTGAAGTAATCTTTTTCTTCTTCAGGAAAAAAATACCTAAGCTCTGCTGACAAGAAAATTAGATCATAAAGGAGAAAATGGGACAGTATGGTTTATTTTGTAAGCCGTACCTATTTAAGAGATACATTGTTTAATAGGAATTTTACAGTGCTTCTGTATTTAGTGAGGAAGTTTATAAGGTAAAAAATTAAACACCTTTGGGTTTTGCCTCAGGCTCCATTTCTGTCTGGCATAGATCTCAGCAAAGGGCAACATTACTATTTTGTTTAGAGTTTTGTTTAAGACAAGGAACAAAGAGTTATTGAAAATACATCTTTGAAAAAGGCTTAGCATCAGGAATGTGCATTTTATTTTTTTTAATTTATTTTTTATTATTACTATATTTTAAAGACTTTATTTATTTATTTGACAGAGAGAGAGAGAGAGAGCACAAGTAGGCAGAGAGGCAGGCAGAGGGAGAGGGAGAAGCAGACTCTCCACTGAGCAGGGAGCCCGACGCGGGGCTCGATCCCAGGACCCTGGGATCATGACCTGAGCAGAAGGCAGGCACTTAACTGACTGAGCCACCCAGGCGCCCCTGGAATGTGCATTTTTTTTTGTTTGTTTTTGTTTTTTTTTTTTGTTTGTTTTGTTTTTTTTTAAAGATTTTATTTATTTATTCATGAGAGACAGAGAGAGAGAAGCAGAGGGAGAAGCAGGCTCCCAAGGAGCAGGGAGCCCGATGTGGGACTCGATCCCAGGACCCTGGGATCATGACCTGAGCCGAAGGCAGACGCTTAACCATCTGAGCCACCCAGGTGCCCTGGAATGTGCATTTTAAAAGGTGGAAATGAGATGTAATTTTGTTTGTGAACAAAATTAGTTGGCTTAGTGCTGAGGGCACTGACCAAGGATTCAAAGTTGCTAGAGTCTGAGTATAGCTTTGGCACTCACTAGCTGTGTGTATTTGGGCAATTGGTTTACTTCTCTGGGCTTCAATATACTCATACATAGAATGGAGGCATTAGGCTGCATCACTAGCTTTTAAATATTTCCAGTTACATTTGACATTATTAACCCATATACATATATACATATACAAATAGATATATAAACATAAAAATTTAGTAAAAGAATTATTCTTGCTCTTTATCTGATGCCCTCATATTTTCTAATCTATTCCATTCCAGTCTCTTTCATTTAGAGGAAAATGTTGGTTCAGACTTACTGAGTTGATTTCACTCATAGATGGTTACAATCAGAGTTCCATAAACATTGGGCTAGATAGTGTTTAAGGTCTTTGTTAGGTAAAAAGACTCTTAAGTAGAATAATGAGGGATTATGGAATTGCTCTTAAGAAAATACCTCTTCCCAGTGAATGAATAGCTCTTTCCTTTTATGGGACTCCTCAGCATATTTGAAATAATCAACTAGATTTTTCCAGATGAGAAGGTTATTTTCTGCATCTTAGGTGTGGCGGGAGGTTTGTTAGCTTCTGGAATCCTGTGTATTAGTGGCTGCCTCCCTGGCCACCATCATAAAGTAGGTGGCATTTATTTGCAGACCCTCCCTCCTCCTTGGCAAGCCTCCTCCTTCAGATTAGCTGGCTCCTCAAGGATATGCTTCAGCTAAGTTCCAAGCTTGTTGGTATTGGAGTATTTAGCAAACAAGAGACCAAACCTCATCTCTCTCTCTCACTTTTTTAAAAAAATATTTTATTTATTTATTTGAGAGAAAGAGAGAGAGAGAGAGAGAGATTATGAGCAAGGGGAGAGGCAGAGGGAGAGGGAGAAGCAGGCTCCCCACTGAGCAGGGATCCCAATGTGGGTCTCGATCCCAGGACCCCAGGATCATGACCTGAGCCAAAGGCAGACGCTTAACAGACTGAGCCACCCAGGTACCCCCTCTTTTTTTTTAAGTAGGCTCCCTGCCCAGCATGGAGCCCAATGTGGGGCTTGAACTCACGACCCTGAGATCAAGACCTGAGCTGAGATCAAGAGTCAAATTCTTAACCGACTGAGCCACCCAGGTGCCCCCGAAACTCATCTTTAATGCTTGAGGGCAAACTTGTCTGAAAACAAGAACCAGTTTCTCCAGGCAAGTCTCATTTCCTCCTAAGCCTTTCTGACTATTACTGTCTTTATTGTTCTCTCATTTTCCTGAATTCTTGGCGCATTTTAACCTATATCACTGCTTCTCAGGGTTCTAGAAGAATTAATGATAAAAGTATCCAATGATATTGAGACATGATGTTAAAAGAGAGTGAATGGGTTTATTTATTCCTGTTGAACATTGTGAAACTCTGATGAGGGGATTTAGTATGCAGTTTACCATTCTTTTTTTAATTTAATTTTATTATGTTATGTTAATCACCATTCATTACATCATTAGTTTTTGATGTAGTGTTCCATGATTCATTGTTTGCGTATAACACCCAGTGCTCCATTCAATACGTGCCCTCTTTAATACCCATCAGCAGGCTAACCCATCCCCCCACCCCCCTCCCCTCTAGAACCCTCAGTTTTTTTTTCAGAGTCCATAGTCTCTCATGGTTCATCTCCCCCTCCGATTTCCCCCC